>NC_080564.1:16690000-17290000 GCF_030253575.1 Rhododendron vialii | reverse complement strand
AAAAACCAGCTTTATGTTTTGTTTCGATATGGTACTATATCTTTGGAGGGTATAGCTTACACTATTCGATCATCTTATGACATGATTAGTTGGACCAGTGAGCTGTGAAAGATTTCTCTGTGTAACACACAAAATCCTAGGAAAAAGCTATATAGTAGTATGAGATAAACAAAAGTCCACAATTTCTCAATGCGGCATATGGTAATGGGATTTAGGCATTTGAAACGAGGCTAACTAATGTACATAAGATCTTAGATAGTCGACGAAGACCACTCGATCACATGACCGATGATTTTCTGTTTCCAAATGTACTTGTCAATTTGTAGATACTAGCGTTTGTGCCTGTTCGATGCACGGGTTAAAAAATTCACATTTCTCCACATTTCTCTCTCTCTAAACAAAAAAGGTGAAAAGTTCAAAAAATTCAGAATGAGAGTTTGAAGGCTTGTGGGACTCAGACACATTTCTATAATAGTATATTGATAGATGATGCGTTGTATTAACTATTATGTATGTAGTATAGGGTTAGTATCTCAAAACACACTAATCTCGGTACATGATAGTGCATTGAGAAATGTGGACTGGCACATACATGCGTGTATGATATATTTACGCTCTATTTGTTTCAATTATAGAAATATTTTTCAAGTGTTTGGTGCGTTGAAAAAATAATACTCAGTTCACTGAACGTTTTCCTCGGAAAACTTTTTTCACTTTTCAAAGGATGGAAAACGTTTTTCAGATTACCAAACTATTGATCACCGCTTACCACTCAACTACCAGAACTACCCATGTCTATAGAATGACCAAAATATTCCATGTTAAAATGGTAAAATTACTCACTCATTCTGAATATGATAAAAAAAAATATCCTTATTATGAATATGATCAAAATGCATTTATATGTGAAAATGAACAAAAACTCCTAGAAGCCTTACATAGTTAAAAGACCAAAATACTCCTACAAGCCTTTGATTCAAACAAACCAAAATACTCCTACAAGCCTTTGATTCAAACAAACCAAAATACCCCTACCATCTTTGTATTGCAAAATGATCAAATTATTGCACATATCATATGTTCAAAATACCCTTACATATACAATCTGACCAAAACATCCTTGGACCAACTGATTCACTAGGTGATTGTGTCATTTTCGTACCAAAAATATAATTTAAAACAGAATAATTACTTCTACCAAAAAAATAGTGATAAGTACTTCAAGTATCGTCCTCAGGGATTATGAAGGCTAAGTTGCAATTATTTCAATTGATTCCTAACTTAATTCGGAAAAAGATTTGATTGATTGATTTCCTAAAATTATGAAAACTAAATTAATATAAAGCAACTAAAAAGTAAAGGGAGATTATAAGAAAAAAGACCTAGGATTTTGAATCCACCCGTTCCATTGTAATGAAATTTATGTTAATGTTAAAGGCTAGCTATTTGAATCAAATTGGACAACGTAGGGTTTGCGAGCCCATAGAGTGCCTACCTAAAGATAATCGCGAATCATCGAATGGCATGGCATATCGTTGTCTAGCACGAATCATCTTATTAGTACGATCCGTCTCTAAGACAATGATCGTCTATTAGCACGACGCGTTTTATAGAGCATAGCCCTTTTCACACAATTATTACGAACTAGTAAAACTGTTGTATGAAGTGCTTGAAATCTAGAAAGACAAACACAATAGATTGAATGGAAAGAATTATCAATCTGTAATACTCCTATATTTAAGTCAAACAACCATTGTTCGAATAAAAAAACCCTAAAATATACTCCCTCCGTCCGTATTTGTTAGTTCCTTTTGGTAATCTGTGTCATTTTCAAATTTTCATATATTTTAATAGGAATTTCAAAATATATGTAATATGGATCTTATTTAATAGATCTTAATTAGTTTTATTATTCTATGTTTTCAAAATTATAAAAAAACATTATAAATTGAAGATAAAATGGTTTAAAAATGACATGAATTTTTAAAATGAACCAACAAAGGTAGCCGAAGGAAGTGACATAATTACTTAGAGATCGTGCTTCATCACGCTCTAAAAGAAAAGTTTAGCCGGACATCGGAAATGAAATCATCGCGATATTTTGTTTCTGTTCCATGCGGGATGACTGGCAACTGCCAAAGAACGGGTTCCGAGCAGCTTTCCGTCCTTCGCTTTTGTTCGCGGAAAGCATACGCGTCCTCTGTTATGCGTGCAATGATTCCTTTTATAAGCTGCTGCTGCCGACGATCCCTTGCAAAAGTCCTCATATAATATCATTAACATGGGCCCATCCTTAAAAATAGGGTTCTTAGAGCATCCCAATGGGATGTAAAACCAGGTGCTATAGTTATAATAGCACTCAGATGTAAAAAAAAATTGCTTCAATGGGGACGTAAAATAAGAATTTCGGAGATGGAAAATAGCACAAATGGAAAGGGAGATGTATATTTGCATCCCCTTTTGGCTGCAGCTATAAATTGACAGGTCATCACTAACTGATTGTACCAGAATTTTGGACAGCCGGAGATTACCTGATTTCGTCGGAAACTCGTCGGAAACTGGAAGAACACGCCGGAATCCGGAGATGACCGTCTCCTACCCCGATCCTTGACGATCCATGGACGGCGCATATGCATGCCGCCGGCTGTGCCGTTCTGAAACTCTCGCCGGATATGCCCTTCCGGCTGTGATTTCCCTTCGGTTCAGAGAAAGGGGGACGAGGGCTGGGTTCTACGAACCAAAGAGAGAGAGAGAGAGGTCGTCGTCTGGTTTGAGAGGGGGGGGGGGGGGGGGGGCTGTCTATGTTCGTAGAGAGAGAGAGAGAGAGAGAGAGAGAGAGAGAAAGAACGGATGAGAAGGATGAGAAAGAGTTCGTAGAGAGAGAGAGAGAGAGAAAGAACGGATGAGAAGGATGAGAAAGAGTAAAGTTGGGTTGGAATCTCAGCCAATAATCCGACCGTTGGTTTTTTTTTTTTTTAATTAGCATCCGACCGTTGGTGACCCAACCCAATGGATATTTTGGTGATGAAAAAAATTTGCAATGGTCATTTTTTTTTCCCAGCCTATAAATATGTGTTACCAGGATTTTTTAGACAACAAAAATTTTCTTCATTCCCCCACAAACACCCTCCAAAAAAAAAGTGCATCAATTATTGCAGAAGGAAGTCGTAGTGCGAGAGGAAAATCGTTCAACTCCGATCAAGTAAATGATGTGGTTGAGAATTGATGGGAGTAAGTAGATGAAGTAAATGGTGTAATTGAAGTGGATGAGAAATCAAAAAAAAAAAAAGGGACGGAAGTAAATTTTTTTTTTCGGAATAGATTTTTTTTTTTAAGTCCTCGATTACCAGATACCAAAATTATTTTTCAACGGAAGTAGTACTTGAATTAGGATTAAGAAAGTTGAGGAAAATTAAGGATGAGAGAAAGTTAATTAATTATCCATCATTTTTTTACATTTCACCATTGGATAGGGGTGGGTTCTATTTTACATCCAACTAACTTTTAACCACTTTTTACATCTAAAATAACTATCCATCCTCTTCTAAAATACATCCCCGTTGGAGATGCTCTTAGAGGCGGGTCATTTCTTTTAGTTATGATTTCATCTCAACTCTGAATATAGTATTATCTCAGCTTTGGTTTCATCCCAATTTTGAATATATTATTTTTATCTAATTTTTTAAAAATAGTCTTGATTCATATTATTTCGAACAAAAATAACCCTGACAGTTTACATAGACTTAGTTCACATAGCCAATTAATATGGCGTCCAATTCACATAGCCAGTTCACATAGCGCACAATTCACATAACCCCAATACATACAGTTTAAATTGCTCACCACACAGTTCACATAATCGAAAATACACAATTCACGGTTCACATAACCTCAACACTCACAGTTCACAAATCTTCAATACTCTCTGTTCACATTGTCCCAATACATACTAAAATACATAGTTCACATGCACAATTACATAGACAGCTCACATAATTCACATAGATAATAAAAACACAATTCACATAGCATCACGAAAAAAAATCACATTAACCTAGGTTAACTAGCTAGAGTCCAAATCTTCTCTCTGAAAATTAAAACCATTTTCCAAACACATGTACAAATTTATAAAACAGAAATGCTGATAAAGATGGAAAAACATTGAATGCCAGTAAAAAGACAAAATCAGTAAAGAAAATGTTAACAAGTTCTAGTTCGACAAAAATCAGAAATATAAAAGGAAAGAACTATAAATCCCAAAACCGACTGCCACATCTTCGCCAACTCCATCTCCGGCAACTCTTTCTCCGTCCCCATCTCTGATCAACACCCAAGTCCCAAACCCATCATCTTCCCTGCCACAAGCTCCCCCTTCAAGTCCTCGTCTCCGGCACCCAACATTGTCTCGCCGCCGGCGCTGTCCACCGTTGTCACCTCTCCTATAGCGAAGTCCATTGCTGAGTGCAACAACTTTTTCTCTAATATAGATCGATCTCTCTCCGTCATTAACACTTGATCTGTACGTGTGGACAGAGGCAGAACCAGGATTTTGTTATCGGGAGGGTTGTGTAGAGACCCGTAATTTATTTAATTACTGAAAATGATTAATTAATGTCGAAATGAGAAAGAGTGGTTTATTGGTGGTTGATTAGATTGAGGATTGAGGTGGTGAAATAGAAACTAGAGGGGGTGATGTGTGATTTACATATAAGTGTAGTATATATAGTGTGTGTGAGAGTGTAGGAGATAAATATATCTCCATATCTCACTCTCTCTCATCCGTCCCCCTCCCTCTCTCATCCGGCTATCTCTGTCCCTCCTCTCCTCTCATTCAAAACTCCACCTCATCTCCCAAAATCTTCAAGAATCAACCTCCCTCAAGTCTTCCATTCGCGTTTTTGAGCTCGGAAATCCGTGAGTCGAGCTTGAATCGAAGTTTCGGAGTTTGAGAGGCTAGGGCTCGTTAAAAAACGCTTGAATCTCAGCCATTGTTGCGAGGTAGGGACTTCTTTACCTCTTTTATATGTTTATATGTTGGTTTGGTATAGAATCGTGCCTTTGATTGTTGGATTTTGGTTGTTGTACATGCCTTGAAAATCTGCTGGAATCGCTATCCGAAACCCTGTGGTATCGATACAGATTATGTGCGTATCGATACAATAAGCTTATCTTTTGGGACAGTTAATATTGTATCTATACGGTTTTTGTGCGTATCAATATCACAGCCTTGTCTCCAGTTTTGCTCCTGTTGTCCCTCTGTCAATTGTTTTGACCCCCGATCACTTCTAAATCCTTTTGGACACCTCTTAACCTAACTTAAGCTTGTCTAATTGACTTCCTTTGACCATTCGATGTTATCCTCGTTCCGTTGGTCTTCCGTTAGCAAGAACCGAATAAGAAATTATGTAATTAAAACGTCGTTAGAGTGTATTCTATAAATTATTGATACTTGTGATTGTTCAAGGTGCATTTGTGATGACGTTGGCATAACGTATGAGAAAATAGTCGAATGGGTCGGAAGTTGATTTAGGGAGTCCCGTAACGCAATGGGTGGTAATACGGAGACTTAGAGGGGTCTCGTAACACAAGGGGTGGTAATACGATAATCCGGATCCTTAGGGATCACCGTGACGCACGGGATGGTAACATAGTAATCCTTGTGGCGTTGTACGGTAACGCAAGGGGTGAAAATACTGATGGTGAGAGTTGGTTTAGCGAGTCGAGTTCGGATTGTTGAATTGTTTGTGTTATGTGACTTATGCATTCAATCTAGAGAGAGGCTCATTTACAAGTTGATTGACTACCACCTATCGTGCTGTGTTTTCTTGTCATTTTTTGTTTGTTTGCACTTATCATCATGTTTACATATAAGACTAGTAAAGATTTTCCTACTGGGCTAGTGTAGCTCAACAAAATTCTTCTTTTCAAGTTCAAATGCCGGGTAATAGACTGCATGCTATGGTGTGCTTGGACATGAAGATTTTTGGAAGCTAACTTCTTTTAGTTACTTACTCATCTTGTAACAGACTGATTTTTGATTAAAGATGGCTTTGTAACTAATTTACTCTTGAATTATCTTTTGACTAAAGTTTGTAATACTCTAGACATGACGTACTTGTATCTAAGTTAATTTGGGCCCTGGTGCCAAGGTTGTATTTCCTTAAACAGGCGGATTTGTTTGTAAATGAAACAAGTGGGGAAACTCTTTTGGATAATATGTGTGACACGCGAGGTTCTTTTATTAAAAATGTATTATTTACTTATGTTGAAAATCAGGGACGTGATAGGCCGGCTTAACAGACATATATTTTTATCGGAATGTATAATTATTATATCATAAGGTTTTTGTTTTTCAGTTAATTACATTTGTACATTGAATTGATTTTTTAGGCTATTTCAATTGTCACGTGCTTATTTTTTTACTTATGAAAGAAATTGAGAATAAGAATGTAAAATAACCAATTTTTTTATCAAATCGAAGCAAAATTATTGAGATTATAAACACGAATAATTATCAATAATATTTAAAATCAAGTATATATAAAATTAAAATTTTAAAACTCTGACGCTTGGGGAGCCGAGCCCTTGCCCAGCCCCCCAGCCACTATATACCTCCGCCCTTGCGTGTGGAGATCGATGATGGACCTGGAAACAACCAGGGTGGGGTGGGTGGATATCGATCGTTATCGACTTCATAGTCGAGTTTGAGCTGTTTTATTTCGTTTGTTGGAATTTGGGGCAAAAATGTTCATCACGCAACATAACCTAGCCATCCAGCTTCAATAAAAAATATTAGAGTTAGAACCTAAAAGGGAGACCGTCGGACCGACCCCTAATTTTCTAAATTAACTATTAAATATAAGGCCCACTTAGAAAACCAACAGTCACGTCCAATTAGCATTGCCTTGGGCCCACCAATACATGTATGAATTGTATCGTTCTGCCACCCATTTCCCTTCTAATACCACGTTCACAGAAGCACAATAGGAGGAAAAATTATAGGGTGCAATCCATGCTTCTTTTAATTCGATCAAAGCACACTAAAAATATCAAAACCTCCAAATACCTACAACACAAAAATCAAGCATTAAACTCCAAGTAATAATATAAAAGGACATAAATTAGGAGAGCTCATGCGAACATTTACACGCCTATCACTAGGCATGGCAAGTTCCACAACAAAACAACAGATTTGTAAGTTAAAAAAGTTAGCTAGACTGCATGAGATGCTTGCCGAGTTAATTGGAGGGGTATTTTGGTTGTTTTACTTTTTAGGGACAAACGTTTGTAGGAGTACTTTGGACATTTTATATATGTCGGGATATTTATTCAGCTACAATATGTCAGATTTTTTAAAGCAACAAGATTTGTTTTGGTCATTTTATATACGCAAGTGTATTATGGTCATTTTCCATGTAATATGGTCATTTTCCATGCTAGAGTTGTTGGAAAGGTATTGTTGTCATTTTGTTTATTGAGGAGTATTTTGATCATTTGTATTTTGTTATTTTACAATGTAAGGATTGTAGAGATGTTTTGGCCAGTTCGTATATGCACACATTATTTTGGTCATTTAAGTCACGTACGCATAGTTTTGACTTTTTATATGTAATAAGGGTGTTTTGGTCATTCTATTGTACTAGTAAAAGTGCACGCGCTTTGCACGTGGAATTCTTCAACTACATTGGAATTTTTTCTTTTGTTAAAATTTGACTTGTCCTTGCCTTCACAAACATCATTGGTAAGTATAAAATTCACTCTCTTATTTTGGATGACAATTTAGATACTTAATACTTTTTTAGACCATTACAACATTACAACAGACTCAGATTAATTTGTTACAGGATGACAATATGTTCTTGCCAAAGGATCTATATTTTGTAGCTTTATCCCCACCCACCAGCCCAAAAAAAAAAAAAAGAAAGAAAGAAAGAAGAAAGAAGAAGCTGTTTACCTTGAAACAAAAGGTTTTTTTTACACAAGTGCTAAAAATGATAATCTTTTTCTCCTAAACCAGTACAAGATATCATGAAGATTTGAAAAACCAATAGAAAGTAATAGAACAATAAAAGAATAAATACACATCTGCTCATGATCATTCATCCCCAATTCACTTGTGCACAGATAACTGAAAAGGATGATCATTCTGCCATTGTTCATCAAATACCTTAAGTGCAATGAGTATTTCTTGTGGCAAAATCTATGGGGGTATAGAACTCATAATTATATTTAAACATTTAGGACATGTCTTACCGTGTGGAAGGCAGAAGCGGCAGGAGGAGATGCTAGGCGGTGGGCAACGACGCCGTTGGAATATTGTTTGTGGCAAGGGGTTTCGTGAGTAGAAGTGTTTTCTGGAGACGCTGGTGTGGGATTGTAGTGGCTAGGTTTCGGTTTGGAGGCGTGGGAGGTTTTGGTTTGAAGGCGCGGGAGGTTGAAGTCATCTGTTGGTTTGTTTGTTGGATGGTGGCATCGTTTTGGAAACGTGCGAAACGGAAATGGTGTAGAAGTCGCCGTGTTTTTTTCCAATTGAGTTGGGTCAGTAATTCAGTCTCTTGAGGGGTATTTTTGAAAGGGGAAAAATGTGGGAAACACTTTTAGGCGCTTCACATTTTTTTAAAAAAAAAGTGGTAGGAGATTGGTAAGTTCCAATGTAAATTCAAACAATGGAGGGGTGTTTTGATCATTTTATCGTCTTGGTCGTTTCCTATGCGAATCAAACAACAGATGCCAACAATGTCAGAGCTAAAAACGATTGTTTTTCTATGAGAAACTAAAGTTTTGGGCAAAGTCCGCTTTGACCCCTGTGGTTATCGTCATGTGCGAATACCTTCCTCATGGTTCAAAACAGAGCACAGAACCTACCCGTGGTTTAGAAAATGTACGAATAGACCATCCGCCGTCATGTTTTCCATCCATATTAACGGAGGTGTATCTCACACGTCTCTATAATGTAATTTGAGTCGTTCATAATTTATTAAATAAAGAATAAAGTATCTCCGTAAAAAATCATCTCGATCAGGCATCAATAACCCAGTGATTTAATTTTTAGTAAATTCAAATTTGAAATTTTAATTTCATAACAAAATCGATTCGATCATGAGCTTTTCGTTTTTTGATTGACTTGAATTTTGGCATAGATGTAGTACTCGTCAAAATTTACAATATCAACGGTTTGGATTCAATTTTTAGTATAGGGGATGGTGTGATTAGATTTAAAAAGAAGAAGAATCAAGGGACATGATGAGGGAATATCGGTCTTTTAATGTTGTGTCCATTAATATGGATAGAAAACATGACGGCAGGGGGTCTATCCGCACATTTTTAAATCCACAGGTAGGTTATGTGCTCAGTTTTGAACTATGAGGGAGGTATCTGCATATGGCAATAACTACATTGGGTTAAAGTGGACTTTGCCCTAAAGTTTTCCACAATATATATATATATATATACACACAGTCCGGATCCAATGAGGGATCCCTTACGACTTTATGGTGCGGGACTCCCCTTTTCCGATTGAATTGCGACGATCCGAGCCGCTCAAAGTGTGCAGAACGTGATTTGAAGGGTACCCGCGAGAAATCAGCAAAAAAAATGATCGGGAAGGGCTTGATTCGAGCAGTTTTTTACTGAACCGTTCACTAAAAAACTGTTCGGATCAAACCCTTCCCGATCATTTTTTTTGCTGATTTCTCGCGAGTATCTTTAAAATCACGTTTTGATCACTTTGAGAGGCTCGGATCGTCGCAATTCGATAGGGAAAGGGGAGTCCCGCACGGTAACACCGTGCGAGATCCCTCATTGGATCCGGACTATATATATATATATATATATATATATATATATATACTAATGTTTACTGGGGAATCAAACTATCAAACTTACTAGGTACTAGGTACTACCGAGGAATCTAACAAAGTATAAAGGAAAGTTACCAAACAAAGCATAAAGGAAAGCCTATGATGAATAGTGACGTGAATAGTAAATCGGATGAATAGTGACGGGTGAATAGTGTCGGTGAATAGTGAATAGTGAATAAAAAAAATGAAAGAACAATGAATAAATCAACTATATAATAGCTTTACTAGTAATTTGAACAACAATAATCAATTATATAATAGCTCTATAATTTTATAGAATAGCTTTACTAGTAATTTGAACAACAGAATTACTGAAATAAATTACTTACTAAAACAATCTGAATTCAATTGCTGAATCAGAAACAGTACATGGCAGTTTACTGGTTTACAAGGGTTGCTGGAGTATATTGATACTCAGCAATGAAAAGCAATGACTGGGTTTACTACAGAGGATGAGGAACAAGGGGAAGTGGTAGGAGAATTTCTCTCTCTAAAACCTCTCTCGTATTCTCTCCTCTCTTTTTACTTGTGGTCTCTAGTCCTAACTCTCTAGTTCTAACTGGTCTTACTGGTCCTGCTTCTAACTGACTTCTCCAATCCTTTTATAGAATAAGGATCAGAGAAATTACAAACATTGAATAGTAGAATCACGTGACTACAGTAAATAAAGTAAGTTACTGTTTCTACTTTCGGTGCAGGTGGGGCCAAAAGTAGAAATGATTACTTCTTTTGACTGTGACTGTTTCTCCTTTTGGTGCTGGTGGGGCCAAAAGGTAGAAATGACTACCACTCCATCATGTTGTCCATATTCTGCAATTCTTCACATGTGAGATTCTCCCAATAATCCCGTCCATTGTCATCACTGTTGACTTGTGAGGTAGATTCATCTGCTTGACTGTCTTCAAGTAGGTGACTTTGCTGACTCTGATATTCCTTGACTAGGTTTTGAAATTTGGTGTAGAAAATGAATGGGACTTCTTGAATAGGTTCTGTGGCTCTGATTTTTTGAATAGGGTCTTCACACACTAAATGATGCAGGTGATCAATGAATTGATTATCAATTTCAAGGAGTTGAGCAATTGACTTGGCTCTGTGATGCCTGATTTGCGCTCTGGGTGGTTTGGAACACGGCCAGGGGCATTCATCTTCAATTAGTAGAATTGGTGCATGCAGTCTGCTGAATGGCCAATTTGCAGAGAGATACATGACATGCTGGGCCAGTATCACATTCCCTGTGTTTGTCCATTCCGGCATTTTACTAGTAATGAGGACTTGGCATATTAATGCGCCATACTTAGCAAAGAGGTTTTGGACACAAACAGCTAATTTACGGGTAACTCGGTCAGTTTGGTTTGAACTAGTGAAAATTAATTGTCTAAGAAATCCATAATCTAGTAGGGTCATTGGGCTAATTTGGATGACTTGATCTTTATAGGGAATAATAATGTCCTGAAAGTACTGCATATTGATACAGGCTTTCGGGACACTGAACACTAAATCACAAGGGCAACTGTATCGTTCTAATGGTATTTCTTGGCACAATGGGTTAGTTTTGGGGCAGGTGACTGGATTTTCAGTATAGTGAGTTTCCCAAGTGATTGATAAACCTGGGGTTGGTTGACTGGCTAGTTTAGTAAGGGTTTCAAATAGGAATTCTTGAAAATGATGGGCATCTTGTCTGGCTAGGTGTTGAATGTGGTTTACTATTTCAGTAGGCAGAGATGTGGGTATGAGAGATAATGACTGTGGTAAAGCTAGGGCTTTGGATGCCATTTTTTGGAATGGTTCCAACACACACACGCTTTCACCATCATCCAGTGGGGATGATTGACTTTTCTCTACCTTTACCAGTGGGGTAAAGGAGGCCTTCTTGTCTCGGAGTTGAGCAAGTTCAATCATTGACTGGTGGTACCTGTAATTTAAATTCAGAAATTGGAAATTCATGGCTTCACATCGTTCACAATGTGAAGGGTTAGTATAATTATTACTGACTAAAGATGGGTTTATCAAAACTCCACCTGAAGAACTAGGGAAAACAACTCCACTAGTCTGTTGATTTTGCTGACTAAAATAAATACTCAAGGAATTTAAGCTGTCTAAGAATTTACGATGATCCCCACGCGTATTCCAGAGATTATCCAGAAGACATTGTTGGGTCTCATTTATGCTGCCTACGTTTTTAAGCTTCCTAAATTTTGTGCTGGCTCCTTCAGGAAATACTGGTAGTAGGATTTTCCCAAAAGGAATGGTTTTCGGGTGACTTTGATCCATCTGTAAAACAATCGAATAAATCATTAGTAGGATAAATAGAGCAATTTTGAAGTTGACATAAGTCATCTTTGTTTGGTATTGATGAAAATTCAAAATTGACTTGTTTATCAAGAGAAGTGGTAATAATGTTGTTACTAGTGACTGTGAATGGATAAAGTAAGTAAATAAAGGGTATTCCTAAAATTACTTTATCAGTTAAATTTTTCACTAAAACAAATGATGTTTTGAAACAAATGTTATTTTGGCAAATATTTACTTCAGGTAATTTATACTTGATCTGCATTTTACTACCATTTGCAGAACTCAACCGTTCAGTTGTTTCTTGATAATACCTTTTTGGTATTATTCCTTCTTGAATGCAGTTTAAATCTGCTCCTGTGTCTATAAGGGCAGTAATCTCAATTCTGTAATCTCCTACGATTAATTTGATACGTGCATGCCATTTTTGTAATTTTATTTTATTTAGTAAATTTAATCTGTAATTTACTGAATCATCAATTGGGTGATTGGGATCAAAAGATTGTTCTTGACTAGGATGTTGAGTTTGATTAATGGGCTCTTCTTCATTGGAAGAAGATTCAGAAGATAATTGGTCATCCTTAAACCGGACAAATCTTTTTCTTGGAAGTTGATTTTTAATTGTTTCAATTTCTTTTTTAATCAAATTTATTTCTTCTTGGAGACTTTGCAGGGTTATTACTTTGTGAATTTTACTGAATCGTTCAATAGTGGTGTTGAGGTTAATAATTGGCTTATTGTATTGAGGTTTTTTACTTTGTTGGATTAAGAGTTGTTTGAGTTTTTTAATATATTGTTGTTTCAACTCAGAATCATCTAATTTACTTATTAAGTCAATAAGTAATTCTTCTTCAGGTAATTCTTTGGTAAGTACATTTATTGTTTTACAGCAGTTAGCAGTACATCCTATCTCAATTTGGTCGTCACTGGGACTATTACTTAGAGAATGGTACTCGGAAGACTTGATACTGTCATCTTCATTACTAGTGTTACTCAGATTTTGTGCTCTAAAAATTTCTAAAATCTGCTGTTTATCAGTGTCGGATATGTTGAGTTGATTAATTTTTGTTTTGACTTTACATTCAGTTTTATAATGACCTTTTTTGCCACAATTGTAGCATGTAACATTATTCTTATCTTTTGATTTGTCATTTGGTTTTCTGTTTTTATGCTTTTGTGTTTTGGGTTTTTCATAATATTTATCCTTGGATGGTGTGGAGGATTTATTACGCCTATAGTATTTGTGACTTTTATGACTGGTAGTTGGTTTAGTATGAGATTTGGTTTTCCTTCGTGATGGTGCTACAGGGGGTAGACCATATTGTTCACAGAAGTTACCCAATTCATATTTGGCTTTATTCTTGTCTTTTTGGGCTTGTTTACTAATTTTCATATCAATGCACATTCTTAGACCTTCTTTTTGAATGGTACTAATAATGTCACCGTATGTTAACTTATCATATTCAATTACTCCTGTTGGTTGACTAAGAACATCTCTAATTTTATGAGCAAATAAATTAGGGAGTCCATTAATGAATTTTTCTTTCCAAAATGATTTTGTACAATCATCTCGGAGCATGACTCTAGATGTAAAAACATCTTTGTACCATCTAAAATCACTTAATGTTGGGCAACGCAAGTTAGTCAGTTGATCATGTATCCTAGAGGTAATGTTACTAGGTTGACCAATGAAATGTTTAATTATGGTGTAAATTAGGGTATTAACTCCGTCGGGTATTCCCATTCCAATTTCATTATCAAAAATTGGGAGACCATTTTCATCAAGTTGAACAGCATGTTTTACTTCTTCTCTTGACTCACTGGTGAGGTATTTATCCCACCAAGATTTTAGCATTCCAGTAAAACCGGAGGTTAATAAATCAACAATTTGTGGTTGACTAAGTTCAGTATTACTTAGGTAACTATTGGCAGCCATTGACATGTGATTTAATTTTTCTAATATTTGGTGTTCACTTAGACCATCTATATTCCATTCATATAATTTATTAGACGAGACAGAAAACTGGTTAATTAAATTATTTTCTTCATACTGTAAGTCAGGAGGGGTTGGCCTAGAGTACCAATTTTTGGTAAGGCTAGTAGGGTTTGCTGGGGGGTTATAAAGGCGATTTATTTCTTGACCAGAGAATTGTTTTTGTAGGTTTGTGATTTCTTCATCAGAAGAGGTTTGACTAGAGGTATGGGAGTCGTGGTTTTGTGTAATTGTAGCAAGCTGAGGTGACTGTGGTTCTAACTTAATTGCTATGTTTGTGAGCAAATTTTCAATTTTTTGAATATTTTGATTCTGGTTTAGACTGATTTTTTCTCTCTTCTCAGGGAGGTGGATGAGAGGTTTTTCAATATTTTTACTGGATGAGGGGATGCTACAAGAGGATCCTTCATCTATTTTAGTTTCTATTTTATCCAATTGTTTACTAATTGTTGTGAGACATTGATTAGTGTAATTAATTTGTTCAGCTATTTGCTTACATTCAGTTCTATCAGTTGGTAATTTGAATGGAGATGCTGATATAGCAGATCCTTTGTAATTAATAATGATTGAATCTAAAGGAGGGTGACTAGCAGTTGTAACAGTATTGTCTGATTTTGTCCATTTTACTTTTGTAAGAGTATTGACTTTTTTGTAATAATTTTCTAAGTAGTCGAAAAAATAAATTTCAGTTCTGGATTCTTCCATAAATGCTTCCCAATGAGCTAAAATTTTATCCTGTTTACTAGATGTATATTTAGCAAAATAATTTTTTCTTTTTTGTTTATTTTCTTTTGACTTAAATTCAAAATATAATTTGTCAAAATTTATTTCAAAAGGTTTATTTAAAACTAATAAAGTTGAATCAATGGGTTCTTCAAAATCTGTTTGAGTTGGAGACCCTTGAAAGGTGTCTTCATCCTCAAATTTTGACTGTGTAGAATAACAAGGTTTACTAATTTGTGAACTTGATTCAACACCTTTTAATCTAATACTGGGATCAATTAAATTTTTGTCCTTCCTAGGCAAAGTAGTTGAACTATTTGACCTATCCATAGCTATTGAGCTATTGGATCGACTTAATTCTCTGATTCTCAGAGGAGGGTTTACTCTTTGTTGATCAAAACTTATCCTAACTGTACCATCTAAGTATTGTTGAATATAATCTAGATCAATTGTGTCATTTTGGAGTTTCTGTGGGAAACTCTCATTTTCACTAAGCCAACTGGTTGGTAACTGGATATCACTCCAAGAAATGGTTTTGGGTACTTGTACATTAGCATTTGTGCTACTCTGTATAAGTACAGTTTTATCCTTGGGACTTTTGACTAATGCATGAATATTTAAATTAGTTTTCATACATTTATAGTAAATACGGTAAATTAATGCAATTGACTGACTACCTTCAAGCATTTGAGTGATTGCTCCGGCAGTTTGAATATTTAAAGTTAATGCTTTCAAAATATTTTTATCTTTTAAACTAATGGGTAAATCGGGGTAACAGTTAAAATAAACTGGACCATTATGTAGACTTGACTCCATTAATCCTAGGAGACTATCACTATAGACTGTGAATCTACTATCTCTTAAAGATAATAAAACTGAGGAATTTAATCCTCTTCTTGTTAATGGTTTAATTGCAACTTGTATTAATCCTACATGAATATAATTATACCCTCGTTCGAGGTGACGTTTGACTGATTGTTGACTAAGGAGAGAACATCTCTCTTCTTGTTTAGTAATGGCATAAACATGTTCAGCAGTTTTAGCAACTTGATCAGTACGAAAAGCATCATCTAAAAAACTTGACTTATAAATTTCTTTTACTGGGATTTTAGGTATATTCCAATTTCCTAATCCTGTATCTAAATCTTGATACTCATGTTCTTCTTGGTTGACTATGTCCGCTAACTCAGATAGAGAAGCCATTGAAGAACTGGCTGAAGAACTACACCTAAATAATCTATTCATTGTTTTTAATCCTACAGACTCTTCTTTTAGTATTTTAACCCTAAAGATTTCTTAATTAATATTTTAATCCTAAATTGTCATGATAAACACATACCCCAATTGACACATACCCCAGGTTTTTTCCCAACCCCTTCACTGCCCTACCGCGGGACTTACTCACGAGGACTTTTACGGATTACCTAAGGTGGTCTTTTGCAAGGTGGTCGACCGATGACAACCGGACTAAAATACTAACTAAAATTTCAGCAGGATTAAAAGACTAAATGAATATTAAGTAGGAGTAAATACAACTTACAGATTACTTGAGTTTAATTCTTCAACTATATCCTACTTGGCTCTGATACCATGAGGGGGGGGCGGAAGCACGGACAAGGGGGAAGAACATGTGGGTCAGAGTGGGAGAGTGGGAATTGGACTAATGTTTACTGGGGAATCAAACTATCAAACTTACTAGGTACTAGATATATATATATATATATATATATATATATATATATATATATATATATATATATTTTAAAGATAAAAGTTGTTACCGGAAAATGGAGGATTTGACTATCGCTTAGTGAAACCAACGAGGAAGTTTCAAAACCAAAGCTTCGCTCTCACTTTTTGAAAAGAAGGCATGAGCGCCGAGAAGGGCATAAAAAGTGCCTATTTAAAAGGGGTACAAGAAGGAGCAACCCCCATTTTGTGTGGGACTCTCACATGCAGAGGTTTGTTGCTGAACAATTAGTCTAGTCAATTTAATTAAGAGCCACTGTAAATGCAATGACTTTGATGGATTCTCCAAAGTCAAGATGGAAGGAAATGCTCTTTATCATACCTTACGTTTCAAGTGTTATCACTCCCCCTCCTTGCCCATCTCTCTCTCTCTCTCTCTCTCTCTCTCTCTCTCTCTCTCTGTTTTTTTCTTTTTCTAATTTCATCCTAGACAATGAGGGAGAAACATGATCAATCTCCATCTGTTACCAAGCTCTTAACTGCTCATATCCAACTGAGCCATGTCTATCTCTTCCTGTTCTTTGTCATTGGCTTGTCCATTGGACTCACATCCAGTCTATATCTCAAAAGTTTCACATTCAACCTACAAGCTACCCTTTCATCACCCTTCCCCTTACTTCCACCGCGGTTACATCCGCAACCACCGCCTCCACTGCTGCCTGATTTTCCCGAAATAGAGAATGGATTTCTTGTGCAGAATATGGAGGATGCAGAGTTGTTCTGGAGGGCATCGTTGGTTCCGAGAATTCAGGAATATCCTTACGAGCGCATTCCTAAAGTTGCATTCATGTTCTTGACAAAAGGGCCTCTGCCTTTGAGTCCCTTGTGGGAGAAATTTTTCAGAGGGCACAAAGCGCTCTACTCCATTTACGTTCACACTGACCCGTATTTCGTTGGTTCGGTGCCTGAAAACTCTGTTTTCTGTGGAAGAAGAGTTCCTAGCAAGGTTAGCTTCCTTAATAGTAATAATACATATATGTCCTCTAGTAGTAAAGGGGTTTTCTATTTTACCTTTTTTGATGAACTCTTTTTCTTCCTCCAAAAATGAATACTCATTATTGACAAGATCATCATTTCTTCTTTTAATTTGATATTGAACTGACGATCATCTCTCAAATTTGCAAAAACAATGGTTTTTTTTTTTTTTGGGACTCTTATATTGTGCCTTACGAAGCTTCAAAATTTCTTAAGAAATTACGAGCTCTCGGCATTTTGGATAGGTGTTATAAAAACTTACAAGAATTGAACTTCATTCGACGGTGGTTAAGACTAAGTATGAAAGTTAACTACTACTTTGTAGAATAATGGTTATGACTAAATATGTACTCATGCATTTGTACACGTTCACTATTTATGAAATGTAATTTAAATAAAGTGTACAATTAAATAAATTCCAACATTAATTTGGATCGCTACATTCCAAACAGGAGTCATATCCTTCCGGAACGCGATTTGCTGAACTCGTCAATTTCATTTCAAATCAACTGCGAAGTATCTCATCTTCATGACAACGTTCCAACGGCCTATCATAAATCCCGTTTCACATCCAACGGTTGCCAAAACTTGCAAACATGAGAAAAGAGGAAGATAAACGAGCCAAATAAGGCCCCATTTCCACTAAAAATTTTGCATTACAACTTATTGGCTTTTGTGAAGTCGTTCATACTAATCTAAAACATCCAACTTATTTTCTTCTACTCACCTGAAACATTTTCTACAAATTATAATTTAATGGAAACAACTTGACGTTTATGGACTACAAGAAGTAGTCCATAACTTAAAGCTTAGCTTAAACCCCTAAATATAACGGCAGGGCTTAAAATGGGCATATCACTTATCTACTACGAACACAGACAAATAAGTGCCATCTTTCTTGTTAATGTTTAATTGAAACTCATACGAATTCAGATGAATTTGGTCAGGAAGTTTACTAGTACAATAATGTGGTTTTGGAAGTGACTGATAATATTTGTTTGCCTTAAATCCAGCCAGTGCAATGGGGGAAATCGACGATGATCGATGCAGAGAGACGACTTTTAGCCAATGCCCTCCTCCTTGACTTCTCCAACGAGAGATTCATCCTACTCTCAGACACCTGCATTCCTCTCTTCAACTTCACCACAACCTACACTTACCTCATCAACTCCAAAGAAACCTTCGTTGCCTCCTATGACGATCCAAGAAAAAATGGTCGCGGGAGATATAACAGCCTAATGGGCCCCACCATTTCCCTCTCTGAGTGGCGAAAAGGGTCCCAATGGTTTGAGCTCAACCGAGACCTAGCCATTCAGATAGTATCCGATCGAAAGTATTATCCTATTTTTCGCAAGCATTGTTACTCTCCATGTTACACGGACGAGCATTATATTCCTACAATCGTAAATATTCTGTCTCCTGAAAAGAACTCAAACAGAAGCATTACTTGGGTTGATTGGTCAAAGATGGGCCCACATCCTGGGAAATTTGCAAGGCAATCAATCTCGGTTGAGTTTCTGAATCAAATAAGGTTTGGTAGTAATTGTACTTATAATGGAAATTTTACGTCAATTTGTTTCCTGTTTGCTAGGAAGTTTTTGCCAAATACTCTGCAGTCTTTGCTGCAGATTTCTTCTATGCAGCTAATCTAATTGGCTTCTTGTACCATGGCATTTATATAACAATTTCTAGTTCTTTCCTCAAATTTTGTGATAACCAAAATTCATGAACTAATTTCCGGGCAAGGGAAATTTGATGCAAGTTTGGGCATAAACTTTGAAACCAGTGTTGTGGTTTCGTGGCCCAATCAAAGGCAGCAAAATTCAAAAAGGCCCATGTGTAGGGGTTCGATTTAGGAGGAAGGACCTTGGCCTGAACTAGTACTTCTCTTCCGCTGCTCTGTTCCTCCGCCGCTGAACCTGCAACAAGTCACTAAGGCTGGAATAGCCTAGTGACCCTCCGACGATCAAGTTAGATGTAAGGAGAGTTGCTTTTAGGTCTAGGGTTAGGGAAAGATGGCCTACCTCTCAAAGATGAGTATCCCTTTTTATTTATAGACCTAGGTTAACTTGGGCTCTAAGCTAGTGCGTGGAGGTCACGCTTAGGTAACCGCCTCGGGTGACGTCATAGATGACGCACCGGATAAGACGGTTATGAAGCACATGGCCAGACTTGGCCCTTTTGATCCTTTCCGCCACGCGTCGCTCTTGGTCCCCTCCTGCTATGCAACATTCTTCCAAGAGGCTTTAATGGAATGCACACTTCGGTATTTATCCGAAGAGTGAACAGGAGACTCGATATCAACCGGGTAAACAGAAGGATATACACAAGCCCGTGTTAATATGAGGCCTCGGTTAATGGTGGTCCGGTTAGATTACCGAGACCATGACCGAAACCTCCACACCATGTATATTGAGTGCTAGGGTACAAAAGGAGTACTTTGTTTTAGGCTTGGTCCAAAACCTCCTCTGTCTGTGGCAAAAGTGTATGTAATAAGCTATCCATTCAAACGGAGAGTTCGCAACAGATTGATTGTACTCTCATGATTTGTAATTACAAGTATTTCTCACTACTTTTGGAGGTTTTATGTACTTCAGTACATGATATTTTTAATTTTTTATTATTATAAGTTCAAAGCCAAAGGTAGATGTGAGTAATTTATTTTAATCAACGGGTATCTGTAATTTTAATGTGGAGAGATTAATAAGTATTTAATATCATGGAGTTCATAATATACTTGAGATAAAGACGAGAATGCAATTATAATTCTGTAGTGGGGTGAATTATAATTAGTGAAATAAGAAATAGAATCCTGGTGGGATTGGGTTTTCTTATTTACACTGGAAGCCTAGACTTAATACTCATTAGGTCCCTATCGTAGGCTTATATATGCACGTTATGCTCTCTAGGTCAGATTGACGTTTTTCTATTATTCACGAAATAGAGGCAGGTTTAGAGAGAGTAAATAGATCACGAAAGAATCCACATTCAGTTTGTGTTCTAGATGTGCAGGGAATACGATAGAAGATCGTAAGGTACAATCGAGCAGTATTCGTGGTTTATAGCAAGACGTGCTATAACAAGTTCAACCAAACATTTGTGTCGCAGGGAGTTGAGGTAGAACACTAATTCCGCCTTGTAGGGTTTTACATTATTTGTTGTCTAATTTGTACGCGTCATTATTGATTTCTGGGATTCGGTTTTCCAACAGTAGAACGGGTCACGTCCACGTTCCTTGAGCAATTGTACCGAGCTCAAACCAAACCAAACTGGAGGCGGGGGTGACAGAAACAAAATGACCTGTGGGCCGTAGGGTGGAAGCGAATGGCCCACTAATCAATACTCATTTACTTCGAAAGATGATCAACGATGTTTTTTGGCTATTCGATGCTGTTTAGGCCTCCGAAAAGCCTATTTTGCCGTTTATAGTAATATTTAGATTGCTAAATAACTTGCCTTAGTGGCAACTTGCTTAAACGAATTTGTTTTCATGGTTTAATATAAGGCACATAATTAAGTTCTTTAATTAATTTTATTATCAACGTACGGTCCTATATAACACTGACTTCGGTGTCCCCGATCGTTTTGGGGACACCGTAATTTTTGGCATAACAAAACCACTATGAGCATAACTAAAATCTATTATGAGCATAACCAAAACTATTATGAGCATAACAGAACCATAACAAGGCATAACTTGTTTGTTATGCCTTGGTTAGGTTTGGTTATGCCTTGGTTGGTTTTTTAGATATTCTTTGGTTATGCCTTGTTTGGGTTCTGTTATGCTTGTAATGGGTTTTAATTATGCTTATAATGGTAAAATTATGCCAAAAATTACGGTGTTCCCAAAATAACCGGGGACACCATAGCATCATCCAACACTATAACCTCTCGCGAAAAGATATATACAAAACTCCTCTAAATTCTTATATTCTTTGATGGTTTCGGGAGGGATCCAAATTCATACAATCGAGTAGTATGTCAATCTATAAATACTGTAGTTCTGTAAAATATCCAATATATCAATGTAAAAGGGCTCAAAATATTACTCCTATTTTTCTTCTTTTTTATTCCTTAAACTATACACATTTTCTTTACTTAGTCTCCAAACTATTAATTTGATGATTTCATCCCCTCAACTATCATACCGTTACCTACTTAATCCAATAGATGACGGATTTTCTCTATTTAGTCCCTAAACTATTAATTTAACGATTTCATTCTCTCAACTACCATACCGTTACCTACTTAATCCAATAGATGACGGAAGTTAGGAATTTGGACGGAAAATGCCATGTAAGGCCTGTTTGGGACCCTGTAAAGTAGATACTTGATTATGAGAGCCTTGGAGATAAAAATTAATTATGATCCTTTAGGATAAAATGATAAGAAAAATAAGACCTTCATACCGGTTTTAACAGATTGAAAAATGGAACCCTTAATTTTGTAACCATATTTTTTAGTATATAAACCTTCTAAAAAAAATTAAATGCTCGAATTTTCAATTCGTTTGAAACGGTGCAAAGATCTTATTTTTCTGATCATATGATTCTAAAGAGTCATGATTAATTTTTATCTCTAGAGCTATCATAATTAAATATCTATTTTTTATTTGGGACCTTTTAGAGCAAATACTTGATTATGAGAGCTCTAGAAAGAATAATTAATTATAACCTTTTAGCATAAAATGATTAGAAGAATAAGATCTTCACACCGGTTTACATGAATTGAAAATTATAGCGCTTAATTTTTAACCATATTTTTAATATATAAACAGTCTAAATTCTATATAAGGAACTCTGTATTTTTAAAAAAAATAAATATATGCATTAGTCTTTATAAAATGACACGTAAGATTCTAATATATGATTTTGTAAAAAAAATTAAGTGTTCCAATTTTCAATATGTTTAAACCGATGCGAAGGTCTTATTTTTTGATTATTTTATCCTAAAAAGTCATAAATAATTTTTATCTTTAAAGCTCTCATAATCAAGTATCTGTTTTATAGGGTCCCAAATAGACAATTACGTGACATTTTTCGTACAAATTTCTAATTTCCGTCATCTATTGGACTAAGTAGGTAACGGTATAATAGTTGAGGGGATGAAATCATCAAATTGATAGTTTATGGACTAAGAAGAGAAAATGTGCATAGTTTAGGAGATAAAAAAAAAACTCTTAATTCTTTCCTTCCATGTGTTGTTGAATTTAAGGAGGCCAGGCAAATGTGAGGTGTTCTGAAATCAATTTGAGAATCTATTGAAAGGGAGGGCCAAGCTTCTTTCTAGCGCAGCTTACAATAATCTCTCTCTCTCTCTCTCTCTCTCTCTCTCTCTCTCTCTCACTCATACACGCACTCATAACAATTAATACCTTCCTTCCAATTCTCTCCCTGAAAAGCCGACACCATCACGTTTTCCTCCAAACTAAATTCCCCTGCTTTTCTCTCTCTCTCTCTCTCTCTCTCTCTCTCATCCCAACGGATCCCAACAGGCCAAAACGATACATCTTCTCTCTTTTTCTCTCTCTGTATGAATGAAGAGCGATAAACAACAGCAACGCCCGCCAACATCAAACCCCAAGCCCTTCAATTTCCAAATGTATCTCCACAACCTTATCATTTATTCCCTTTTTTTCAGCTCAGGTTTAGTCATAGGTATTTCGGTAAGTTTCTATATGAAAGATTTTCCCATTAACTTCTTCCACAAGCAATTCTCAATCCAAACACCTCTTTCCTCACCACCACCATCACCACCACCACCACCTCCTCCTCCTCCTCCTCCTGAACACTTTCCACCACCACCACCTCAAAATTTACCACCACTCGAATTATTACCTATTCAAGATTTTCCACCACCCCAATTGATTCAAGATTTTCCACCACCCGATTCACCTATTCAAGATTCTTTCCCTGATATTGAAGATTCTTTGCCTCGTGATGATCAGCAAAAAAAGACCGGTCGGACCGGATTAAGGGATTACGTAAAGCCACCTAATCCAATGCATGATATGGAAGATGAAGAGTTGCTTTGGAGGGCTTCAATGGTTCCTAAAATTCAAACATTTCCATTCAAATATACCCCCAAAATTGGTTTCATGTATTTGACGAGAGGGTATTTGCCTTTGGCTCCTCTTTGGGAGAAGTTCTTTGAAGGGAATGAAGGCCTTTACTCAATTTACGTTCATGCCCTTCCCTCCTTCAACGGAACAGTGTCCGAAGAATCGGTGTTCCGAGGTCGGAGAATCCCAAGCAAGGTCAGTACCTTAAGCAATAGTAACATGTTTAATTTCTTTTCCCTTAATTTTATGCTAGTCACATAATTCATATGCATTTTTTTAGTTTAATTATAATCTCATTTTATTTTAATCCTTTTTTTACTTTGAATTCTGAACCAGCTCTAGGGGAAGCCAAGAAAGCGGCCGTCCAACCCTGGCCCAGATAGAACAAGGACCCTTGATCTTGTAGTCAATGTACTAGCCTAGGTACAATTATTTCCTTTGAGTCCACCGAGCAAAGGGACCCAAGTTCTTTTAGCTTGCTCGTTTGGAATTTTAGTTTAGGACGTACCCAGAAACAAATGACAAACCTCTTCCCTAATACATAGAGACAGAGAGCATGTCCATTTTCTCCACATTCGGTGGGGGATAAGAGCACAGTTAGTTCTTAGTTAAAGATTTTTTAAAGCAACAAAATCTTTTTGTTTTTGTTTTTTGTGGGTAATATTGCAAGATGTCCCAGGTCAGTTTGTGCGCACCTTGGACTAATTCCTATATCCCCTTCTACAGTCGTTTTACACGCTTACGCTTGGGAATTAGGTGACCCCAAGAGTTATTGACAAAGAGAATCGAACTTGAGACCTTATGATGAAGCAAACACCAAAGTTTCAGACTAAGACTACTTGACCAACCCCATGGGGTTAGCTTCTCTTTTGCTTTGCTTCTAGTTATTAAAAACAATACAGTTGAAAGGAGATATACATGGTTCGTTCAACTGATTTTGGCCCAAAAGTCATATATAAAAGTACGTAGAGAACCCCGGCCTATATTTACATTTTTCTTTGGGCTCCAATAAGTTAGAGCCGGCTTCCTAATTTGATTTTGTTATACCTATGGTAATAGCACCATTTGTATCAAAATAGTAATACGTATGCTAGCTATATATTATTGGTCTGAGACCAATGTGCGCCCATCAAACAATTGTTTGGTCAGAGCCGCCCTCCAAAGGTCAGGAGATTAACCAGCTTTAATTTCTGGATGAGCGTCTCTCCTCACATATATATATATATATATATATATATATATATATATATATATATCAGATTCAATCAGGTAAGGGCGCCCTTACCTTGTTAAGGTAAGGACCTCCCATTTTCCGATCGAATTTCGATGATCCGAGCCGCTCAATGTGTTTAGAACGTGATTTTAAGGGTACTCACAAGAAATCGGCAAAAAAAATGACTGGAAAGGGCTTTATCCGAGCAGTTTTTGTTTGTTTTTTATCGAACGGTTCAAATAAAAACTGTTCGAATGAAGCCCTTCCTAATATTTTTTTTTGCTGATTTCTCGCGGGTACCCTTAAAATCACGTTCTGAACACATTGAGCGGCTCGGATCATCGAACTTCGATCGGGAAAAGGGAGAAAAAGGGAAGCCCTTACCTTAACAAGGTAAGGGCGCCCTTACTTGAAGGGGACTGTATATATATATATATATATATATATATATATATATATATATATATATATATATATACATGCAGTATCATTATTATGACATGCAAACCATCATTTTTTGGTGGATGATAATGAGACGGCCGGAGTCATATATAGCTAGTCAGCTAAACAACCCAAAAATTGAGGTTAGTGGAAGTTTAAGAAGGTCAACTACCCTTGCAATTCATTTTGTTATTGACTGATATATTTTCGGGTCTATTTTGGGTGAGAATATTTCTTTCTTATTTTGGAATCAAAGTTTCTTCCTTCAAACAAACATCATAACTCATATGGTCCGATTTACCTTCTCTACAATAAAAGTACCACTACTAAAAATTGTTTCACTAAGTGTAACGGACCTTACAAATATGTGTGGCGTTGAGAAGTATTGGCATACTACATGGTGATGCCCAAGACCACTGAGTTTTATGGTTTTTTTTTTTTGATCAGCGAGTTTTATAGTTCATGTGTCATTGTTTTTTATGGTTCAATTTGTACATATTTCCTAATTAATTTGTTAAGACTTTTATGTGTTTGTTATGAATTATTCTGTTGAGAAAGGGCTTGTATGCAACAAAATGTTATAAAAATATTTTTGGTGATAGTTACGAATAATTATTGCCGGTATATACATATATATTGGTCAAAATTGTACCATAAACTTCAGAATTGTACCATAGGCTTCTTAAGAAATGAGACTGCAAGAATCAATTCTCTATTGTGGAAAAAAGTGTGAATGAAAACGAAAACGAATTTCTAGAGAAGGTTGAACAGGAAATTCTTGGCCGGTCTTATTTTTTGTTTGGAGTTTTGTGCGAACCTTTTTTTTTGGAGTTATTTCCTCCAGACCATTTCCAAAGATGCGTTTACTACTATTTTGTTATTTTTGCAGAATTTTTGGAGGTATGAATTCTTGAGGGAGTGAATTCTAATTAGTGTAAATCTAGAATTCTTGGTGTAAATCCAGAATTCACACCCCATCTGTAAAGTTTGCGCAGATTACACATCTCATCTGCACAATTTACACCCCCAAATTACATAATTCAGACTCGTAATTCCTCCCATTTTCCCCTTTCAGTGTTTCAAAGGGAATAAAATAAAATAAAATCAAACAATAGATACACATACATGTACCTAGCCCTTTTTCCCTTTCGGCATTTTCAAAGGAAAAAAAAAAAAAAAAAAATACATACACATATAGATATAGATATAGACCTACACAATAAGATCAGGAGAGAGAGAGAGAGAGAGAGAGAGAGAGAGAGAGAGAGAGAGAGAGAGAGAGTAATTTCTCTGGGAGAAGTTTCTCCAGGAGAAAATCAATTCGGCGACAAGGCTGGTAGTCTACGTGACTCCGTCACCGTCACTCGCGGGAAGAACAAGATCACCATCACCTTAGGTACTTAACCTTGAGCGGGGTTATTTTGGGTAGATGATTTAAAATGGGATCTGGACCGGTATGGTTAGACGCATGTAGGGATGATAATTACCTTCGATTTGTCCCCGCCTCCGACCTCCCCGCCCTGATCCGAGTGGGTATTTCCCGATCCAATAGGCAATTGAGACGGGTATGGTATTTGCTTCACCCTCCCTGTTTTAACTCGATCCGAACCCAATTATAGATATTTATATTTTTATATGTATATGTCTAAATAAATTTCATTGTTTTTGATATAATAAGAGCAATATATATACCAATTAATAAAACACTAATTTATGTCTTTGTTTTTTTTTTTTTATTTCTATTTTCTTTAAATTCTCATCAATCATTAATATCTTATTTTTTTTCAAAACACTCTAAAAAGAATAAAACTAGTCAAATTATTATGGTGAATGGGAATCCAATTTTCCCCCGACCCCGACACCTCCTCCGATTTCCCCCGCTCCAACTCCGATCCGATATAGAACGGGGTGGGTTTGAGGGACGCTAAATCCGACTCCGATCCGCCCCATTGCCATCCCTAGACGCACGCTGGGCCTGGACAGATAGGTACAAAACGTGGTTGGCTTGAAAGAACCCCAAGGTTGAAACCTAGCAAAGCCCAGGCATAAAAAAGCGGGCTTCTTTCAAGCTGGCCCTCTTTTATCACTCATTAGCTGTTTAGGCCTCGCGCGCGTCACACCCATCCCATACAACTCTTTTTTTCCTACACTCACACACATTTTTAGTTTAGTATAGGTAATTTTCCCATGCCGATGGAACATTACATCGTAATATCTCGACTCATGTCTCAATGGCTAATATTGTGGGACTCATCACTTTTTGTGAGTGATTTGATAAACAATTTGACATTTGACATTTAATGAGTAGTGGAGTATTATTTGAAAACCACCAAATAATATTTCTAATAATTACTTTTTTTTTCTCTTTAGAATTGTCACATATTTCCACGTACATATACTTGTTCATAAATATTCATGAACAAATAATATATATATAGTTGAAACTTTAAGCAATTACTCCTTCCATCCCAATTTAAATATCTCCTACGATTTTTTTTGCATTTTCAAATTCCAAAAGATATATTTCTACATATTAAATTTTAAATTTCTTACATGAGCACTTTAATTTGATATAAGAAAATAAGAAAATAATATATAGAAGTATATTTTTTTGGGGTTTGAAAATGCATGAAAAATCATAGGGGATATTTAAATTGGGACAGAGGGAGAATAACTTTTGTTATGCATATTCAATTTTGAAAAAAAAATATTATTGAAACCTACTCAATGAGATCTTTCAAACAAGATCCATTTTAAGGATGAAATTGTGCACAAATAAAAACATATTATTTTATAGCCCTTAATTAAGGATTCATACCTCTTTTGAATAATTCACACCCTCCAAAATGGAAGAATTTACACCCCTCAAACATAAAATTCACACATTCTCTATATAACTCACTCTCCAAAATAGACAATTCACACCGCAAAATGCAGAATTCACACCACCTGTTATACATAATTCATACCTCCTATAATAGACAATTCAGAACTCATATAATAAACAATTTACACTTCATTAAACTCATGTTGTATATAATTCATACACCTATATAACAATTCACAACCCCTCGTTATATGCAATTCACCCTTAAACAACAATTCGCATCCTGTATAATAGATAATTAACACTTCTTAAACTCATCTTGTATAAAATTTACACCTTTAATGACACACATTCACACCTCCTATATCACAATTCACATAGTTCACACCCACATACAATAATTCACACCCTTTATAACAAGATAATTCATACTCTCCTATAACAGACGATTCACACCCCCTATATCACAAAATTCACACCACAAAGAACAGTTAATTCGCACCATTTAAACTCTTGTTGTGCACAATTCACAACCCATGTTGTACACAATTCACCTCCTATAGCAGATAATTCACACCCCATACAACAGACAATTCACTCCCCTATATCTTATAGTTCACACCTATATACAATCATTCACACCCCTTATAGTAGACCAAAATTGAAAATTCGTACCAAAAAAGTAGACAACAATTCTTACCCCTACAACAGACAATTCACACCTCTATTACAGTCAATTCACACCATTATGACGACATATCAATCCCCCCTATATCACACAATTCACACTCTCTATAATAGACAAATCATACCCTTTAGTATATACAATTCACGCCCTCTATAATAGACAATTCACACCCACTAAGAAAAGACAATTCACTCCCCCTTAAAACTCTTGTTGTACGCAATCCATAACCATGCTATACATAATTCGCACCCCTATGCAACAATTTACACCCATGTTATACACAATTCACACCCATATACAAAAATTCACACCCAAAAAATAGACAATAATTCACATCCCCTATAGCAAACAATTCACGCCAAAAAAATAGACAACAATTCACACCCCGTGTAACAAAAAATTCACACCACAATTCACACCAAAAAAATAGATAATAATTCACATCCCCTGTAAAAGACAATTCAAACCATAATTCACACCCCGAAAAATAGAAAACAATTCAGACATCCTATAACAAATAATTTACACCCCTTAAACTTTTGTTATACACAATTCACACTCCCTATAACAGACAAGTCACACCCTAAAAATTATTATTTTTACACATAATTTCACATTAAATATGAGTCTTATTTGATAGATCTTGTCGAATAGATTATAAAAAAATAAATTGTACAAAAAACAGACATATAATAAAAGATATTGCATTTTAAAGTTGGTAATGCCAAATGTAAAAAAATATGTCCACATCAGCACATGTTTAATTTGTTTTATTATTAAGAGTCTAGGCACAACGGAATTCAAAGTTTACGTTTAATCTTTTGATGCCGAAGTGTTTTAAACCACAACCTTTACCCGAAAGAAAAAACTATATAAATGATTAGCGTTCAGTAAACTTGTCCATTCATAATTTTACACCTTGTTTCCACATATCCATGCACATCAAGGCCTATGAGGAAGGAAAATACAATAAAGGGCGTGCAAGGGACAAAACTCTAAAAGTGGGATTGGCTTGAAATTTTCCAAAAAAGTATTTAAGACTTTGTAAGCGCCAAGAGCCCAAAAATTGGGCTTCTACTTTGTCTGAAACATGGATCAAACAGTTATTTAATTTTGGGTTGGGCTCCTATTATATTTGGGCCGAGATTATTTGTGGTCTTTAATGGTTAATTTCACATGATGTAGATTAACTTTAGGGGACATTTACGGGCCGGTTAAAATACCCTCCTACTCCACTCAAACTAAAGCTAGCATATATTTATTTAATATAATTGCACTCTGTAATTAGAGCAACTCTACCTCTCTTAGAGGGACAAATCACTCCTATATTAAATTGTAGTGGATGGACAATTGACACTTAAAACATAGTACTGTTGGAAAAATAGAGAGGGTGATTCTCTCTTTTAGGTTGTGGGTATTTAATAATTAATCTTCAACTACGTACATATTCTTTTGAGCGAATAACAAAATATAGATGGTGAACCAAATTTGTCATAAAAGATACATATCGGAAAATAGTGATGACAAATATTTTCAAGTACCATCTACGTCGTCCATGACAACAACAGCAGCTACAGGGTCGGAAAATTTCTCAAGTAGCATTCATACCACGTATTTTCATTTTTACTTAGTTTATGTTTGTTTGAATTATGAGACTTATCCATAGGCCAATTGTTAAACGAATCTCAAAATGGTTACTTGGATTTGCTTGAATAATCATACCTACTACATTTGAGACCCTCTATATACTTAAAGTTTATATACCCATTGTTGAATTATAAGTCTCAGATATAGTACTTGACGTTGCCTTATTTTTACGTTTTGTCTCTCAAACGATGTGCAAACTTGTTCGCATGATTATTTGATGGAAAATAAGCAATAGATCGAGGGAAAATGTAACAGGAATGGTATAGGTATAGGTATTTTATTACTACTCAACTTAATGATGAGTCAATGATTAACTAGAGTACGTAATTCTGAAAGTCATATTGTTGTTTTAGGTTCAAATAACAAAAGAAGCGAATATTTTCAAGCACTATCCACGCTTGTACCAAAAAGAATAGAGTATCTCAAATTTTGTCAACAATCACATCTGCCGGCGCCATGTATCTGTACATGCATGACGTGCTATCGAATACTTGGAATATTTTTCAACTTACATTAGGTGGTGAGTTTGAAGTGATAGCGGTAAATTTGAACATTAAGAATGTTTTTAATTCACAATGCAATGGAAAAAATTATCAATTTATTTTAGATTGAGAACATTTGCAACATGATGTTGGTGGCTGCGGGGGTGGTGAATTCGAAGTCGTGGCGATGAAATTTAACATTGAGATACTCTATATGTTATTTTTTGTATGGTGGTGTTATTTTTTGTATGGTGGAGACAGTGGTTTCGATGTGGTGGCGAGGAATGTATAATTCTCAGTCCAAAGAATTGAGAAAATTCTCAATTTTCTCGATTGAGAAAATCTCAATATGATTTGGTGGCAATGGAGGTGGTGGTTATTAAGTGGTGAAACAGATTAATAAATTGAGAATCTTATCAATTTTATAAGATGTAGGGTGGTAGTTGTGTTCAAATGATGGTGGTGGTAATTGTAACATTAAAATATTGGTGGTGGTGGTGGTGGTGGCAGCAGCAGTGGTAAAGTTATAGTGATTAAAAGGTTGTGGTGAAGTGGGGAGGTGGTGTAGTGGCAGTAATGATAGTATGGTAGAGCCACCAGTAGACTAGATTGGTCAAATGATGGCGGTGGAGGTGGTAATGGTGGTGAAGTGGTGGAGGTGAAGCGATAAAATGGTGGTGAAGGTTTGGTGGATGTGATGGTGGAGGTGCAGTGGTGGGCAGGGAGTAAAGGGGGCTGTAGTGGTGAATGTGAGGTGCTGGTGCTGATGGAGGGGTGAAAAAGGTGGTGGTTAGGTGGACGTGGTGGAACTGGTGGCGTAGTGGAGATGGAGTTTTAGTTTTAGCAAGAGTTATTTGTTGCTTGGTAATAGTAGCAACTAATGTGTTACTATAATAAGAACCAGTCTACTGGCACAGCAAATCTGTGCACAGGTTGTGCAAAGATTTCTATGTGGGATCCACTACGGATCTCACACAAGTGATCCAAGCCGTTCATCATGTTTAAAATATTTTTTCAAGAGCCTCCGCGAAAAATCAGCTTAATCCGATACTTATAAATACTTGATTTAATCATCTAACTTTTCGTTCAAGTTTTTAGAAAATGAAAAGTTAGACGATTAGATCAAGTACTTATAGGTAACAGATTGAGCAGATTTTTGGCGGGGGCCCTTGAAAAAATGTTTTAAACATAATGAACGGCTCGAATCACTTGTTGAGGACCCTTAGTAGGATCCACATAGAAATCTGTGCACAATCTGTACACAAATTTGCTGTGCCACTAGACTTTCTGCTATAATAATTATGACAAAATACAAACAATTTTACTAGAGCCACAAACACATTTACACAAAAAAAAACGCAAACACTCTCAAGTCGCAACACCTATGGGCCCAAGCGTGTGTGGGCCCCTCATGAGTTGTGAGTGTTTGTATATTTCAGATTAAAAAAAAAATGTTTGTGCATGTGATATGTTTGTGGTTTTAGACTTTTAGAAATACAAAATCACAATCTAAACCTGTAATTATATATACTTTGGAGAGAAACGTCAAAACACTACGCTAGACCTAGAGAACAATAAGTAAGGAAAATTAGACTATAGATAGTAATTTTTGCTTTTATTCCAACGCTATATCTTTACAAGCAAGACTAACGGATACAGGTATGAATAGAATTTCTCCTACAAGCACGGCTAACCAATTTTATTTTCTAAATTAATCAATGATGATGATGATGCACATGATTAGACTGTATTCATCCTGTTACCATATTTAAAAAAATCCACACATCGTAACCACAATCAATTATCACATTTCATATATTTCTTGTAGTGAAATAGTTCTTGGTTCTCTATATTTATTGAACTTCAATTGTTGTTCCATTTCAAGTTAAAACTCACTTTTTGTTATCTAGCACTTTTTTTTATTTTCATGTATACATGTAGGCAGTAGAATGGGGAAAGGTGAACATGGTCGAAGCAGAGCGTCGCCTATTAGCCAATGCACTACTCGACATCTCGAATGAACGGTTTGTTCTGCTCTCCGAATCATGCATTCCCCTTTTCAACTTCTCAACTATCTACTCTTACGTCATGGACTCAGACACAACCTTCGTTGAGGCGTACGACCTCGCAGGCCCAGTGGGTCGAGGCCGTTACAACCACAAAATGAAACCTGTGATCAAGCTTGAGCAATGGCTAAAGGGATCCCAGTGGTTCGAGCTTGACCGCCAACTCGCCATCGAGGTGATCTCGGATCGAAAATATTTTCCACTGTTCAAGAAATATTGCAAGCCACCATGTTATTCTGATGAACATTATTTACCCACATTTGTGAGCATGAAATTTGGGAGGAGGAATGCAAATAGGACTTTGACTTGGGTTGATTGGACGAATGGTGGGCCCCATCCGACAAGATTTGTTAGAACAGATGTGACCCCCGAATTGTTAATAGGGATGAGGACTGGAAGACAATGTTTGTACAATGGAAAGAGGACTAATGTGTGCAACTTGTTTGCAAGGAAGTTCCTGCCTAGCACTCTGAGTAGGTTATTGTTGTTTTCTACGAAGATCCTAAAGTTCTAATATGGTGTCAGGGAAATTTTCCTTTGTTTATTAGTGAGTACAATGATTTTCCTCATTTAAATTTTTTTGGACATAAATTAATTTGTTTATTCATGTCATTACATTTTTTCTAAGATCTTGATGTGTATAACTTTTCTATGTATAGGAAAACCAACATGACAATCATTGGGAATCACTCCCCAAATTGTTAACCGCACTTTCAAGGGAGTGCAAGACCAAATAGATGATGGTTGTATTATTGAGATGAGATTGGTTTTAGATGTAGTTTTATTTTTGCCCTTACGGATAACATGCATTAGAAAAAATACATTTCCTTCCATTTCTAGATTGAGGACTTTTTTTCTTTTTTCTTTTTGGGATTTAAACCCTAAGAGCTTGCTTAGAAGATGAAGACCTCGACTGTTTGACTTCAAAAGAAAGAAATATTTCGGCCGCAGTGATGGCCAGGAATATCCTCTGATGATTAAGTAGTTCCAATGCAATGCCCAAGTCAAACGAAATATAACTCAATCGAAGGCCAAACTCGGCAAAGGGTACATCGAAGGCCAAACTCTATATTCAAGAGAGAAACTTGAAACATAGAGATAGTCAAAACAAAGGAGAAAAAGAAAAAGGATATATAAATCCAACACAAAGTCGAATGGATCCACAATAAAGGTGGAGTCATCCAACCGCTGAGAAAATAAGCAAAATACTAGCCCAAGGACATGCCCAAGGACTGTCTCTAGAGAGCATCTAACCCATAGACGATGATCAAAAGGATCCAGGAGACTTGAAGGCCACAAACCAGCATCAACTTGCCTCCAATAATTGATTACAAATTTGAAAAGCATCAGTCACCGTTCAGCAGCAACGTATAGCAGCAGAGAGAAGGTAATGACAGCATCAAACTCCAACATAATATCAGCAGAGCAGAGATCAGCAACATATAACCATCTCAGTCCTAGAAATTTTTTGTTTCAAGTCTCTCCAATCAACCCGTCCTCTTAGCCCTGGAAAGAGGAGGGAACATCCAATGGCAGCCTCATAGCCCTCCACTCATTGGGGTTGATAAGAGATCAAGAGGTTTTGACAGCACCCCAAACAGCATAACAAGACTCCACAACAGTCTCAGTATAGAAGCACAATCAATTCCAAGTATCTGAAATTCCTCCTATAAGATTTCCTGTTTCAAATCTCTCCAATCAACCCATCCTTAGTAATTTGGATTTGAAAAGAGAGAACCAAATACGGTCAGGAGCATAGTTGTGAAACAGATACAGCAAATCCGAAGATGTGAATATCAGTTAGCCTTAACCTCTTAGCCCCCCAATCCTTGGAGTTGAAAAGAGAGAAGAACATCTGGCAGCCTCCCTCCAATCATTGGGGTTGGTAAGAGATGAAAAGGTTTTCATAGCGCCCCAATCAGCTTCTAATACAAGAGCATAATCACAATAGATAACACAAAACAACATTTTACTAAAGGTAGACAGAGAATAGCCTTAAACCTCTTAGCCCCCCATAAATTTGGAGTTGCAAAGAGATCACCAACGACAGCCTTTTAGCCCCCCATGCAAAGGAGTTGGAAATAGATCAAGAATCCTTGGACTTAGTAGCAGCACACGAAACATAAACTGCTCTTAGCCCTCCAAAGGGTAGGAGTTGAAAGAGCAACAATACTCCAAGACTGACACAAGACAAGATCACACAAACAGACTCCAAACAAGACAAGAAACGGCACAACAGATACAAGACCAAAAACACAAAAACACCGACCACATACACCCATATCTGAGCCAAGACACAAAACCACAAACCAAAAGATAAAGACAAAGACAAGAAGAAAAACCAAAAACCAAGACCAGACAAACAGAACAAGACAAAAGGCCCACCAACCCCAAACAAGATGGACATACAGACAAGGAAAGACCAAAGACAACCTAAGAACCTACCCAAAAAAGACCCAAAACCAAAGACCAACTAAAAGATCTACAGTCAAATCTTTACTGTCCTTATCCCAGCTAAAATCCACTTGAAATTCTCAATAGAGTAATCTCTGATATTTTATTTGCCTTTGATCCAAATCGCCATTCTCATTTTGACCAAGTCAGATATTTCCTCCACTTCCCACACTTTGTTCTTAAAGACTAGTTCATTTCTGCATGTCCATACCCCAGAATAGAAGGAAGCCTATATACTAGCAAAGTTTCTCTAGATTACTAAACTTGAAACTGTCCCAAAAAGCAAGGAGAGATTTCAAATTGGGAGGGTGATGAGCACCCAATATTGTAGATATTTGGTGCGACTAGTCCCGTTTTATGTTGTTTTAACTTGCGTTTATTTAGCTTTTATAGCGATATTGTACGTAAGGTGTGTTTTTATTATTTTTAGGTAAACCGTGCAAATAAGGCACATTTCAATGCCATGCATGACCCAAGTGCTTCCAAGTAACCGAAGACCCTGTCGGCCCCTTAAAAATCTAAGTATGAGAAAAATGACTTTCCAAAAAAGTATCGATTTTCGAGATTAAAAATGGTGGTAATTGATCCTTGAATTTTTCTAAGAGTAAATGCAATGAAGACCAAGGTCATGTTTTAAGCCATTTTCTCTTGAGAAAAACGTGCAGTTTTTCATTTTACACTAAAAGTGGGGGGTTGACATTTTGATTTAATTGGAATCTTGAAATTCTGGCAATGCCATTGTTTCTAAATGGGGGGTATTCTCTTATTTTCATTAAATAAATTAAAGTAAAGAAAAGGTAAAAGAAATGTTTAAAATGTAGTTTTTACTTAAGTTTAGAGAATGAAAATAAGATGCTGAAGAGCTGTGAAGCTGCTGGGAGCTGTCTGCTGAAGCTGAGGCCAAGATGCAGGGATAACAGTGGTATCGATACAAAAATTGTTGTATTGATACGGGAAGGAAACAGAGAGCAAGCCAAGCTTCAGCGTATCGATACGGGAACTTTTGTATCGATACGGGTATGCTACGGGGAACTTTGGAATGCAGCCAAAACTGCTTGGTATCGATACAGAAACTGTTGTATCGATACGGGAGGCTTTCCGACAGCTTTTTGACAGATTTCAACTTTCCATTAGTAGGTACCTTTTGGGATATTTTGCGTGGAAAGAGAAGGTTTCTTGTATAAATACTCCTCTCTCTCTCTCACTTGTAAAGGGTTAAGTAGTTAGTTTAGTTGCTTTAAGTTCCATAGTTGTTCTTCAAGTTTTTAGCTCTAATCCTTTTAGAACTTAAGTAAGTATTTGGTTTCGTTTAGTTTTGTCGTGTATTAATGTTGTAACTACGGACTAGATTCTCCTTTAAATCAAGTTTATTTTCGTTTCCGTCGGTTAAATATCATGTCTCATTTTTCTATTATGTTTTGTTCCATAGCTATGGTTGAGTAGTCTTTTGGCTAAGTCTCGGAGTAATCTCTCCGGAGGACTTAGGTCGTTATTTGGTTCTCGAACTCTCGGGCTTAAAATCATGATTTCTGGATTCGAATTAACCTAGCCATTTTGGTCTAAACGAGGGGTGTTAACTCCTTAGTATGAAGTTTAGTCAAGCGATCTTGGCACGCGGTATGCCTAGAGCTCCTGGCCTCCTACGTGTTAGATTCATTAGAAAAACATGTTGGTTTGATTATGTTAATCACATCTTTCTTTAAACGGAGTCTTTAAAGCTAAATCTTCCGAGTGAGAGCGCGCAGTCGTGACTCTCATTTGAGTTATATTCGGGAATCGATAACGGCCTAAGTCAAGGTGTCACGCCCCGCCCCGGAACGACACCCGGAGTGGGTCCGAACCGACACGGCCACATGGCATTCCACACAAAAGACAAACAACTATACGACAACCAAATAAGAAATAGAGTAAAACCCCAGCGGAAGACTTAACATTAATAATAAACAAGGTGTCTACGATAATTACAAACTTGCATTGTACAAACGACACCCAACATATTTACAAACTCGAAGTCAAAAAGTACTTGACAACATTAGTCACAAAATGAATTTAGCAAAAATAAGAGTTTGACCCAATACAACCAACTCGACCAAAAACACCAACACTCGATACTAATCCAAGTGTCCCCAAAACGTCGACCGATAGTGAACCAACTCTAAGACCACCTGTGACCTGGCAATCCAAAAAGGAAAACCAGAGTGTGTGAGATATAGAATACATTCAATAAAATTCCACGATAATCAAAGGAAATCCCTCACTTGCACATAACTCACACAACTTAGCATAAATATTCAAATCTGTTACCCAAATTATGCAACCTAGAGGGGGGGTGAATAGGATTGCTAGTAATAATTACCAATAAAAATTTATCTCTAACAATATATGCAAACAATAAGTGTGCAATCAAAATAGAGAGATAGAGAGATAGAACCCGTTTATAGTGGTTCGGTCCGGATTTGTCCACGGTCCGGCCCTACTCCACTTCTCCTCAAGCAATTACTTGAAGGTTAGACTAATCTTTAAAAGATTACAACTTGTAAGTCTTGCGGGTGCTTACAAGAACCGAATGCCTCTAGCTTTCCCGAGGAGCTAGCACAACCGCAAGAATTTTCTCCGAAAACTTCTCAAAAACAATAACACCCAAATTCCAACCCGAATTTGGTCTTCTAAGCTTTCAAGTGTTTGACTCAAACACTCACTTAGGAAATACAAGTATGTGAAGAAGGTATGAAAATTATCGCTCACGACTTGTACAAATTTTCTCTCAAGAATAATATGAAAGTGGAAGAACAATGAGAATTTTTGGCTTTGATCTTTTGAGAATTTGCTCTTGCAATAATATGGAATGTTGTAGCTTGTGTATTTTCTCATTAATGAGTTCTTGATGCCTTATATAGCCATCCATATGCTTCCTAGCCGTTGGAAACTAGCCGTTGGAACTAGCCGTTGGAAACTAGCCGTTGGAAACTAGCCGTTTGAAACTAGCCGTTGGAAACTAGCCGTTTGAAACTAGCCGTTGGAAACTAGCCGTTTGATAGAGTGGTCATCCGGGTGGTCGTCCGGTTGTCACAGCTTTCTGTTCAGACAGCCGGTCTTGTCGGCCGGTTCGTCAACCTGTGGCTCACAATTTCATCTAAATAAACCGTTAAAGCATGTATTGAGCTCAATAAAGTCTTTGTAAATATAAATCATGAATCCAAGAGACTTTATGCTATATTTCAAGGTCACGAAAATATTTAATTCGGGAATCGACTTTTCGATAATTTTGTATTTGCCGAATAAAAATATCATTGAATTAATCATCAAAATAATTAATAGAGATGCATATAAATTTTCACAAATTATAATGCATACATTTTTCAACAATCTCCCCCTTTTTGATGATGACACAAAATGATAGTTTTTATTCAAGTAGGAGTTATGCCAATCTCCCCCTTAATACATGCACCAAAGCAGTTATCTACGATCAACGAGTAATAGCAATAATCATCAGATCATAGCAAGCAATTTTTTTAAATTTGCCCAAAATGGCAAGATAGATCAATTAAAACTTGGCTTTTTCTCCCCCTGTGACATCATAAAAAAAAAACTAAAAAGAGAAAAACAATAGGGCCATGGTTCCAGCACCATGCCGCTCTTGCCCTGTAGCACTCTATCTTCGTTCATTGAGAGCTTGGCGTCCTTGATTTTCGTATTCTCGAATAATGGCTGCTACAACGGCAGCTATAATGCCAATCCAATACCACAGAGTATCCACATTTACATTCCATCCGAACCATGGTGGTATTCTCATGGTAAGTAACGCACACAGCAGAATGAAGATAAAGAGTTGCATCCAAATGGTTTGGATAAACAACCTGAACTCTGCTCGTTCGGCATCTCTTTCGTAAAACTCAAACGGTAACCCTTGCGGTATGTTTGCCATTGCTTGATGAGAGATTTAGGCCGAGAGAGAAGGAAAGATAGATAGATGAGGAGATAGAGATTGTGTTGTTGAATTTATAGAGTATGAGATTGCCGAATTGTTTGAAATGGTGCGCCGAATTGTTTGAAATGGTGCGCCGAAGTGTTTGAAATGGTGCGCCGAATTGATTGAATTGCTGCGCCGAAAGAGAGATAATAGGGGATGCGGCACCGAATAGAGATAGGATAGGGGATGCGGCGCCGAATAGGACAAGAATAGGGGTGGCGCCGAAAAGAACAAGAATAGGGGAAGAAAATTGTGTTCGGGTGTTTATTGTTGTGTCCCCTTAATACATGCTCCCCCTAAAAGAGAGCTTTTTAAAGAATGCGAGGGGTATTACCGAGAATGATTATCCCTGCAAGCTTAGAGACAAGAAATTCATATCGGCGAAGTATATAAGAGACAATTTAAGCACTAAGCCATGAAGTTCATACAAACTAAGTGTAACAGACTTAATAAATCTGAGTTAGCAACGCAAAAGCTTGAATAAGTCTCAATCCTCACGGTTGTCCGGTTGGACATCCGCTTGGACATCCGACTGACTGTCACGACCCTGACCCGCCCCTTGAGGTCTTAATCATGACAAATGCCAGTGATTTCTAGCAGAGGGCTCCCAAAAGACAGATTTCCAAAACCCACGAAATTATCAGCATATAACAGATTTGTTCAAGACTCAAAATAAATGATCAAACTTGATTCTTGTACATCTAACCAACACTTAAACATGTAAAGAAGGTAGGAGATCCCTACCTCGAGGGTTAGAAGCAAGCCCGAACATGGAGGAAACCTCAAAGTGCTCCGATCATGATTCTTCTTCGATCAATAGGAAGATCTCGTCGCGTAGAACAACTTTAGTACTTGGGATTTTTCCGAAATCTCATTCTAAGGCGATGAAATCGAAGAGAGAAGTTTGGACGAGAGGTGAGAAAGAGAGAGAGTCGGTCGAGGGAGTAGAGAGAGAGAAACGTGTGTGTGTCTGCCCGGAAAAGAAAAGAAATATATGTGGGGGAGAATTATCCCCTACACACACCTTCACTTATACACCCATGCATATTACACTTGCATCCCGAACTTCTAAATTCTAGCACATTCGACATCCGAACTCATTCTCCATTTTATATCACAACTCATGCCTTAATAAAACATAAAGAATTATGGAAATAAAATACGGGTCTCTACACTGACAAATGCAGGTTAAGTCCAGAAAACGTTTAAGAGGAGTAGCATTAAAGACCATAAAACTGTTTTTCTGCATACCAAACACAGGAAAATGAATCATATGATAAAATGTTTGGAGGGTGATTTCTTTATCAAGATCATTTGTACTCTCCATCAAGTATGATATTTACGAATTCAATCAACTCAACATTGAATCCAAAAAAAAAACTTTTGACATCAAGAACACAACTTTTTCATAAATGATTAGACATGCCGAGTTCTCGTCGAATGAAACAAAATTGTTCTTCACCAAGGGGTTTTGTGAAAATGTCCGCCAATTGCTTGTCGGTACTAATAAAGTTAAGTTCAATATCCCCTTTTTGAACATGATCTCTTATAAAATGATGTCTAATCTCAATATGTTTTGTTCGAGAATGTTGAATTGGATTCTTGGTTAAGCTAATTGCACTAGTATTATCACATTTAATAGGAATATGATCATATTGCAAATTGAAATCCTCCATTTGTTGTTTGATCCACAATATTTGGGCACAACAACTTCCGGCCGCTACATATTCCGCCTCGGCGGTAGATAGAGCTACGGAATTTTGTTTCTTGCTATGCCAAGACACTAGAGAGTGCCCTAGAAATTGGCAAGTCCCACTTGTACTTTTACGATCAACTTTGAAACCTCCAAAATCCGCATCCGAATAACCAATTAAATCAAATGCAACTCCACGTGGATAAAACAATCCTAAGTCATGAGAACCGGCAACATATTTAAAAATACGTTTAATAGCTTTTAAATGCGATTCTTTAGGACATGATTGAAATCTAGCACACATGCAAACACTAAACATTATATCCGGTCTACTTGCAGTGAGATAAAGTAATGAGCCGATCATACCTCGATACATCTTTTCATTGACGGCCTTACCATTCTCATCTTTGTCTAGCTTAGTTGATGTGCTCATTGGTGTGCTCATTGGCTTTGATCCTTCCATGCCAAACTTCTTAATAAGTTCTTTCGCATACTTGGCTTGGTTGATTAGGATCCCCTCATTAGTTTGCTTGATTTGAAGTCCGAGGAAGAAGTTAAGCTCCCCCATCATACTCATTTCAAATTCACCTTGCATACACTTAGCAAACTCTTTGCACATATTATCATTAGTGGCACCAAAGACAATATCATCAACATATATTTGAATAATGAGCATATCTTTACCTTTGGCTTTAATGAAAAGAGTAGTATCAATTTTTCCACGAGTAAAGCCATTGTCAAGCAAGAATGAACTAAGTCTATCATACCATGCACGTGGTGCTTGCTTCAAACCATATAGAGCTTTTGAGAGTTTAAAAACATGATCGGGGTATACATGATCTTCAAAGCCGGGAGGTTGTTTGACATAAACTTCCTCATTTATGAACCCATTCAAAAATGCACTTTTCACATCCATTTGATAAAGCTTGAAATTTTTGAAAGATGCAAAGGCAAGCAATATGCGAATAGCCTCTAATCTAGCTACCGGTGCAAAAGTTTCTTCAAAATCAATACCTTCTTCTTGATTATAACCTTGAGCAACAAGTCTAGCTTTATTCCTAACAATATTTCCGGATTCATCTAGCTTGTTACGAAAAACCCATTTAGTACCTATAATAGTGTGATCAAGAGGCTTAGGTACTAATGCCCAAACTTTATTCCTTTCAAATTGATTTAACTCATCTTGCATGGCCAAAATCCAATTTTCATCATCTTGAGCTTCCGGAAAGTTTTTAGGCTCAATTTGAGAAACAAAAGCTTGATTTTCACAAAAATTTTTATGAGACGAGCGAGTGGTTACCCCTTTCGAAACTTCTCCAAGAATCAAGTCTTTTGGATGGTTTTGCACGAATCTCCAATCCTTGGAAAGATCTTGGTTGTCTCCCATGGCATCTTGAGGTTGATTAATAACTTCATCTTCTTTGATTTGAGAGCTTTCTACTTGAGTATCACCATCAACTTTTTCTTGAATTGTCAAGTCATGAATCTCATGTGTAATTTCTAAGTCATCATTATCAACAACATCCTTAGTAGCACAAGGATTAGATTCATCAAAGGAAACGTGAATAGATTCTTCAACAAGATTAGTGCGCTTATTATAAATTCTATATGCTTTGCTAGTAAGAGAGTAACCGATAAAGATGCCTTCATCCGATTTTGAATCAAATTTACCCAAGTTATCTTTTCCATTGTTTAATACATAACATTTACAACCGAAGGCATGAAAGTAATTAATGTTGGGTATTCTACCATTCCAAAGCTCATAAGGAGTTTTCTTGAGGATAGGCCTAATTAAAACTCGATTCAAAATATAGCATGAGGTATTAACGGCTTCCGCCCAAAAATATTTTGGCAAAGAGTTTTCACAAAGCATAGTGCGGGCCATTTCTTCCAGAGTACGATTTTTTCTCTCTACTACTCCATTTTGTTGAGGAGTACGAGGTACGGAAAAGTTATGACCAATACCATGTTCATCACAAAACTTTTCATATAAAGAATTGTCAAGTTCTTTTCCATGATCCGTACGAATGTTAGAAATAACAAAGCCTTTTTCATTTTGAACTCTTCTACAAAGTTTAGTGAAATTAGGATAAGCCTCATTCTTATGAGCTAGGAACATCACCCATGTATATCTAGAGAAATCATCAACAACAACAAGACAATAATAGTTTCCACAAAGACTTGGAGAGCGAGTTGGTCCAAACAAATCCATATGAAGTAATTGCAAAGGTCTAGTAGTTGAAACAACATTTTTGGACTTAAAAGAAACCTTGGTTTGTTTTCCTTGTTGGCAAGGACCACAAAGTCTATCTTTTTCAAATTTGATTTTAGGAAGACCTTTTACCAAATTTTTTCTAGAGAGTTTTGAAATAGCATCCATACTTGCATGTCCTAGGCGCCTATGCCAAAGCCAACTATTTTCACTCAAAGCGGAAAAACATTTTATATCACAATTACTTAAATCATTGAGATTAAAAACATATACATTTTCAAGTCTTTGTCCAACGAAGAGTGTCTTGTTGCTTTTGACATTTTCAATGATACATTTGGATTTTTCAAAGATAACACGATTTCCTCTATCACATAATTGACTTATGCTAAGAAGATTGTGTTTTAAACCACTAACAAGTAAAACATCTTCAATAATAGGAGAATTACCTATATCACCGATTCCTATGATTTTGCCTTTGTTGTTGTCTCCAAATGTGACATGTCCACCATCTTTAGGCGAAAGAGAATTGAAAGCCCTCTTGTCACCGGTCATGTGTCTTGAACATCCACTATCAAGGTACCAACTTCCTTCCTTGAGAGAACTTTTGAAGCATACCTACAATAGCACATCAATTCTTGACTTTTGGTACCCAAATCATCTTGGGTCCTTGAAGGTTAGCATTGATACGGTTCTTAGGAACCCAAACCTTTTTTGCATTAGAAGATGAGTATCCTTTCATAGGACATGTAGGAGAAATATGACCAATTTTACCACAATAATGACATGTCAATTTAGAATGGTTAGAAGGAGGAACATCTTTTCCAAAAAGATTTTTGTGTTGAGTGGGATTATAACCAATTCCGGCCTTGTGAAAAGAAACCATTTGTTTTCCAAGAAGAATGTCTAAACTTTCTTTTCCATTAGTGAGTTTTGAAAGAGAATTAGTTAAATCGTCAATTTGTTTTTCTAAAGATTCGTTTTTGGAAGTATCCTTCAAATACTCTTTTTCTTTTGCCAAAGAGGTTCTTAAACTTTCATTTTCTTCCTCCAAAATATCTTTCTCTTCAATTAAATCATCCATTTCTAGTGAGAGATCTTTAGCAACCTTTTTAAGAAATTTGTTTTTAGAAACAACTTTTTCAAATTCTACTTTCAACTCTTTATAGGCAATAAACAATTCATCAAAGGAATAGGATGAGTCGAGATCTACCTCGTTTTCTTCGATGGCCATGAAACACAAGTTAGCGACCTCTTGTTGCTCATCGTCCTCATCGGAGCTACTATCGTCACTATTGTCCCATGCGGCCATCATAGCTCTCTTTTTGTCCTTCTTTGAATATTTTTTGGCATATGGACATTCACTTTTGATGTGGCCGGGCTTCTTGCACTCGTAGCAAATGATTGGATCCTTTTTGCTACTTTCTTCTTTGCCTCCATCTTTTCTTGAAAATCCTCTGCCTTTGCGAGATGCTCTATTTTTGAGGAGTTTCTTGAACGTTTTTGTGATGAGCGCCATTTCATCATCCTCACTTTCGTTGCTTGAATCCTCCTTGCTTTTTGATTTGCTTGTTGTACTTTTGAAGGCAAGATCCTTAACTTTCTTCTCTTTTTCACCCTTGAGGTTGTGATGCATTTCCTCCGTCATGAGAGATCCCATGAGCTTGTCCATCGTGTATGTTGAGAAATCTTTGGATTGTAGGATGATGGAGGTGGTAGTGTCCCAATTGGTTGGCATGGAACGGAGCACCTTCCTTGTCATTTCGGATTGACTGTAAATCTTTCCAAGAGCTTTTAAACCGTTAGTAATACTAGCAAATCTAGCAAACATTTGAGATATAGATTCATCCGGTTTCATTTTGAAGAGCTCATAGCTATGCACAAGAATATCAATTTTGGACTCCTTAACTTGACTATCTCCTTCATGTGACATTTCTAACTTATCCCATATTTCTTTAGCCGATTCACATGCGGAAACACAATCATATTCATTGGGAGTAATAGCACAAAAAAGAAGGTTCATAGCTCTATAGTTCTTTTCTATTGAAGCCTTTTCCAAATGACTCCACTCATAATCTGGTTTAGGCATAGTCTCTTCTCCAACTTTCTTAGTAGGAATAATGGGACCATTTTTGATAATTTTCCATAGATCATAATCCGTGGATTGAATAAAGATCATCATTCTATTTTTCCAATGAGAGTAATTTTCTCCGGTGAACAAGGGAGGTCTATTGGACGATTGACCTTCGATACAAGAAACATTACTAGTGGTTGCCATGGATCTTAACTCTTAGATGGTTAAATCTACAAACAAGAGCCGAGGCTCTGATACCAATTGTTACCCAAATTATGCAACCTAGAGGGGGGGTGAATAGGATTGCTAGTAATAATTACCAATAAAAATTTATCTCTAACAATATATGCAAACAATAAGTGTGCAATCAAAATAGAGAGATAGAGAGATAGAACCCGTTTATAGTGGTTCGGTCCGGATTTGTCCACGGTCCGGCCCTACTCCACTTCTCCTCAAGCAATTACTTGAAGGTTAGACTAATCTTTAAAAGATTACAACTTGTAAGTCTTGCGGGTGCTTACAAGAACCGAATGCCTCTAGCTTTCCCGAGGAGCTAGCACAACCGCAAGAATTTTCTCCGAAAACTTCTCAAAAACAATAACACCCAAATTCCAACCCGAATTTGGTCTTCTAAGCTTTCAAGTGTTTGACTCAAACACTCACTTAGGAAATACAAGTATGTGAAGAAGGTATGAAAATTATCGCTCACGACTTGTACAAATTTTCTCTCAAGAATAATATGAAAGTGGAAGAACAATGAGAATTTTTGGCTTTGATCTTTTGAGAATTTGCTCTTGCAATAATATGGAATGTTGTAGCTTGTGTATTTTCTCATTAATGAGTTCTTGATGCCTTATATAGCCATCCATATGCTTCCTAGCCGTTGGAAACTAGCCGTTGGAACTAGCCGTTGGAAACTAGCCGTTGGAAACTAGCCGTTTGAAACTAGCCGTTGGAAACTAGCCGTTTGAAACTAGCCGTTGGAAACTAGCCGTTTGATAGAGTGGTCATCCGGGTGGTCGTCCGGTTGTCACAGCTTTCTGTTCAGACAGCCGGTCTTGTCGGCCGGTTCGTCAACCTGTGGCTCACAATTTCATCTAAATAAACCGTTAAAGCATGTATTGAGCTCAATAAAGTCTTTGTAAATATAAATCATGAATCCAAGAGACTTTATGCTATATTTCAAGGTCACGAAAATATTTAATTCGGGAATCGACTTTTCGATAATTTTGTATTTGCCGAATAAAAATATCATTGAATTAATCATCAAAATAATTAATAGAGATGCATATAAATTTTCACAAATTATAATGCATACATTTTTCAACAAAATCAACAACACACATATAATCACAACACATGCGGTGGCACGTCTGCCATAATCCCATATACCCCAGGAGTGGTGTCCCACACACCACGCTCCCAACCACCGGTAATTAGGCGGCATGGCTTACGACATGGTGTGCCTCATACACAAACCGTCAACGGTATAATCAACATCCAACAAGAATGCATATCATTAGCTAAACCTCAAATAGCATGATACATAAACACCACCATGCAATATCCCATTGAACATATCCATATCAAACACACTCACCTTCTTATCGACTGAAGTATGCCAAACTAAGGTTTTGGCACCTCCCGAAAGACCGGCTCTTTACCTAGCTACAAGTTAACTCATATTAGTTACGAATTCGACGAACACTCGGCACAAAGTTACAAAGCTAACAAGAAGCTAAACGATGTCTATCGAATACAAATATGTCCATGTTAACACCTAGAAGTGTCCCAAAACAAGCATAAAGTTCAAATATAAAATAACTCTTGAAATCGATTTGAAAACTTATGATCAACTTGTCTAATCTTGGCCATAACTTCTTATTAGCCTAGAGCTAGCTCTTGAGACCACCACCAGTGGGAAGTACACTTCCGGTACACAAATTTTGATATATAATTGCCCAAAACGGAGTCCGGATGAAAAAGATATGATCGCTCGAAGTTCCGCAACAATTGCTGAAAAGTTACCCGAGAGGTACAGGTACCACAAAAACTCAATATAGGTACCCACCCAAAATCGACCCAAATGTTTCAGTTTTGATCCGCCGGTACAGGTACCACCAAAAAGTGGTACAGGTACCAACTAGATTTTTCAGCGAAAATCCAGCATGATTTCCTTCCGATTCCCAACCTTTTCCTCTACTTAAACCACATCTAAAACTCCTCAAACTACACCAAATCATGCTTTAACTCATGTATATCAAAGAGCTACTTAAGAATATCAAACCCCATGAATCAAAGAAGCTTAAAATACAATAACTCAAGAGATTCAAGTGGTATTTTTTTCATACCCAAATCAACTTGCATCATCTAATTAAGGCATGAACCCAACTATTAAAGCATGAAATTAGGCTTACCCAAACACGAAATCTAACAATTAAAACATGGAATTACCTAGATGATCAACAACCTAGACAACCAATAACCTCCAAGCTCTCCTCTCTTATTTTCCTTCTTCTTCTTTCTATTCCTCTTCTGTCTTTCTCTCTCTAGAATCAAGATGAGAATAGGGAAAGAAATATCTCCCAAAATATCCCCCAGGATATTTGACAAAGGCCTAAGGAAAAATTATCCAACGCAAGTGAAACCCCATGCTCACTTATGCTCCCCCTTTAAGTCACACACAAGACCCTCAAACTTCCAATATAAACAAATCAACCCCAAAAATATATAATTCAATTGAAAGATGAATTAAATACTCTAATATCCGGGACCGGTATTACACAAGGGATGGATGATCCCTAGGCTTATCTCTTTTAAGTTAATTAAACTCTTTTCTAGTCTTCTGCCTTAGTATTTCCTCTTTCAAAGCAAAACCGAAAGTTGGCCGTCTTAAATGTCGAAATCCTTACAAACTACAATTCGATTAAGCTATTTTCGATTCTCTGTGGGTACAATCCTGGACTTTCCAGTTATTATGCTATCGACGACCTAGCCCTACGCTTGGGGTGTTTCAACCTTATTGGAAGGCAAGGTTGTGGAGTTAAATAGAGGGCACACCCAAACCAAATTCCACCAAGAAATTACATCTTCCCATACCCTTCGAGCCACATCACATAACAGTTGTAAATGATTTGGTGTTTCCTGAGCTGAGTTGCAAAAAAGGCATTGACCAAAATTGCTATTTAGGATACCTCTACTTATCAAAACTGACTTGGAAGCAATGCACCCACCCTTGAACAGCCAACCATATAAAAAGCTCTACCTTTGGAAGGCAAATATTTTTCCAAACAACAAACAACTCCTTGTCCCCACTGAATTTTTGATCTTCCCATTTAGAATATGCAGACTTAATTGAGAAAGATAAGTCCTTGCTCCATTTCCATTAGAGGCTATCCTCTTGGGAATCTTGCAGTTGAACAACACTCAAAAGCTGACCTAAGATGTTGAGTTGATCCTCCTCCCAGCCATGTAATCTTCTTGTAAACTGAAACTTCCAATGCCCTTGATTTTCACTGTCCACCATATCAACAATCATTGCATCTTTTTGGGTAGATAGCATAAATAGCCCTGGGAATGCATTTTCTCCTTCCTGAGCCACTTATGTTTCCAGAAACTAATAGAAGTTCCAGAATTTACCTTAAACATAAAACCTTGGATAACATATTCACCCATGTCAGCACACATATTACTCCCTGAACATATACCTTTCCATAAGTTGGAAGCTTTCCTTCTGTTTGAAAGATGAGGCAACCAAGCTCTTTCACACATATCATATTTGCTTAATACCACCTTGACCCATAATGCCTCTTTTTCTTTGTTGAACCTCCACCACCACTTAGTAAGAAGAGCAGTGTTTTGTTCCATGAGCTTTTTGATTCCAAGACCACCATATTTCTTCTTTCTTGTTAGCTTGTCCCAACCTATCAAATGCGATTTCTTCCTCTCCTCTGTATCTCCCCATAAAAACTTTCTCTGAATTTTCTCAATTTTGTTGGCCACTACTGTTGGCATTCTAAACAAGGACATATAATAGATGGGTAAGTTAGACATATTGGAGTTGACAACAGTCAGCTTACCATTCATTGAGATATGCCTACTTTTCCAAGGTTTGAGTGCTTTCTCCACTTTCTCTATGATTGGGGCCCAAGTTTGGATCTTTCTTAGGTTAGCACCCAAAGGTAAGCCTAGATATTTCATTAGGAGCTTCCCACTATTACATCCTATAACGAGAGCCAGGTCATAAACTATTTTATCAGGAATACCAACACCACAAAGCATGCTCTTTGAGAAATTAACCTTGAGGCTTGACATGTCTTGGAAATATCTTAATATTCTCTTAAGATACAGAATCTCTTGTATATCATTATTGCAAAAGAATATGGTATTGTCAGCAAACTGTAAGTGAGATATTGACCCCATTACCAACTTGAATTCCTTTGATCAAACCTTCCTCTTTAGCCCTTTCCATCATAATATTCAAAGCCTCCACTACCACATTGAATACGAATGGAGATAGAGGGTCTCCTTGTCTAAGTTCTCTTTGTGGAAAGATTTCATCCGTAGGAGATCCATTAATGAGAATAGATAGGGATGTTGAGGAGATACATTTCTTAATCCACTGGCACCATTTATTCCCACATCTAAGTTTGGATAGTAAATCTATTAGGAAATTCTAGTTCACACTGTCATAAGTCTTTTCAAAGTCAATTTTCAAAATCAGACCTTCCCCGTTTCTCTGTTTCCAGAAATCAATCACTTTATATGCTATCAAGACCCCATCAAGAATCTGTTTTCCTCCAATGAATGCAGCTTGTGCCTCCCCAATCATTGAGGGTAACACTTTCCTCAATACTTTTGCAAGGATTTTATAAATACAGCCAACCACTTATAGGTCTGTATTCACTAAAAGTAGCAGCTCCATCAACTTTGGGAATCAAGGCTATAAATGTGTAGTTGATACCTTTTGCTAGGTTTGCATGCTCATAAAACTCTGCAAAAAAAGTCACAATGTCTTGCTTCATTATATTCCAGGCCTTTTTGACAAAGGAAAAATTGAAACCATCAAGTCCAGGGGATTTCAAACTATTGCAATCTTTGACAGCAGTTGCTATTTCCTCTTCTTCAATTTTTTTTTCAAGAAATTGAGCTTGTTCAGAAGATAGCTTCCTACTGAACCTCCCATTCAATGTTATTCTTTTTTTTTTTGATCGGCCCCAGTCAATGTTATTCTTACCATGCACTCTTCTTTGAAGTAGGAATTAAAGTGATCAATTGATGCATTTCTGATCAGGACTGGTTCCTCTACTATCTTTCCATTCACCTTCATAAAGCTTATTAAGTTCTTCCTGAATCTGTTGTTTGTTATGATTTGAAAAACTTTGTATTTCTATCCCCTAACTTCAACCAGTTGATCCTAGGTTTCTGTCTCCAAATACATTCTGCCATCCTTGAGCATTTCCAAAGATCCCTTTTTAGTTCATTTCTCTGCTTCTTCTCATCAGAATTAAGCTATCTTGTTTCATTGAGGATGTCTAGTTGGTGCAGCTGCTCCTAAAGTTCTTTCAATTTCACATTCATGTCTCCAAACTCTTGTTTATTTCATATCTTTAGTCTTCTTTTAACCTCTTGAAGCTTCTTGACTATTTGACAACCTGCCCATCCAAACGTTAGAGTGTTGTCCCAAGCTTCCTTTGTAATTTCTAGACACTTGAGATGTGATAACCAAGCATCCAAAAATTTGAAGGGCTTGAGACCCAAATTCCAATTGTTATTTGATTAAATAATAGGGCAGTGATCAGAAATTGGTCTTGGGAGTCCCCATAGAACCAATTTGAAATGCTCAATGAAGTCAACTAAGACTAGAAATCATTCAAGCTTGTAGAGAATGGCATTGTTCTGAAAATTGGTCTAAGTATATCTCATGCCCATCATTGGAACATCCTTCAACTCAGATTTATAAATAAAATCTTTGAAAGCTTTCATGTTTCTGTCAACTCTAGAGCAACCTGTTCTTTCACACATAGCCTTTATTTCATTGAAGTCTCCTCGAATACACTAGGGAATTTGGATAGAAGACACTAGTTGAAGAAGCTCTAGCCATAAATCATTCCTACTAACATCATCATTAGGAGCATAAATACTTACAATGGCACATTTAAACCGAAAAAAATGACCTGTTACTGGGACAACTTCTGTGAATTGTAACTGTTGTTGGTTGGAATACCTCCGATTTCCATGCTATTAAAATTCCCCTTATTGCCCGTGGGCCCCAGATTCAACATAATCTACATTAGTTATACCCCATAGTCATTGAACAACCATAGATTCAAACTTCTCAATCTTCGTTTCTTGAATAAGCACAACATCAGGATCTCTCTCTTTAATAAGTTTTAGCAAGAATCTTTTCTTAAGGGAACTACCTAAACCCCTAATAATCCATGACATTATCTTCATATTGGTCACAGAATACTACGAAATATTACAGTTTAGAGAAGATTTTAATGCCCTTGCAATGGAGCAAATGTGTTTTGGTTTTGGAGTAATTTCAACTCCTTCACCTCCTTTTGAATTAGATTTTTCATTCTCCTAATATCATTATCAGTATAGTCAATTCCCAAGATAGTACCTGTTATTGTAGTAGTGTTACGACCCTGATTTTCGGTAAATAAAAATTTCGTTAAATATTTGAATTTTATTTTAATTACTTGGATTTTTGCCTTTAAAATTTTCTTTTGACTCTAATAATCCGTCATAATTAGATTTGAGACTTATAAAATTATATCTCTTTGCACTTGACAATCTAGTCATTTTCTAAAGACAAGTACGCTTGTAGAAGCACTTGTATATTTTCCTAATAAATGAAATTATATTTCTTGGCTAGAAATCCTTCATGACAAGTAGAATTGGTTTCCAACCGATTAGTTAGAGAAACCTAACTACCATTTCACCTAGTTACATTTTCCTAACCTTGGATGGACCTTTTTGACTATCTTTGAGCCTTATGAACCCTCCCAACCCTAATTAAACCATTAGACCATTAGAAGTAATCATTTTACTTCATGACTAGTCTTTTCAAGACCATACCTAGCTTCTTTTCCCTTTTATCCTTTGGTTAATAATTGATAGGGAAAATTGTAACCCTTGGATAATAGAAATTTGGTTTGCCAATGAAGCATTGATTTGACAAGTCATATAAGAATTTTGGACCATGCCATTACTTTACTTCCAAAAGAAGTAAGCCTAGTTTTGTCACCCTTACTTACCATTATTACACCTTTGACCATTGGACAATAATTGCTAGGAAAAATATTATCCATTGGATAATAGCAACTAGGCTTGCCATTATGTATATGTATAGTTGACAAGACAAGTCATAAAGGAATCTAGGACCAAAAGAAGCCATTAGTTTGCTTCTAAAAGAAGTAAACCTAGTCACATCAACCTTTCTTACCATCATTTTCCTTTAACCAATGGTTAATAAATGTTAGGGAGAATTTTACCTTATGGATAATGGAGACTAGGCTTACCAATGTATACTTGACAAGACAAGTCAAAACCAAATCCCATCATATTGCTTCCAAAAGAAGTAAACCTATTGTGTGTGATTGTGTTCTGATACACTTACACAAGCTAAACCTTTTAGCCCTTCTCACACTCAACCTAAGTACTATTTGACAACTCATTGCTAGACTTTCTTTTGTTCTTTCTTGCAAGCAACCTCTCCTATGACAAGACAAGACCATACCTATCATAATTGTCCTTTTAACCATTGGACAATAATTGCTAGAGAAAATTTTATTCATTGGGTAATAGAAGTTAGTTTGGCTATAAATATAGCACCCCATCTTTGCCATTCAACTCACACCTTCACTCATTCATTCAACTTCTCTCTCTAGAATCCTTGCAATTGTTCTTTGTTCTTCTTGTTTTTGAGATGTTCTTGAGTTGTTCTTGTGTTCTTCAAGAAACTCATCTTAGGCCGCCACTAAACCACCACTCGACCACTCTTTCGATCCAAAAAGTTTAAGTAGTTTAGTCAAGAACTAGTTTCGAGAGAAACTTTCTCTTTCGAAGCTACCGGAAGCTCACCGTAGGAAGTTACTCTGTCCGACGTACTTACTCTTTCCGTAGCCGTACCTACCACCAAAAAGAATGATAGAATACTTCGAACTGCTTACTCTAAGTATACGTAGAATACCTCTACTTACTTACTCTACATATATTGTATGTTGTTTGTATATCGAAATGCACGAAAGTATTCGTATTTTGATCTTTAGGATGGTTATGAGCATGTATACATGAATTGCTTGTATTACTTGTCTTGTTGTAAAGCATAAGTGATTTTCACTCCAAAGGCGTCCGTACATGTGGCGTTATGCTTTAAGTGGTGTTTTGAGCATGATTTAGTTGGATGATCTTGCTAGTTTAGTTTCAAGATTACAATGAATGATTTATGATTACGTATGTGAAAAGTCCTACCGCAGAGTCCTTGCATGAAAACGAGACACAGAAATCGAGAAAGTAGAAACATGACACCTAGGGTGTGGTTAATGGAATGATGTGATTTGCAAAATAGAAATGTTTTGGAAACTGCAATGTGGCCGGACTTGCTAGCCCATTGTGAGGAGTGCGTGTGTAAAGTATTTTCGAAAAACCAATGGGAACCCGGAGCGGCGGAACCGAGGGATGAATTGTGGTTTGGTTATCCGCGTAGAGGAGTCAACACAATTGGTTTAATGATTTTCGAAAACCCTCATGGGAATCTAGAGTGGCGGAACCATCGTGAAGATACTCGGGAACTCGGAGCGGCGGAACCGAGGGTTTTGAATTGTGGATTGGTTATCCGTGGAGAGGAGCCAATACCAAATTCAATATTTTTTTGTGTGCCAATGGGAACCCGGTGCGGCGGAACCATTGTGAGGATACTCGGGAGACCGGAACGGCGGAACCAAGGTTGGGTGTGTTAAAAATGATTTTGAAAATGTTGATTTGGTTAATGAAAGGTGAAGCTAGTGACACGGTCTACGAAATGACGCATAGGAGAAACTCATAAATCTTGGACACCAACGATAGTGAATAGTGAATGTGGATGTGTTATTGTTAACTGTTTGTTAGATATGCATGTATTATGTGGAAATCGTTAGTGTTATGGTCTAATGTGTGTAAGTTAAAAGGGAGTGGGTATGGATTATTCTATTGAGCTCCTGTAGCTCATAGTGTTACCTTTTGGTGACCCTGACATATTATACTAGGGGCAACACTGGTATAATGTGTCAGACTTTGTAGATGAACAAGGTGAGCTGTACACCTTGAAGGCTTTCAGAGCCGAGGAGCTGGCTAGGATGGAAGAGCAGACGGAGCAGTAGATAGGAACCCTAGTTCCCCCTTCTTTGTTGAATAAAAGTATTTTTGTGAGAGTTATGATGTAATAATGAGGCAGACTCTATTTAGTTTTCAATAAAATTGTCTATTAACGTTTCCAAAATTCGGGGCGTTACAAGTAGCCTAAAGCTCCCTTGCAATCAGCTCTTCTTCATGTTCTTGAGTGTTAGAAACATAATCCTTAGCATCATAGTCATTCTCATCATTGCTCAGGCATTCCTCATATCTTTGGCTTCTGATAGCTTTTCTAACACTCCTTGGATTTAGCTCAACTTGCAAGTTAATACTTTCCAACTAGTACGCTCTCAGGTTGCAATTAGAATGGATCACCACAAGACTATTCAATAGCATAATATTTCTTTCAACCTCCTCTTGTTGTCTCAGTTGTATGGTTCTATCTGTAACGCCCCGAATTTTGGGTACGTTAAATAAGTAATTTTTATTGAAAAATAAACTGAGTCAAGCTCTTTATTACAACAAAACTTAAAAGAAGTACTTTTATTACAAACGGAAGGGAACTAAGGTTCCTAACTACTGCTCCGCTTGTTCTTCCATCCAGGCTAGCTCTTCGGCTCCAAAGGCCTCCAAGTTGTAAAGTTCACTCTGTTCATCTATGAAGTCTGACATATTATACCGGTGTCGCCACCAATATAATAGGCTAGGGTCACCAAAAAGGCAACACCGTGAGCTTAAACGCTCAATAGAATAATCCAAACCCTCTAACCCTTAAACTTACAAAGATACAACACATAGTCAAAGAATTCCTCATAGCATGCTTATCTAGCCAATTTAACTAAGAACAACACATTCGTATACGATAAACAATCAACGTTGGTGTCCAAGATTTGTGAGTTTCTCCTACGTGACTCCTCGTAGATCGTGTCAACATTTTCCACATTTCACAAGCGTATCACCTTTTCAAAAACTCGTTTTTAACACACCCAACCTCGGTTCCGCCGTTCCGATCTCCCGAGTATCCTCACAATGGTTCCGCCGTCCCGGGCTCCCATTGGCACACATTGCATTGGCTCCGTAACGCGGATAACCAAGCCACACACCCAACCTCGGTTCCGCCGTTCCGGTCTCCCGAGTATCCTCACAATGGTTCCGCCGTCCCGGTCTCCCATTGGCACACAAAACACACACCACACAATGGGCTATTACGTCCGGCCACATTGCGGTTTCCAAAACATTTCATACCCTTCAAAACACGCCTTTTCATAAACCACACCCTAGATGTCAAGTTTCTATTTTCTTGATTTTCGTGTCTCGTTCTCATGCATGGACTCCGTGGTGGGACTTTTTCATATACGATATCATACATGGTAATATTCAATCTAGCAAGATCATCCATTTTAAACTACTTGACATGCTTGAATCACTTAATAATGAACATCATACATTTCATACGTTTCCAACAAAAGATAACATTATCTACTTTAAATGAAATGATTAAAGATACTTCCTAATGAACTTATATTTGGGTACAAGACTATACTTGGGAAGGTAGGTAAGGATAACTACTTGGGATGGAAGATAAGGAGATCCTACTTTGCTTCTTGGCGGTAGTAGTCGGCTATGAAGATTTGGTCGTCGATTTTGGAATTCGGCGGCGTAACGGCGTTGGTTTGTTTCGAAAGGAAAAGAGTTGTACTTTCTTTTCCTAGAAACAACTTACTAACTTTAACTAAGCTACTTTAAGGATCTAGAAGTGGTTTTGAAAGTGGTTTGGTGGTTTCTCTCAAGAACACTCAAGAACACAAGAAAATAAGAACTTTGGAAGCAAGAACTCTTGGAATTTCTAGAGAGAAGTTGGAGCAATGGTTGAAGGTGTGAGTTTGAAGCTTGGAGTGAGCTTCTATTTATAGGCGAAGGCTTCCCTCTCTCTCTCTCTCTAGCCGAACCCCTCTCTCTCTCTTTCTCCCTCACTTTTCTTTCACATGTCAAGGTTGATTGAAAGGTTGGAGGCTAATTGGTAGGCTTGCATGGCTAGTTTAGCCCTTAGATTTGATCTTAGGAAGATTTGTTGGAAAGGAGGAGACAATGGTACAAGATTCTTGCTTAAACAATTGAAAGATGTACAAAGGAGGACAATGGGGTTAAGATTTGGCTAGGAAAAGAGATCACCAAAGATTTGAAGTACTTTGGAAGACCAATGTCAAGGTACACATCAAATCCTTCTTCTTCTTCCCTCCTCCTTCCTTCTCTCTCTCTCCCTCTCCCTCTCCCTCTTTCTCTCTCTCGGCCTCTCTCCTCTCTCTCTCTCTCTCTCACGGCTCTCTCCCTCTTCTCTCATCTCTCTCTCTCATGTACTAGCTATGTATATATATATATGTATGTACTAAAATGCAAGAACACAAAATAAATTAAAGGGTACTTTGGTACTTTGAAATCCAAAATGACTTAAGGTCAAGATTCACCCAATAAACAATTAAAAGGTATTAGTACTTTAATTAATATAATAATATACTTTTGTACTTTCGGGAATCTTAACAAAATATTAGTTTATTAGGCCTAGTACTTAGTTGGAAGATGGACCTATTACCCAATGGATAATAAATCTCCTAACGGTTAATAACCAATGGTTAATAAAGGACGGGTACTTTAAATCATAATTTAAGTCTTAAAAAGACTACATGTCCTTTGTAAATACACATGTGTATATATATATATATATATATATATATGTACTTAACCAAATATAATAAAGGGAAGGCTATTGTCCAATGGGTAAAGATTACCCTAACGGTTATTGTCCAATGGACCATAGTTACTAGGGTACTTTTATTAGAAAAAATAATCAAAAGTACTTTTCAAAATAATTATAAATGTCTATTTTTAAAAGATCATAGTACTTGTTCAAATCTTTCAAAAATCCTTTTAATATAAAGAATTGGGTTTCTATAATCCAATGGATAACAGTTCCCCTAACATTTATCGTCCAAAGGATAAGAATAAAACCAAAACATTAAAAGAAAATAATTAAACAATTTATAATCTAAGGTTTGAAAAGGTTCAAAAGGTTCAAGATGGGCAAAACGGTCCATCTTTGGTAACTAGGTGACTTTTGGTTTCTCCAACAAGCCGGTTAGAAGCTAACTAGACTTGCTAAGTAGGACTTAAAAGTCAAGAAACGATCCTTGAGGGGCTAAAGTGTAATTATGATCAACTACCGGAAAAAATAAAAGAAAATCAAAGCAATCAAGCAATTTAAATAATAACTTGAATAATAAATAACTTTTTATTTATTAAAATTCAGAGTTATTACACCACCACTCAGCGGCTCTACGCCCATCATCACTGTCAATAGCTCAAGCAACTCTAAAGCTTGCCCAGCAACCCCGCAACTCTTTGAATGCCGTCCCATGATCATTCGACGACTATACGTCAAGTCACTCAGTGGCTCTATGCCCGTTTCACTACCTCAGCGTCTCCAAACCTGTATTCGCTCACTCAACGACTCTTTGCCTATATCCACCATCAGCAGCTATCACCATCTCGGCGGCTCTACGCTCGCATCTGTCATCCCAGCAGCTCTACGCTCGCTATCTCAGTAGTTTCACATACCCGGTAACTCTGTGCTTACTCACTCAGCGGCTCTACGCCCGTGAATTCACTATCAAACAAGTCACTCAGCGGCTCCAAGCCTATTACTCAATGGCTCAATGCCCTATCACCACTATCATTATCTTAGCGGCTCCAAGCCCATTACTCAGCGGCTCCAAGCTCATTGCTCCTCAGGCTCTACGCCCGTATTCACTACCAGTAGCTCTACGCTCGCTCAATGGCTCTACACCTGTATTCACCACTCAACGGCTCCAAGCCCACTATCTCAACTGGCTTCACGCTGTAATAATTCTCAACAGGCTTTACGCCGCCCCAATGACCAAGATATCATTTGCTCTCCAGCTCTATGCTTGAATGCTCAAAATCCAACATTTTGAATGCTCGAAGCTCTTTGAATGCCCAACCATTGTGTACTGGAAGCTCATCTACACTTGAATGCTCAAGCTCTATGCTTAAATGCCTAACCACTGCGTATTGGATGCTCAAAGCTTGTACTTTGAATGCTCAGATTCTACTGTCCGAATGCTCGAGCTCTATGCTTTGAATGCTCAAGTCCAAAACTTGAAAGAAGCTCTATGCTTAAATCAAACACACACGCGCGGGCTCGCGCGCGTAAACATCAATTGCATCACCATTATCACATCGAGTCAGCATCACCATCATCATATTTGTTTACATCTAACTATCATCACCACCATATACATATTCTGCATCTCTTTCATGAAACAGGTCAATCCTGCAATCAATCGGCTCTATGCCTCGGTTTAATTGATCAGTCTAGCACCTCAATCCTTTGGCTCTATGCCAAAAATTTATGATGGGACAGCTCCGTGCACAAACCTTTATAATGCAACCGGCTCTACGCCTCGGTTCAATCACGTCGAGCTCTAAGCTCTGACTCTTCAGGCTCTCGCTTTATGAATGCAACCGGCTCTACGCCTTGGTTCAATCACGTCAAGCTCTCGCCTTATGAATGCAACCAGCTTTATGCCTCAGTTTTTATCAACTCAAGCTCCAAGCTCCAACATTTCAGGCTCTCGCCTCATGACTACAACCGACTTTGCACCTCGGTTCCCTTATCTCAACGCTCCGTGCTCCAGTTACTGGCCTCGTGCCCCCCATGTCTCAAAAACCGGTGTCCAATTCATCCCCAACAGACGGCTTGGATTCCACCCCAATTACATCAATTTCATAAAGCTCATTCGCAAGGATAAGCTACTCTACCGAGCTCCCCTCACTCAAAGTAAGGATGATCATGAAAAGCAAACGACTCACCCGCTGTGTATTGATCTACCCCAAAATACTAAGGACGCTCTCCGCAAAAAAATTCCCGGCAGCTCCACGCTCCTACAACTATTCTTCGCCAAAAATCCTAGCATTGTCCAGGCACGTTGCATTATAGCTTTCTAAGCCCGAAGGTATGTCTTCTGTTTCTAACCCTCCAAACTTTTTATTTTTCTTTATTGCCTCCGAACTACAGTTGGTCTGAATTTCCTCTATGGACTATGTAGGTAGACTCCTGGCCCGACCATAACTAAAACCTTTTTCAAAAAACCTCTTGGAATAGTGGTTAGACCAAATTGAGTTGCTTTTTTACAACTTTGACTCTTACTTAAACATGTCTCGCAATTCGTCTAAGTTCAGTCAAAGAGGGGTATCTGTAGACATCCCAATTTGGCCTAACGAGACCATTCCGATGACGATATGGATACAGTGATTGCTAATTGACTTCTTGTATACCCGTGGACTTATGGTGAGAACTTCTAGCCACTTAGAGTCTAGAGCCATATAGTATTTCAGACAGAAATACAGTATCCTAGGAAAATACATCTTTCGATCGTAACATTGATCTCACGGCCTCAACATCATTTCTTCACCCGTGAAACTTGTTGCTTGAAAATTTCCCTGAGAGATTGATCTTTCAACCGCCAGGTCCATCCTTCGGCCGCTTAATCATTTCCTCGGCCGCCAGATCATCTATTTTTTAGATTTTGGAATGTTCTGTCAATCGTTTGATCTGTTCACAAAACCCTAGCAGCCAAATCCCGATGCGTTCGGGCAACGTAAGGAGATTACCATGAGGAGTTCGTGTTGCCTTATAACTCCAATTCAATCGATCGATTTTGATTGGTTGAGGTGTGTCATCCCTATGCCTATATAAAGGACCCTTAGGGTTCCGAAAATATAACGAATTAATATACCAACACATCCTCTCAAGCCACAAAACTCTGTCAATATACACTCTCAAATCCCCTCTGCAAAAGCCCCAATCTCCCAAAGGCAGCCGCTAATCTGACAATCAAACCCCGAAGTTCAAACCCTAACCTTTGGGTTTTCGATAAGCAAATCAGTCTATCCCATTTAAATCCGAAGCAATTAAGCCACTACGGGATCAAGGTGGTGAGGCCCAGGGGCCTTTGGTTCATTTTACTTTCAGTATATGCATGCTAATCATAGGATTTTGATTATCTGTTCGTTTAGTCTGGTGTGAAGAAGAACATCGGCTAGATCTTTGATCCATCGGCCGATACATTGAACCAGAAGGATCTCTCGGCCGTGACATCCATTCACCGGCTGCGAAATCCATATCTCTGGGACATCTTGTTTTATTCCGCTTATTCCGATGCATGTTTCAATTACAGTCTTGGCTCACCATTAACTGTTTAAAGGCTAATTAATCAGTTTATGTGTTAGAATTACATAGAGCATGTATTAATCTTATATCAAATGATTGTGGGCCAGTCTTATGGCTGGGCAGAAAGGGGTGCCTAACACCTTCCCCTCATTGTACCTTTGGCTCCCATACCCAGAATCTCTATCTGTCTTTTCTAGTTTTTATAAACTGGGTGGCGACTCTATTTTGATGATAATTGTTATCGTGTGGCGATGTTTCTAGCCATGGGAATATCCACGATCTTAGTTTATAAAGCAAGCAACCAAACAAACAATGATCAATCTGTATAGCGATGCCCCGCATCCGGGAGGTGTCTACAATGTGGACAAGTCCAAATATGACATGGACAACAATAAGACGGAGAAAAGGTATTCAGTGGATGACTTGGCAAGGGAAGATGACCTGGATAAGGAGAATAATGAGAAAGGGGGTGATACTACACATCAATTGCTTGATTGGGGGATGCTAACTTCAAAAATAACACCGCAGTTATTACTGGATTGAATGGGAACCGTTTGGAGATTACAGGAGAAAAAGATGGGGACAGGGATGTGGCAGCAATTATAGCATCAGAGAAAAGTAAAAAACATTCCACAATACCAATGTTGATTGGGGCAAAGCCTATTAACCCATTAGAAGCTGAAGAGATTGCTGAATAAAGTTCAAATTCCACGCAAGGACTGGACTCGTTTATTCAGGATTCTGTTAGCCTATCTCAAAATGAAGACTTAAACCCATTAAATCCAAACATCCAAGCCCAATGTCATGAAGCCCAACAAGCTGATAGTGTAATAACTCTGAATTTTAATAAATAAAAAGTTATTTATTATTCAAGTTATTATTTAAATTGCTTGATTGCTTTGATTTTCTTTTATTTTTTCCGGTAGTTGATCATAATTACACTTTAGCCCCTCAAGGATCGTTTTTTGACTTTTAAGTCCTACTTAGCAAGTCTAGTTAGCTTCTAATCGGCTTGTTGGAGAAACCAAACTAGGAAGTCACCTAGTTACCAAAGATGGGCCGTTTTGCCCATCTTGAACCTTTTCAAACCTTAGACTAGAAATTGTTTAATTATTTTCTTTTAATGTTTTGGTTTTATTCTTATCCTTTGGACGATAAATGTTAGGGGAACTATTATCCATGGGATAATAGAAACCCAATTCTTTATATTAAAAGGATTTTTGAAAGATTTGAACAAGTACTATGATCTTTTAAAAATAGACATTTATAATTATTTTGAAAAGTACTTTTGATTATTTTTTCTAATAAAAGTACCCTAGTAACTATGGTCCATTGGACAATAACCGTTAGGGTAATCTTTACCCATTGGACAATAGCCTTCCCTTTATTATATTTGGTTAAGTACATACATACATATATATATATACATACACAGTCAGGTTCCGGTGAGGGATCCCTTATTTTTTTAAAATGCGGGACTTTCCTTCCCGATTGAATTTCGATGATCCGAGCCGCTCAAAGTGATCAGAACGTGATTTTAAGGGTCCTCGCGAGAAATCAGCAAAAAAAATGACCGGGAAGGGCTTCATCCGAACAGTTTTCATTGAACGGTTCAAAAAAAACTGCTCGGATGAAGCCCTTCCCGGTCATTTTTTTTGCTGATTTTTCGCGGGGACCCTTAAAATCACGTTCTGCACACATTGAACGGTTCGGATTTTCAAAATTTGATCGGGAAATGAAAGTCCCGCATTTTAAAAAAGTGAGGGATCCCTCACTTGATAATTTGTGTATACATACATATATATATATATATACACACATGTGTATTTACAAAGGACATGTAGTCTTTTTAAGACTTAAATTATGATTTAAAGTACCCGTCCTTTATTAACCATTGGTTATTAACCGTTAGGGGATTTATTATCCATTGGGTAATAGGTCCATCTTCCAACTAAGTACTAGGCCTAATAAACTAATATTTTGTTAAGATTTCCGGAAGTACAAAAGTATATTATTATATTAATTAAAGTACTAGCACCTTTTAATTGTTTATTGGGTGAATCTTGACCTTAAGTCATTTTGGATTTCAAAGTACCAAAGTACCCTTTAATTTATTTTGTGTTCTTGCATTTTAGTACATACATATATATATATATATACATATATATATATATACATAGCTAGTACATGAGAGAGAGAGATGAGAGAAGAGGGAGAGAGCCGTGAGAGAGAGAGAGAGAGGAGAGAGGCCGAGAGAGAGAAAGAGGGAGAGGGAGAGGGAGAGAGAGAGAAGGAAGGAGGAGGGAAGAAGAAGAAGGATTTGATGTGTACCTTGACATTGGTCTTCCAAAGTACTTCAAATCTTTGGTGATCTCTTTTCCTAGCCAAATCTTAACCCCATTGTCCTCCTTTGTACATCTTTCAATTGTTTAAGCAAGAATCTTGTACCATTGTCTCCTCCTTTCCAACAAATCTTCCTAAGATCAAATCTAAGGGCTAAACTAGCCATGCAAGCCTACCAATTAGCCTCCAACCTTTCAATCAACCTTGACATGTGAAAGAAAAGTGAGGGAGAAAGAGAGAGAGAGGGGTTCGGCTAGAGAGAGAGAGAGAGGGAAGCCTTTTCCTATAAATAGAAGCTCACTCCAAGCTTCAAACTCACACCTCAACCATTGCTCCAACTTCTCTCTAGAAATTCCAAGAGTTCTTGCTTCCAATTCTTATTTTCTTGTGTTCTTGAGTGTTCTTGAGAGAAACCACCAAACCACTTTCAAAACCACTTCTAGATCCTTAAAATAGCTTAGTTAAAGTTAGTAAGTTGTTTCTAGGAAAAGAAAGTACAACTCTTTTCCTTTCGAAACAAACCGACGCCGTTACGCCGCCGAATTCCAAAATCGACGACCAAATCTTCATAGCCGACTACTACCACCAAGAAGCAAGGTAGGATCTCCTTATCTTCCATCCCAAGTAGTTATCCTTACCTACCTTCCCAAGTATAGTCTTGTACCCAAATATAAGTTCATTAGGAAGTTTCTTTAATCATTTCATTTAAAGTAGATAATGTTATCTTTTGTTGGAAACGTATGAAATGCATGATGTTCATTATTAAGTGACTCAAGCATGTCAAGTAGTTTAAAATGGATGATCTTGCTAGATTGAATATTACCATGTATGATATCGTATATGAAAAAGTCCCACCACGGAGTCCATGCATGAGAACGCAACACGAAAATCAAGAAAATAGAAACATGACATCTAGGGTGTGGTTTATGAAAAGGCGTGTTTTGAAGGGTATGAAATGTTTTGGAAACCGCAATGTGGCCGGACGTAGTAGCCCATTGTGTGGTGTGTGTTTTGTGTGCCAATGGGAGACCGGAACGGCGGAACCATTGTGAGGATACTCGGGAGATCGGAACGGCGGAACCGAGGTTGGGTGTGTGGCTTGGTTATCCGCGTTACGGAGCCAATGCAATGTGTGCCAATGGGAGCCCGGGATGGCGGAACCATTGTGAGGATACTCGGGAGATCGGAACGGCGGAACCGAGGTTGGGTGTGTTAAAAACGAGTTTTTGAAAAGGTGATACGTTTGTGAAATGTGGAAAATGTTGACACGGTCTACGAAGAGTCACGTAGGAGAAACTCACAAATCTTGGACACCAACGTTGATTGTTTATCGTATACGAATGTGTTGTTCTTAGTTAAATTGGCTAGATAAGCATGCTATGAGGAATTCTTTGACTATGTGTTGTATCTTTGTAAGTTTAAGGGTTAGAGGGTTTGGATTATTCTATTGAGCGTTTAAGCTCACGGTGTTGCCTTTTTGGTGACCCTGGCCTATTATATTGGTGGCGACACCGGTATAATATGTCAGACTTCATAGATGAACAGGGTGAACTTTACACCTTGGAGGCATTTGGAGCCGAAGAGCTAGCCCGGATGGAAGAACAAGCGGAGCAGTAGTTAGGAACCTTAGTTCCCTTCCGTTTGTAATAAAAGTACTTCTTTTAAGTTTTGTTGCAATAAAGAGCTTGACTCAGTTTAATTTTCAATAAAAATTACTTATTTAACTTACCCAAAATTCGGGGCGTTACAGGTGGGCTTGGAGCCGCTGAGATAATGATAGTGGTAGGCACGGAGCTGTTGATGGTGAGCTTGGAGCTTGGAGCAGTTGTAAGGGTGAGCACTGAGTCGCTAAGTGGCTTTGTATGGACTTTGAAAGGTGAGAGCTTGGATTTGATAATCTTCAGTGGTCAGGTGACCAGCTTGCTGTTACAGAGAGAGAGCTTCCTTATGCTTAAGTGTGCCCCTAAGACTTGTTCGGACCACATTGTATTTGCTCGGGAGTGCCCCTGAGGCTATTCTATTGGTAGAGGACCCAGAATTCCATAATGACTTGAATTAGTGCATTGGGTAATATCCATTGGGTTGTGGAAGATTGATTAATGGGCTAAGAGATCGATCTCGCGGCCGAAGAATTGATATCTCGGCCAAGGATTTGATGTCTCGGCCGTGAGAAAGCCAAAGGTCAGAGAATTCTTCGTCTGAGACCGTTCCGTCCTCGTTCTCCGACTGCTGTTGTTCTCTCGCCGTCGTTGTTCTTCCGACCACCATTGTTCCGACCGTCATTTTTCTTGGCCGCCATGGCTTTGTCACCTCCACCTCCGGTCGTCACCACTACTGGTGCTCCTTCATCTTTTACTGCTGCACCGAGAAATTCGGGCAAGGCTCCGGCCGTTGAGGCCATGGTTCTTGGTGGGGTTTTAAGTACTCGCGTTCTTCGCTCGAGCCGCCATACATTAACTGTCAGAGGGAGTTCTTCACAACCCAATCCTCCTGAGACAGAGTTTGAGAATTCTTCTGACATGGGCAATGATGCTTTGCCACCGTTTGACGCCGTCACGTAAGTCCCTCAAGTTCACGTGATCGGGCGTGGCGGTTCACTGCGGTATCGCCTTCCTCTTAGCGATATTCCGCCTGAGGTTCTGCACAGAGAGCCGGAGCAGCACTTTGGTTTCATCAACGCAAAGGTATATTTTCTCCTGCTAATGATATTGTTTATATGAGAATTTATGAAGCAATGATTGATATTTGAAAACGAAATTGAGTTTTAGGAATTGCCCCTGTATAGGCGATCTTGCTATCGTATTGATCTTCTCTCGTATTTTGCCAGGCAAACGAGAACCTGCGCATGTGGGGAAGCTGTCCCCAGGTTTATGAGTGGTACGAGAGACTTCCTCAATATGCCAAAGATGCAGTCGCTTTGGTCGGCTTTGAGTAGTTGACCTTGGGCTTTCATCTTCCAAAAGCGGAGTTGAGACTGACTATAGGGCTAGTGGAGCGATGGTGGGATACCACGAATACATTCCATTTCCCCGGGGCTGGAGAGATGACAATCACGCCGGGTAATTTTGCTCTGCTTACAGGTTTGAGAGTCGGTGGCGATCCTCTTCCACTTGATCTACAGATCCATGAGCGTGAGGGTGCCTTTGATTACCTTTTGGGGAAGACCCCTGATGTGTCAGAGAGTGGTCATGTCACATACTCATGGCTCCGGGCACAGTACGATCGAGATTGTATTCTGACAGAGGTATCTCTTTCCCAGCTGGTACGAGCTTTCCTTTTTTACTTCCTTGGGCAAACTCTATTTCGCAACAAAGAGAATTCAGTGCACGTTCAGTTTCTAGCTGTTTTGGTGAATCTGGAGACCATAGAGGAGTTTGACCGAGGGACTCCTGCTTTGGCTACACTGTATGGGCACCTGAGCGCTTGCTCTCGGGGTGTTAGCCTTTCACTGGGTGGGCACCACCGCGTTCTCGAGGTACATGTTCCGACTTTCTTTGTTGTTCCTTTACTGCTTTAATTTCTGCAACTCGTGCTTATCTTTAATCTTGCTTGTAGTTATGGGCTTTTGAGCATTTGTTACAATTTCCTCCTCCGACTAGGCATGAAGAGCCTAGATTTGTTCCATGGGCAGCTTGCTAGTTGAAAGAAATCCGACTGACACGGTCACCTGCTATGAATTTGTTGGCTTGGAGACAGGTTCTGGACCGTTTGACGGTAGATCAGGTATGACACGTTTTGTCCTTTCATCCTCATGCTATCCTTCCACTTTGTTATACTGATGTCATCTTGCCTATAATAAGTGAATTTTGATCCCTGAGATACTTTGCTTGACGACACTCCTCTGGAGTTGACCTTGACCCAAGCTTTGGACAACCAGCACTTCCTTTTGGAGGGAGCCTTCTCAAGGGCTTGGTACCTTGGAGAGAGAGTGGGAAGTCAGTACTTCCCGCGCTCAGAGGCATTGCAGCTTGTTCCTCTTCCTCCCTCAGCCGGTATGAGGTCGACTCACCTTTTGATAGGAGAGGGCTTGTTACTTGCTCTCGAGAGGCAATTGGCCACAGATTTTCTTATAGCAGGAGATTACTCGGCCTTTCACCTGGCCTCGCTAACCCTGCCTACCACTACCATTGCTACTGCTCCTCCTGCTTGGCCACGGGCCCCTAGCTTCATTTCTTTCCATAATGTTAACGGAGAAGATGAGCGTTTGGCGCTAATACTGTGTGCTACTCAGCTTTACGTGTTACCCACTGGGTTCAACAGGTAACGTTGGGAGTTTCGGTTGCCTTTGGTATCCTTCTTATATGCTGTGAATAACGCGACTTCCTTTGTAGGTGCCAGCGGATGTAGTTAAGAGTGGCTGCGTGCATTTCAGAGTGCAAAGGCCCTGGTTCGACGGCAGCGAAGTCGGATAGTTGCGGTATGTATCCTCTAGCTTTCTTTTCTCCATTCTGTACCCTTGCGTGAATCTGAACATTCATATTTTGTGCTTTGTAGCTTGAAGCGGAGCGGCGCCAACGGTGTCCGTTACTCAGAGTGCCGATGTTAGTGAAGGCGGGAGTACCAGAGCTGGTGAAGGAGATACTGGAGCTGATGATGGAGGTAAGGGACAGAGGATCAGCGTCTGTAGGTGGACAAATTCAAGTAGTGCTCTGAATAGCACTGGAATGCAGCGGCTTCACGTGCCTCTTGAACGTAACCCTAATTTGTCAATGAAACCCTTGTCCTGCAAAACAGACAAGGAGTGAGTGCACCTTTGCCTCTCGTGGCAAAGGCCCTCCGATGCCTTTGTTAGTATTTCGTACTAGCAATCAAACCCTAATTATCAGTAGGAAAGCAATAAAAATGCAGTGTATTGCGTACCTTTTTCCTCTAGGTTCACCTCATATTTATAGATTTGTGTATGCTTGTTGCCCAAGCATCCCTGTTTCCATAGGACTCCTAACTCGTATAGGAAAACTAGGATCTCTTGGATTCTCGTTCCCTTATCAGTTTATTTCCTTAATCCTTGTAGGACTCTTTCCATAACAAGCCAAACATCCCATACTCGTTGGGTATCTTTCTTAGATCCTATATTCTTGGGATCTCATCCTTTAATGGAATATCAGTGATTCTAGACCCTTCTAGAATGTTCCCTTCAATAGGACTTCTCTATTTGTTCGGCCATCTCATGGCCGAACAGATGGCCTGGACCAGTTACTTCACATGTAACTGGTCCTTAAGAAACTTTGGGGACCATATGCTCTCCTCCTGTTCGGCTCTCTCTTGCCGAACAAGTTTCTTGAACAGTGGCATCTCATGTCATTTTCCTTGTATTTGGTCCAATAACATCTCGTGTTATTGCACCGAGAATCGTGCAACCTCTCTGGACCATTGACTTCTCATGTCACTGGTCCATAGCATGTTTGACCTTTTCTTTGACCGTGCTCGGGCCTATTTTGTATTTGTTCGGGAATACCTCCCTACAATTGCTCCCCAGCCTTACTCGTTTATAATTTTACTTTGATGATGAGTAAAGCTCTTTTACCGAGCAAATTCATTTTGTTTATGCACCCTATTTCATATATTGGTGCAATGTTTCATCATGTTGCTAAGGCAAAATCATCTTTTCGTGTGGCCGTCACAGGCTTTTAGCCCTAACCTTTACACGTGTCGATCATCGTATTGCTTTACATTAAATACGAACAAACGTGTTTATTGGAAAACGGAATGCTCAAACGGCGTCTGGGGTGACGTTTCATGTACGCCACCAACTTTTAGGGTATTTTTGGGTTTTCATCCCATTTTCAAAAACCTCAATCTCTCTCTCAGATTCCCTTTGTGGAAAGAGACGATTTCAAGTTTTACCCGCCATTGAAGCTCTATTCATCATTTCCAGACCTCCTCCTCTCTGCTCTTAGGAATTCAATCGACTATTTTCGTAAGTCATCATTCCTCTCCTTACTGCTCTATGTCTCTTGGTGGATTGTTTACAATCTCATTTTAGGGTTTCATCATCCCCTTTCTTTATACTTCAAAGAACCCCAAAAACCTTTCTGGTAATGGGAAGATTTCGGAGACACTGTAATACTCCTCAAACCATGGCTAGTTTCAGATCTCGACATGGGATTCCTGACAACGTAGCTACTGTTTTGGCTCCTGAGGATGCCATTCGTGAAAGATTCGATTTCGACACCCTTCATATTCCAGTAGTTGCCGTCGTTGAAGGCGGAGTTAGGTTTCCCTTAGCCCGTCTGCTCAGCCAAGTCTTAGCGTATTACAGGCTTTCGCCAATGCAGGTTTCGGCTAATTTCTTCCGAGTAGTTATGGGTATAAATGCCCTAAATTAAATGTTAAGGACCTCTTTAGGCTTGTACGATATTCACCACCTATACAGTATTTCCAGAACTGGGGACGCCCTCACTTATTATTTAAAAAGTAGGGATTCTAGAAAGAAGCTAGTCCTTGAACTCCCTGACTCTGCTCGAGGGGATGACGACGACTTTCTGATCGTTACGGGCAACTTCGAACCCAGAGATGAGGACGACCAAGTGATTGGTTTTCATGCCCCTCACATATTCGGGAGCCCACGTTAGTGCTTTCCCCTTAATTCATATGTTGTTATCCTTTTTCATAGGAAAAGCTTTTTCGTGCTTTTAATTATCTTTGCTTTGCTTTGTTCCAGCATCAAATATTAACCGTGGTTATAACATCATAACCCCACAAGTTCACGTAGCTGATATCAGACGAGCACTTGCATTCAACGACGAAGGGACATACCTTGCAGGCCGAGCAAGAGCAGCTCAAGTACTTCTCAGCTACAAAGCTTCATACGGTGGGTTTATTGATCGGCGAACCCGAGCAGCTAATAACGCTGCAGTAGCTGGTCCTTCAAGACCAGTCCCCGAACAAGAAGAGAGGCGTTCTCGGACACCTCCGATCTCTGACGAACCAATCCCTCTTGCTGAGGAAGCTTCTAGTTCCACATCCAACTCGTCTTCCAGCGGCCATACCCTCTCACCTCCAGAGATGAACCGGCCAATTGACTTAGGCAGCCTCCTAACCATTCCTGATCGGGGTCGTGGTACTGTTCGGGGCCAAGGTGGTCAAGGTCGTGGTCGTCGTATCCAGACTCAAACTGATGCTCCTCCTGGATTTTCTCTGGAAGAAATTGAAGCCCTCCACAGAGAAAAACGTCAACGGGTGGAAGAATCCCAAGAAAGACCCCCACCATCCTCCTCATCTCCTGCTCCAGCATGGGCTCCCTCTTTCTCTCATGGGAACTGAGCTATCACTGCTCGGGACACCGTTGAGACTGAAGGGACTGCACTTGCATTGTCCCAGGCCTTTCTGTTGCCTGGGGATATGCTAAAAGAAGTTGCAATGTCTCCTGACAACCTCCTTAGCTCTTTCATGTCCCATAACGTCAAGGTAAAGTTTCATTTTGTAACCATAGCGTATATAGCGTTTGATATTTATGTTTATCACAGCTATTGTTGAACGTTCCAGGTGATGCAAAAAATGGTGGCCATGGCTCAAAAACTCAGCCAATCTGAGCCCCAACGTGCCAAATTGGTCAGCGAGAACAACAAGCTTCAACGCACCATCATCAAGCTTGAGAGAGAAAGAAACCAAGCCCTGGGAGAAGCTGATGGACTTAAAGGACAACTAAAGGGAACTGAGGACAGTTTACATCAAACTCTGAAAGAATTGGAAGCAAGCCAGACGGAAGCCAAAGCTGCTTTTGAGAAGGGGTATAACGAAGGAATCAAGGTTGCCACTGAAATCTACACAAGCCAAATGCCTGGAATTCAGGACCAAGTTTGGGTGGCTTCCTGGACTGCTTGCCTTGCAAAAGTAGAGATTCCTGAATCATCTCCCCTTTGGACCAATATGGATTTACCAAGTGCTGCTGCTAGCTGTGAGGAAGATATTGCAGAGGAGAGGGCTGAAGGGCAGGTGGTGAACGTGTCTGAACAACCTGTTACTGAAGTGGAGCCACAGAATGATATGACCAACCCTGGCCAAAAGGAAGTCAGTGGTGGTCCACTTGAAGATGAAAATACCACAGAAGAGCTGGCTGCCTGCTCTAGTAGCTCCTACAATTACTCCTGCAGCTGTCCAAGATCTCACAGAAGACGAATAAATTCAATCGTTTATGTGTCTTGACAATCTGTTTTGCCACCTATTCGAATTGTGGTTTTGTGATGTCAAAATACTGTGCTGAAAACTCTTTAAGTATTTCGTACTTGTCTTTGATTTGTAAGTTTCCCGTACTTTTGAAGTTTCACGTACGTATGCATATATGTTTATGCTTCCAAGTTTTGTGCATGTTCTCGTATGCTTTGAGCTGTTTGTGTATATTCTCATATGCTCTATGCATGTATTCGTATGCATCACAAGGGTTTTAAGTTTCTTGTACTTTGAATATGTCTGTCCAAGTTACTTAGAACAATTCACAAGTATTTCGTACTTGCGTTCTCACAAGTGTTTCGTACTTGCGTTTAAGTATTTCGTACTTAAATGTTTGAAGTTTTACACAAGTGTTTCGAACTTGTGTTTAAGTGTCACGTACTTAAATGGATATCCTATACCCTGCTCCCCAATACGAATGAGGGAAATTAATTTCGGAATTCGTATTTAAAACAAATACCAAGAAAACAACAGTTATACTAAAAAAGTATCTTCATTTATAATCTGCAAAACTCAAGAGGGCGTTATTCGTACCCCTTACAGCTAAGATAACAAAACTAGAACACTAGAGAGTTTTATTCGTAACTCTCACATAATCACGATGTGCATAAAGAAAAATTTATTCATATAAAAAACTTTCTCAGATTATGGACATTCCAAGGTCTTGGCACTGGGTTCCTATCCAAGTCTGCCAATCGATAAGCCCCAATGCCCACGATTTCTGTAACTCGATATGGGCTTTCCCAATTTGCCCCTAGCTTTCCCTCATTAGCCACTTTAGTATTGCCGAGCACTTTTCGTAGCACAAGGTCTCCAACACCAAACTCTCGTGGGTGTACATTCTTGTTATAACTTTTGATGAGCTGCTCTTGGTATGAGGCCAAGTGCACTAGGGCCTGCTCTCGTCGTTCCTCGGCAAGATCTAATTCAATCTCCAAGGCTCTATCATTTCCCCCACTTTCAACCAAAGTGGTCCTGTTGGTCGGCAGCCCTATTTCCAATGGAATAACAGCCTCTGTTCCATATGCTAATGAATAGGGGGTCTCTCCCGTAGACCTCCTAGGCGTTGTTTGGTATGCCCATAGAACTAATGGCAATTCATCAGGCCATTTCCCTTTTGCCTTATCCAAACGTTTCTTAATCCCATCAAGAATTGTTTTGTTTGAAGCCTCTGCTTGTCCGTTACTTTGAGGGTAGGCCGGAGTCGAGTAGTAATTTCTTATCCCATACTGGGCACAGAAAGTTTTGAACTTTTTCTGAAACTGGGATCCATTGTTTGTAATCAATGAGTATGGAACCCCAAAACGAGTAATGATGCTCTTCCACACGAACCTTTCTATCATAGGTTCAGTGATCTTGGCCAATGGTTTTGCCTCAATCCATTTAGTGAAATAGTCTGTTGCAACTAGCAGGAATTTTCGATTCCCAGTTGCTTTGTGCAATGGACCCACTATGTCCATTCCCCATTGTGCAAACGGCCAGGGACTCGTCAGAGGCACCAGATTCTCGGCTGGTGTTCGAATCATTGGTGAAAACTTCTGACACTTCTCACAAATTTTAACGTACACCTTGGCGTCTTCTTGCATGTACGGCCACCAATATCCTTGGGTGATTGCTTGGTGGGCGATGGACCGGCCCCCAGCATGGCTTCCACAAGTTCCCTCATGAATTTCGTGGAGGAATTTTCGCACCATCTCAGGATGCACACAAAGCAAGTAGGGTCCTGTAAAAGACTTCCTATACAGTTTTCCCTCTGGAGATAACCAGAACCGAGCAGATTTGGTCCTTATTTTGTGAGCCTCCTTTTTGTCCAAAGGGAGTGTTTCATCTCGTAAAAACTCCACAATTGAGTCCATCCAACTTGGTCCTTGGTTCACGTCCAGGACCATCTCCACGGTTCCCCCAATGCTCGGCTCAGTCAAACACTCCACGGCTATTTTCCTTTTAAACTCAGATGGTACAGCTGCGGCTAACCATGCCAATGAATCTGCATGAGCATTCTTTCCTGAACTTATCTGCTCAATATACACCCTTTCGAAGGTATCGAGCATATCTCTGGTCACTTGTACATAGGCCGCCATCTTCTCGCTCCAGGTTTCATATTGCCCGGATAGTTGATGGACTACGAGTTGTGAATCAGAATACACCCTAACACGCTTTGCTTTTAGGGTTTTTGCACTTCTCAAACCAGCTAAGAGTGCCTCGTACTCTGCCACGTTGTTTGATGCATTGAACCCTAGCCGAACAGATAGTTCCAACATTGATCCTTCAGGGGGTAAAAGAACAACTCCGATTCCTGAACCGGTGTTGCAAGCTGACCCATCAACAAACAGCTTCCATTCCAAGGGATCTTGTTCGGGCTGATTCCTGTTTCTTCGTTACAGGTGGCGTTGCTTCATGCTCCTTTCTCGTAGGAGGCAAATGTGCTACTGTGGGTGAGAATTCTGCCACAAAATCAGCCAACACTTGACCTTTGATTGCTGTGCGCGGCTGATAATCAATGTCATATTGGCTCAACTCTACGGACCAAGTTGAGATCCTTCCCGAGAAGTCTGCCTTTCGTAGCAGTGATTTTAACGGGAACTCAGTGTAAACCACAACTTTATGACTCTGGAAATAATGTGGCAATTTTCTGGTTGCTGTCCTTAATGCCAGGACTAATTTCTCGAGGGGCAGATATCTCGTTTCCGCATCTAACAATGTTTTGCTCACATAATAAATAGGGATTTGCTTGGATCCCTTGTTTCTCAAGAGGACTGCACTTACAGCATGCTCAGAAACAGCTAAGTATAAAACTAAGGACTCACCTGGCTCTGGAGTCGAAAGAAGGGGAGGAGAGGCCAAATATCCCTTCAGATCCTGGAAGGCTTGTTCACATTCTGCTCCCCATTTGAACCCTTCCCTTTTCTTTAACAGCTGAAAGAAAGGTCTGCACTTGTCACTTGATCGGCTAATAAATCGATTAAGAGCTGCTGCCATCCCAGTCAATCGTTGGACTTCTTTCGTTGTCCGAGGACATTCCAGATTTTTTAAGGCCTTTATTTGGTCGGGATTCGCCTCTATTCCCCTTAGAGTTACAAGATGGCCCAAAAACTTTCCAGAACCGACTCCAAACGCACACTTCGAGGCGTTGAGTTTCAACTTGTATTTCCTCAAAATTTCAAAAGCTTCTCTCAAATCAGCAATATGGTCTTGCCCAGCTTTACTTTTCACCACCATGTCATCTATGTAAACCTCCATAGTTTTGCCGAGCAATTTTCTGAACATGATGGTTGCCAGTCTCTGATACGTTGCCCCTGCATTCTTCAATCCAAAAGGCATGACATTGTAACAGTACAACCCTCGTGGTGTAATAAAAGACGTCTTCTCCTGATCTGGCCCGAACATTGCAATTTGATGGTATCCTCGATATGCATCGAGAAAACTCATCCGTCCATATCCTGCTGTTGCATCAACCAACTGGTCAATCATTGGAAGAGGAAAACTATCCTTTGGGCACGCCTTGTTTAAATCTGTGAAGTTTACACACACACGCCATTTTCCGTTCTTTTTCTTGACGACAACAGTATTTGACAGCCATTCTGGATAATAAACTTCCCTTATTGCCTTGGCTTCCAACAAATGATCCACTTCTTCAATTACAGCGTCAACGTGCTGTACAGCTGCCCTTCGTTTCTTTTGAATGACCGGTTTATGCTATGGATCTATATTCAAATGATGGCAGATAACATCTGCACTTACCCCAGGCATCTCCTCTGGTGTCCAAGCAAATACATCGACGTAAGTTTTCAAGAAACTTATCAGTTCATTCTCTTCCTCTTCTGGCAGTGATTCCCCAAATAGAAAATACCTATCTTGATCAGTCTCGTTGATCAGTGTTTTCTTCAAATCCTCAACTACCCTCTCGGTTGGGTCTTTTTCAATATCCTCAATGGTCGGCAGATCCGGAATTTCCACAGTATTAACATGGTGGGCATTATGGACTCTTTTTATGATGGATACCAAACATTGTTGAGCTATTTTTTGGTTACCTTTGATGTGCTCAATCCCATTAGACCCTGGAAACTTTACCATCTGATGGAAAGTTGAAGAGACTGCCCTCATCTTGTGCAACCATGTTCTCCCTATAATCACGTTATAGGAAGACGGTACATCCACCACTAAGAAGTCGGTTCGTAGCACCACTGTCCCAGCCCGAACAGGCAGAGCTACCTTGCCTAACGGCCAAACTGCTCCTGCTCGAAATTCGACCAAAGGAGTTACTGATTGTACCAAATCTTCTTGTGTGAGCCCCAGTTTTTTGAATGCATCGTAGTATAGCACTTCGGTGCAACTCCCTGAATCCACCAGGATTCTTTCCATATCATATTCCCCAACTCGTAGGGTTATGACCAAAGCATCATTGTGAGGTATTTGGACTCCTCCCAGATCTTCATCCGTAAAAACTATGCCCTCGTTGCCTGCCCCTTCGTTGCGCCCTCTTTTCTTCCCCAACTGCATTACATGTTGGTCATGTTTCACTTGTTTCTGAATCAATCTCACCTCATTTCTCGTATAAGGTTCGGCTAATCCATGTATCATATGGATTACCCCTTTTGGATTCTGTTCGTAATCCAAATCCATTGCCTTGTCTTTATCTTTGGAATCTTCTTGGATAAATTCTTTGAGATAACCTCGTGAGACCAAATCATCAAGATGCCATTTAAACATTTCACAATCCTCAGTCATGTGACCCCAATCCTTATGGTAGCTGCAGTGCTGATTCGTAGCACGTTTTGCATCTTTATTCCCACCTAGAGTTGGAGGCCATTTAAAATAAGGCTGATTCTTTATTTGATAAAGAATCCTGTAAATGGGCTCTTTCCAAACCGTGTTTATTGAAAAGAATGATTTGGGATCCGGGGCTTGTTTATCCTTGTACTGCTCTTTCTTCGCCTGCCCATAATCTTTTCTTTGACGATAAGTTTTGGGCTCTGGCTTGTCAGCTTTCTTTATAGGCCCCTTTACTTGCTCAGCGGCCAACTTACCATCCTCTCGTAGAATGTCATCCTCGTTCCTGGCGTGCTGCTCAATTCTCTCCATCAGTTTTGCCAATGTCTGCACGGGACTCATGTTTAGAGACTTACGCAGTTCCCCCCGAACAGGTAAGCCTGTTTTGAACGTGGCTATTGCGTATTCTTCACTACATCCTTCAATCTCGTTGAAGGTTTCCCAGTACTTCTTTGCATAAGTCCTGATCGGCTCGTCCTCTCCTTGCTTCATAAAAGAAAGACTCTCAAAGGTTTTGGGAGCTTTCCTGCTCGTCAAGAACCGTGCAGTGAATTCCTCGGCCAACTGCACCCATGTTCGGATGGAGCGTGAGCCCAATTTGTGGAACCAGGACAAAGCAACCTTCCCTAAACTCGACGGGAACATCTTGCACATGATTGCATCATCTCCTTCATGCATAAACATTGCTTGCTGGTAATGCTGTATATGGGCCACGGGATCAGCATCTGTCTCGTAGAGGATGAATGTTCCGTGCTTTACCCTGGTTGGCAATCTAGCCTCCTGTAACTTTTTTGCAAAAGGGGAGGATGCTATATTCTGAAGTGCTTTCCGTGCAGTCATGGTTTCATCCTTTGGTCCTTTCTTGGATCTAGTTCTTTCCCAATCGGAATCAGGTCTCTCGTACCTGTCCCTATGATGTTTCCTACTCCCTTCCTCCTCGGGGGTAGAGCTTCGACCTCTGTTTCTCCTCTTTCTCGGAGATACCCTCCTTCGCTCGGGTGTTCGGATCTTGCTCCTTCCTTTTCGTGGAGAAGCTTTATGTCGCCTTGGGGTCAGACTTCTGCTTCTGCTCCTTCTTCCTCGTGAAGAAGCCTTTTGGTACTGTACCAAAGCATATTCAGCATGCTTGGCGAGTTTGTAATTTAAACTTTGTTGTCTTATGGGAACATGCTTTTTCCTGAAATTTGTATGAAATGGTTTAAAATAGGTATTTGCTTAAGCAAATCGGTCTTTTGATAGATGAGTTGAAAAATCGACCGAGGAATGGATTGCTCGGCCGAGGATTCCATTCTTCGGCCGCTACTTCTATTCCCTAAAGAAGCTGGACTTTTTGTTTTTAGCCAAGTGACATTCCTTCCTTCTTATGCTTGAATCCGATTCATGCCTTTTACTTGCTTTTACCATTTCCACAGTCTCTTTCCCATGTTTTGGGATCTTTGGGATATCTTGTCCCTTATGTTGATGACTTTTGAGTCAGAAAAGACGAGCAATAATTCTTATGATCTTTTGTTTTCGTCAATTCTCGAAAAATGACTAACTCATCTTTTGTGAGCTCAATACGCAGGGTTAGCTATGTCCATCATTCGAGCACAAACTGCTTTGATATCTTCTATCACGCCCTCGATTTTCAACATAATTAAGTAATACATTTCAATAAAAGAGAAACCTCGCATATCATATACGTTACCCAAAGGGGTTTCCCACCTGTTTAATTTACAAACAAGCCCTTAAGTTTTGATAATTACAACTTTAGTCAAAAGAAAATTCAATAGTAATTATTTACAAAACCATCTTTAACGAATTGAGATCTTCACAAAGATGATGAAATAACCAGTGATGTCAGCTTCCAAAAGTATTTTACTATCAAGCACACAATGCATGCAATCTTTTGCCCAGTGTCAGAACCTGAAAAGAAAGATTTGGTTGAGCTACACTAGCCCAGTAGAGAATTCTAAGCTCAAGCTATATGTAATTGAATGAATCATACACCGAGAATGAATGAGTATGGACAGATATGCCTATCGTACAAATGACTACCAACAAGCTGCAAATTATCGCCTAAGAGTCCTAGACTTCACATCAATGTCACTAGCCGTTTACTTCCTTAACTAGTTATATTATTAAACTCACGTCATTCCACATTTGTCTATAATCAAATCAAAACATCTTATCATTCTTCGTACGGTTGTACAATCGTTCTCGTGTCCACATTGACCTTCATTAAATCCCTTTATTGCAAAACCTTTCTTTTCTTTTAATCCAGTATTTCTCATCAATCATCACTAGGGTCACCTCGGGTCTAGTTCCCTCGAGCGCAGGGTCACCCCGAGTCTTTTCCCTTAATAATAATAATCAGTTGGGGTCACCTCGGGTCTAGTTCCCTCGAGCGTAGGGTCACCCCAAGTCTTTTCCTCCAATAATATGGATCAGTTGTCTAGTTCCCTCGAGCGTAGGGTCACCCCGAGTCTTTTCCCTCAATGACGACCACTTGGGTCACCTTTCACACCTTTCACAATCAACATCATTTCATAATCAATTTCATCATCCCTTTGACGGTTATATCACTGAATTTTTAATTAATCATTACGTGATTCCACAAATGTACACATTTATGCCTCCTCTTTTGTTCACATACCCGCATCTTACATGACGTACTAAGCCCATACATAAAATCCTACAATACTCTGTCCATTAGTTATTCACTTTCATTCCGCTTCCCATTTCACAAACATCTATTCATTCAATTGAATCCAAAGACCATTTAATCAATCGCATGGTATTATAAGACCAACAATCTACCATATTGCATATACTCCAATACACACGTCCTCACCGTACCCCTAAGTACACCCCGTACCTTCGCACACCACATATCAACCCACGACTAGACTTTACGATGCCCGATTATCTAGTTTCTATACTCGGAGTCCATAAAAGCATGTACTAAAGGAATCTAAGAATCTTACGAGTCGAGAGAGAGAACGGATTGCAATACCACTCATCGAATCCTTAGACATGTTCACTCTAGTCCATTGGATGCCACTCTAAGTGAGAAACGAGCAATACTCACCAAAACGCTTGGAAGAATACACAACAAACTCATTAGAGTCGATGAAAAGCTTCGACATGTGACTTGAAAGATATAGGGAAGCAGCTGAAAGATACTGCAGCAGCTCAAGAAAGCAGCTGAAAGCAGCTCAAACCCCTAATCTCCTACCGGTAGGCAAGCAAGTCCTACCGGTAGAAGCACTAGAACTTGAAAACAAAAGGGCCAACATCTGAACAAAACGGCTTGACCTACCGGTAGGTAAAAAGTTCCTACCGGTAGAAGCACTAGAACTTGAAAACAAAAGGGCCAACATCTGAACAAAACCGCTTGACCTACCGGTAGGTAAAAAGTTCCTACCGGTAGAAGCACTTGACCTACCGGTAGGTGAGAAGTTCCTACCGGTAGAAATTGGGAACAGAAAGGTCAACAGTTGAACGAAACAATTTTTGTACTTGACCTACCGGTAGGTAAGGAATTCCTACCGGTAGAAATTGAATTCGTTGAGCAGCTTTTGAGCTGCTGCTGTACGTTTGAGCTGGTTACGAAGGAATTTCTCAATTGTTCTACCGGTAGGTGAAAAGTTCCTACCGGTAGGGAATCGATTTTCTGGTAAAGTAACAACGTTCTACCGGTAGAAAGGACGGGCCTACCGGTAGGAATCCAAGAAAAACAGACAATTCTGACAGCAACTACGAATTTTCAATCCAAACTTAAACACGACATTACAAGCACGATTCATGCACCAAATCACTCATAAAACATATAAAGAGAGGTAGAATTCCCTACCTCGAGTCGAGAAGCGAAACCCACGCAAGTTGAGGAAGCCCTAGCTCTCCAAACTTCGAAAAACAACTGAATACTCCTCCTCCGAGCAAGACCCACGAGATTCAAGGCTGGGGTCGCGTATAGAAGTCAAAATGGAGGTGGGTTTGTATGGGTTTTGCACCAATTTGGTGGGCTTTGGTGGAGAGGTCGGGAGAGAGAGATGAGAGCCGGAGAGAGAGACAGCCGAGAGAAAAAAAAATGAAAAGGGGAAAGTATTCCCTGGAAATAATAGAGGTGGGGGAAATAATCCCATGCCCTCACACCACACACTCACACATGCACCTCTCATCTATTTACCTTTATATCCTTCTACGAATACGTCATTCCATATATCCACACCGTTTATCTCGACAAGCCGGACAATTATATAAAAAAAATTATAGGCCTAAAATACGGGTCTCTACATCTTCTCTCCACGTGTTTGGGCCGCATCTCAATGTGAGATTGCCTATGTATCCCAATCAGGGAATTAGGCCTTTTTACGTAGTTCCGAAAATCACCACCTTTGAGGGTGGGTTTCCATTCTTGGTTTTTCTTCTCACATGCTCTTAATTTTGCCTAGGTTACCTAATGGAGGTTGAGTCTCTAGCAAGTTTTTCTTCGAATGCCTTAATTTTTGCCTAGGTTGCATTTTTGCGTTTTCTTGCCCTAGCAGGCTTTGCTCTTACTTTTGCTTGGGTTGCTCGATACCCAATGAGCGTTTCTCTCAAGAAGTTTTCTGTACTTTGAAGAGGAACTTGGTGGAGACAATTTTATGAATCTCCTTTGGCATTTGTACTTTCACAATGGGCAAGCTAACTCTAAGTGTTCTCACGGAGATAATGTCTTCTTCCTAAGTTTTGACAAAAACCTAGTTCTAAATAATCAAGGCTTGTCCCCTCTTTCCCTTTTGTTGGTCAACATAAAGAAATAGATTCTTAAAATTTCCCTCTTTTGGCAAAGAGAATGTAGCATATAGCAATTGCATTTCAAAGATCGAATCATTCAATAAACATAAAATGGAATGATAAAATGAGAGTTTATATATTTAGCTATAGAAAATGCCCAAACAGGGGCCCAAAATGTGTCCTAGCTTGATTTATGAAATGAAAGTAATGTTTTGGCCATATCATGCAATCTACTGCAGCATCTCGGGAGTTACTCTTTTTTCTATGCCTTTCATAGTTTTATACTCCTCTTCACCCTCTTCTTTGTCAAACAGAATCTATAGGTCATATCTTGCTAGCACCTCAATCCAGTCTTCAGGGACGAGCGATGAGTTTGTTGATTCTTCTTCTATGTCACTATCAGTCCATTCTTAATCGAAGAAGATTTGCATCCGAGGATGCCTTTGTTTGGAGGTTTCATCTTCCCATGTTTCTGCGAAACCACAAAATGGGAAATCCTCTTCTTCCCTCACAAACCAACTGTTGAGCGTTTTCGGAAACACGAACTTCTTTTCTTTGACCTTGCTTCCTTTTGCTTTTGCATTTTCTATGTTTCTTTTCTTCTGTATCTCGGCCTCCGTCGGGGTGTAGCCAAGACCAAAGGCGTATTGATTATGTGGGGGATCAATTACTTATGGGATGCCTTGTGATCTTTTGCCTAAACCCAATCCAGGACAGTAGTTCTGCTTCTTCATTATCCATATGGCAGGAGTGCTTACGTAGAAATTTCTTTCAGCCATCAAAGCTTGCACAATAGTTGCTTCCTCGAGACTGAACCCAGTAAGAAAGGTTTCTTCAGTCCCCACTTCTCGTACAAGCGTGTCGGAATGAGCCCGGATTGATGAGTCCCCTAGAATGGTTACGACCCTTCCGTCAACCACAAACTTAACCTTTTGATGTAAAGTGGAAGGCACTACCCCAGTGTCATGTAGCCAAGGCCTTCCCAGCAAGAGGTAGAAGGTGGCCGGTATGTCCATGACATGGAATTCCACGTCTCTTGATCTTTTCCACTTCTATTGGTAGGGTAACACACCCAACCACTCTTCTTTTTGAGTTGTTAGAGCCCCTTACACCTTGGCTGGAGGGGCGTATATCAGCAGTATCAACCCCTAACTAGTCGAGGGTTCTTTGAGGGCATACATTCAAAGCGGACCCGTTATCCACCAAAACCAGCGGGATCCACTTAGTGAGACACTTGAGAGAGATGTATAGAGGTTTATTGTGTACAAGACCTTCAGGAGGTAGATCTTTGTCAGTGAAAGCTATTGTGGGTTTTGGGGCTTTGGATGCCATTATAAGGCTTACCAGATTCTTAGGAGTGATATTGATGGGAACTTTGGTTTTTCCCAAGGCTTTGACGAAGGAATTGCGATGCTCATAAGAAGACATGAGTAGTCCCCAAATAGAAATATCAACTTGAATTTTCTCCAGTTGTCTTAATACTCTGTCTTCTTCAAGTTCCATTCCTTGACTTTCCTCTTTTTCTTCCTCCATTACTTGGGTCGTGACCGAGCCCTCTCCACTAAGCTTGGGTGGCTTGTACACCCTTCCACTTTGGGTGAGATGACCTACCTCCTCTTCTTGAGTGTTCTAAGGATTAGCAGGCTTGATCCTTTTGGCTTCCCAATCGCTTGGCAGGGCTTGGCGTACTTTCGACCACCAATCCCCATCATTAATTTCACAGACGTAAGGGCAATTAAACTTCTCTTTCATTACATGACACCCGTTATCCTCAGGGAAGGTTGAATATGGTTCGGTTTAGGTGTTTGGGATGATGTATTGGGTAGGATTATAGGTGGAGCTGTTGGATAGGCTTATGAGATTGACGTTTCGAGGTGGTGGTTCAGCATTGTGAGTGGGAAGCAGGTTGATTTATACATTGGGTTTAGGTGGCTTTATAGTTTGGCTATCAATGAGATCCTGGATATCATGACGAAGACGAATGCAATGGTCTGTCTCATGCCCAGGGTGTTGATGGTAAGCGCACTGTTTGTTAGCATCATAGCTTGGGCCGTAAGGTGGCTGAGGAGGCAGGTTGTTCAAAGGCTTGAGATGCCCATGACGACTTAGAATGGCTAAGGCTTGGGATGAGGTCATGTAGAGAGGATCAAAGTTATGACGGGGGCGATTTGAGTTTCGGGATGAGCTAGCTTGGAAAGGATCTTGTGGTAAGGCTGGGGTAAGGGTGTTTACAGAAGCATGAGAAGTACGGGTAGGAAAGGTTTTCTTGGGTCGAGGGAGAGTTTCTTCTTTCCTAATGAGCCCCAGCTTGATTCTGTCTTCAATTTGTAGCCCAGTAGCATGCAGGTGTTTGAAATTGGTGATAGCCTGAGTGTAGATATGCCTGAGATACTTAGGCTGCAGATTTTTGACAACTATCCTCACTTGATCCTCCTCAGAGGGACGGTTCTTCATCTTAGCGGATTCTTCTCTCCATCTAGCCACAAAGGCAGCAAAGTCTTCGCTTGACTCCTGCTTGGTCATCTCCAAATCTCGAGTAGTTAACTCAATTTGAACATTGTATGCATACTGCTTGACAAAAGCATTGGCAATTTGTGGCCAAGTTTGATAGTGCACAAATTCCAAAGTGAGAAACTAATCAAGAGCGCTTTCAGTGAGAGTCCTTTGAAATAATTGAGCGATGAGCTCATCACGCAGACCCATTGGCTTTAGGGTGTTGATAACATGGTGGACATGGCTGGTTAGGTTACCAATTCCGTTGAACTTCTTAATGTTTGGCATTTTGAATTTCTCTGGCAGTTGAGAATCCGAAAAAAGGCAAAGTCCCTCGAAGTCTAGAATTTGGTCCCCCTGGGAACGGGCCAAGGCGTGTTTGATTTCCTTGACTTGCTTGGCCAATTCAGGATTTTCTGCTAATACCACTTCATGAGGATTCTCTGCTTCTTCCTCGTCTTTCTTGTCTTCAGCATATCTTGCTGCTTTTTCAGCTAATAAATAAGTAATTTGAGCTCGGAGTTCAGCTATAGTGGCGTCGTTGTCTGCCATTCTTGAAATAAGAGTGGGAGGATATCTTGGTGAAGCTTGAGGGTTGGTAGATGATCGGATTCAATGAGAAGATGACCGTGAAGTCCCATGAAGTGATTGAGACCGTTGCGGTGGGTGTGTTTTGACAGGCGAGGATGACAGTCGGGATGGCTGTAAAGACTTCTGTTTGGCGTGGCTTCGGGTGTTGTAAGAGTATAAAACTGGCTGTGGTTGCTTTTTTAGTCTACCTATCATGCCTGCTTGAAAAGTAAAATACCTGCAAGTCAGTACTTGGCTGTATAGGGTTAGGATTTGGGCTAGAAATCCCAACCCATCTACACAAGAAGAGATGTTACAACAACAGTTTACATAGGGTGTGAGGAAGAACTTTAAAGGAAAATGCAGGAAAAATCCTTAACCTGCGGGTTTCTGCCTTATTTTGGTAAGTTCTATGGCTTTCTAACATATGTAAGGTTTAGGTAGTCTCAAGGGTGCTCCGTTGTTAAAAGGGCACCAATCCTTTCACCAGCCCATCATAGGCGGTAATCGGATGATTCCTTTTTTGATATACCACTAGGTACAAGTGAGTGTGGAGTTTGCTGGATCCCCTAACACAGCTCGTGACATGCTAGGGTATTAGGTGAACTCAACGAGGTAGCCCGCTCGATGCAAATGATAGAAGAATTAGATAAAGCATGTATTAGTCTTATGTCGAACTTTCTGGTTATGGCTCTCAAGTTCCCAACAGAGTCGCCAAAAATTGTAGACATCTCTCGGATGCAGGGCATCGCCATATAGATTGATCATTATTTGTTTGGTTGCTTACTTCATAAACCAAGATCGTGGATATTCCCATGGCTAGGAACATTGTCACATAATAACGGTTATCATCAAAACAGAGTCGCCACCCAGTTTATAAAAACTAGGAAATATAGATAGAGATTCCGAGTACGGGAGCCAAAGGTACAATGAGGGGAAGGTGTTAGGCACCCCTCTTTGCCGAGCCGTAAGACTGGCCCATAATCGTTTGATATAAGATTAATACATGCTCTATGTAATTCTAACACATAAACTGATTAATTAGCCTTTACATAGTTAATGGTGAGCTAAGACTGTAATTGAAACATGCATCAGAATAAGCAGAATAAAACAAGATGTCCCAGGGAGATGGATCTCACGACCGGTGAATGGATGTCACGGCCGAGAGATCCTCCTGTTTCAATGTACCGGCCGATGGATCGAAGATCCAGTCGATGTTTTTCCTCACAACAGACTAAACGATTAACAGATAATCAAAATCCTATGATTAGCATGCATATACTGAAAGTAAAACAAACCAAAGGCTACTGGGCCTCACCACCTTGATCTCTTAGTGGCTTGATTGCTTCGAATTTAGATGGGATAGACTGATTTGCTTCTCGAAAACCTAAGGGTTAGGGTTTGAACTTCGAGGTTTGATCATCGGATTAGAGGCTGCCTTCGGGAGATTGGGGCTTTTGTAGAGGGGATTTGAGAGTGTATATTAATAGAGTTTCGTGGCTTGAGAGGGTGTGTTAGTATATCAATTCGTTATATTTTCGAAACCCTAAGGGTCCTTTGTATAGGCATAGGGATGACACACCTCAACTAATCAAAATTGATCAATTGAATTGGAGTTATAAGGCAACACGAACTCCTCATGGTAATCTCCTTACGTTGCCCGAACGCATCGGGATTTGGCTGCTAGGGTTTTGTGAACGGATCAAACGATTGACAAAACATTCCAAAATCTGGAAAATAGACGATCTGGCAGGCGAGCAATAGATCTGGTGGCCGTGGAAATGATTAAGCGGCCGAAGGATGGACCTGGCGACTAAAAGATCAATCTCTCAGAGAGATTTTCAAGCAATAAGTTTCACGGGTGAAGAAATGATGTTGAGGCCGTGAGATTGATGTTACGGTTGAAAGATGGATTTGCCTAGGATACTGTATTTCTGTTTGAAAGGCTATATGGCTCTGGATTGGGTCCTCTAAGTGGCTAAAAGTTGTCACCATAAGTCCATGGGTTTACGAGAAGTCAATCAGCAATCATCGTATCCATATCATCATCGGGATGGTCCCCAAGGTGGGACTTGAAATAATCGTTAGGTCAAATTGGGTTATCTACACACATCATCTTCTTCAACTCTCCTTGACCCAAAACTATAAAATTGCTTACTTGAACTGATAGTTCTGAAGCTTTCTTCTTTTTCTTCCACTCTAACTGTATAATTAATAACATCGACTACCAGCCAAATTTTTCCTTCGATCCTGTTAGGATTTTCAGTGACCTAAAGAAGTCTACCTTTTTCAAAAGAGATCTCCTTCAGGGTTCCTTCATCTACTTCAATTAAGTGACCCCAAATGCTGCCAATTGCTCTGAATGAGGGCATGTTCCATGAATTAAGAGGCATACCATAACAAGCGACCTAGACAAATCTCTCATCACTTGCTTGTTCTCCATTCCAGTGTTTAAGTTCCTCGAACCAAATTTCTAGCCCCCTCATCTTTAAAATTCCATTTCTCATCTCCTCATTTGGTAAAGTTACTACCACAAATCTCCCACCCATTGATTTAACACGAACATTCTCTATGCTTTCTTTAGCAAATACTTCTTCTAATTTATGGGCTAAGATCAATCTTCTCATTTTGCCTATTGCAAATATGCTCAACCATCCATTTCCAACGGCTTGTACTTGAATACTTCTAATTATTTCTTTTCCCCCATCATTTGTTTTACCTCTATACTCAGTTTACTTGCTTGACTCTTGTTGCCCCTTTTTTCTCCAGATTTCCTTGCCTCTTTTCTCCAAGGTCCTCCTCTGGGGATTAGTAATGTGAGATGGTTGTATGATTTGGGAAGATTTTACAATTCCTCCACCACCAGTGTACTTTATTGGGTTTGCATGTGCTATTTGCCTCACTGGATAAAGTATTTGTTGACCTCTGTTCCGATGATCATTGTAGAGCTCCTTCACCTGTTGTACATCTTTTTCTTCAAAATCTCCGCTTTTTAACTACCAGTTTTTGACTCCAAACCCAAGCTCCATCCTTATTAATAATGGCTTGCTCTGCATCTTCACTTGGAAACAAATGTCACAAAGCCAAAACTCTGGCCAGTAATCTTCCTTTTCTTATTTGGAATGTGAGTTTCTTTAATCTTACCAAAATTTATAAAAAGGTTGTAGAAGAAAGCCCTTCGAATACCATTGGGAAGATTATCCACGAACAACATTGAATTCGCCTATGTAGCTCCTTCTTCTCCCTGTCTCCCTTCCATTCTTATCGATAATGATGGTTATCGACGAATCGTAAAAGATCTTGTTTCTATAACTCAATCATCTTTCCTCTTTACGAGTCCGGCTCCTCTCCGATCCATAGGGAATTGGAAGATCCTTCAATTCTAATTCAATGGTCAAGATTATCCTAGTAACTCTAGCTCCAAAACTCATATAGTATTCTACGGACACTTAATTACTCCCATATATTCCCCAATTACATAAGTATCTTCCCTTCCCAATTAAACCTGTATCTGAGGATTTTTTTATATAGCTGATGAGAATTTTTTTTTCCACTAATAATATATAGGTTATAGCTTGTGAGGATTTTTTTTACTAATGTTATATCAGTAATTTTTTCTTTCAGCATGATTTCTTTTGTTGATATTATGTAGCTCATAAGATTTTTTTTTTACTGCCACTAGTGTATTTCCATGTGCTTCGCACGATGTTGCATGCTCATTGTAGTTATTTATGTATGTAAAAATGTTGAAATCACTTGGGGCCATTGGCAGTTTTGCCCAATCGTTATTTTCAGGACTCCGAATTAATTGAGGTGCGCACAAGCACCAAAACATTTGATTATAAAACCAAATTATAAAGCAGCTAATTATTACAGTATAAGTTGCATGTGAAGGATATTGACATAGAGTCATTAATTGTGAAGTTTCACTACAACAAGATAATTCAAAAATTGATAAGATAACCGAAATGGTGAAACATAAGCTATACAAAACAAAAAAAACAAAAAATCCTTAAGAGGTAGGTTTAATGGGAGGGGAGACGCTTATGTAATTGAAAAATATTTGTGGAATAACTGGGTGCCAGTAGAATGCCAGATGAGCTTTGGGGCTTGTAGACACCCCAATCTGGGGCCTCTGAATAATCTTTAAGTTCCCCAATGATGAAATAAGAAAAAATATACCTTCAAGGCTTGGATTGTTGCTCATTTGTCACTCATTCTCTAAACCTCAAGAAAACCCCTTCCCAAACATATAGGGTGGCCACCGATTCAATTGCAAAGAGAAAAACGCGTTTGCTTTGTCAAAAATAACTTTTTTCATGACATGTTGAGGGTAAAATGGGCACACATTTTAATGTATAAAACGTCTTTGAATGAGACCAATTGGGTTAGAAAGAGGATTTGACAAATTTTCCAACGCTTCAAACCGTGCTCAAATCCGAGTTCGGGAGTGTCCGGGGCACCCCCGCGAAGTTTGGCATGCTGTGCTGACACACAATACCGCGCGGTGTTTCAAAGCGTCGCGCGGCATTTCAGAAACGCCACGCGGCATTTCAGATACGCCACGCGGCATTTCAAAAAATTCTAAAAAAAATCACTTCACCGCACGAGACTTCAATATACAGCACATCATTTCTCTTTATGTTGCGCAGCGTTTCGGGGAAAAATTCTGACAGTTGCAGAAAGTTGTCGGCCACGCCTGCAGGTGCAGAAAATAAATTTTATTCGGCTCAGAAGCCACCTCCCCTCTTTGTAGTGTTCATCCTTGTCTCTTTTGCCTATATATACACCCCACCTCTAGTTGAGAAGCACCCTTTCAACTCCAAATAAAGTTACTCTGCCATTTTTTAGACTCTCACTCTCTCTCTCTAAAAATACCTCCATTCTTCTTCTCCTCTTAAGTTCAGTAAACTACTGACTTAGAAGGACTTACACCTCAAAGCATCCAAACAACCTCACATCCTTTAAGCACATCCAAACATTTCACGTCCAAATCAACTTCCATTCCTCCATCTTCAAGCACATCCAAGCTTCGATCAAAAGGTATAAACAAATTCCTTGGGCCAAACCACGTTTAGCTTTGAGGGGGAGCCGATCCAGGTCCTTCTCGGTCTTTCTATACCGAGTTTGGATCTCAAACGAGCTTTATATTCAAAAAGCACAAAAAAGAGTTTTTGTACGGGATACGCTGCACCATGCGGCGTTTTATAACTCCGCACGGCGTAGTGTGTTACAAAGTGCAATATTTTATTTCTTGTACATATTCCTTCTTATGTTATTCTATTTAGTCTGTTTACTGCTTTTCTATGCGGGTACATTCCAGAATCAAGTTTCATGCTAAAAGTAAATTTTTTGACTTTATTAAATCTTTCAACATTTCAAAAAGCTTTTAACATTGTTTTACACGATAAGATGAACAAAATGGTCTCGTAAATCATTTTTTCTGATATTCGAAAAATATAACAAACTATTTTGCGGACCTATGGTTTGTTTTGTCATGTAAAAGCAAATTGATTTTGGAATGCGTAGACAGGTGAACCGCACGGTGTTTTAGTTACACTGTGTGATGTATCCGGTCCGTCGCACAGTGTTTCACATGATATTGGCAGACTGTTGTAATGTTGTTATTTCACTTTCTGTACATTGCTCATCCATTTCATATTGTACAGCTCACACTACAAGCACGTCAATGTGTTATATTAAACCTCATGTTCCTTTCCCGTACATGTTTTAATCAAAGTTAAGTTTTTCAAATGATATTAAATCCCCCATTTAAAATGCTAAGTAGAGACCGGTTTTTACCAGGCGAGTGTGGTGCTTTTTCAATAAAACCTTCCCCGCTCGTAACGTGGCTTCCGAACCCAAAGTCTAGACGTTTTCGCTAGATCAAAAGCCTTTTTCTTTCAAACGATCTCTCAGTTTTCTCGGATCATCCATCTCAAAAATCTGGGTGGCGACTCTTCGAGCACCCGCCGGGCGGGGAGCCCATAGTGGCTGTCACACCCCATCCCGGAAAACACCACACTAAATTTATTTTCTGAATGGGATGGACCCATGCCTTGGCCCTGCTCAAACAGTAAATAAAAACACCAGCTAGGAGTCCAGCTCATAAAAAAAAAACTTAACTTGCATATATACGGAAATAACTGTCATACAAGACGTGCCCACATATATTTACAACATATACAAGCTCCAAAAATAGACACATAATCAAAAGAGTCAAAAAGCTAGACTTCTATATACAAAACTCCTGTCTAGACTCTGCAGTGGACCCGCGTGCCGTCACGCACCTGAAAAGAAAACACTGTGGGGGTGTGAGCTATCAACGTGCTCAGTGAATGCTCTTATCCATAATAAAAGAAGCAATATTGACAAGCACTATAAAAAAAAATATTCCGAACCACAATATTCAGCCTGTTTATAACCACTTCATTAATACACCAGTAAATTTATAGGTTCGAGGCCATAGCTATAACAACACCAACATAGTACTAGTAACGCCACCAAGGCAATATTCATAATCACGCCACTAAGGCAAAATATTCACGCCACTAAGGCAATACTTGTCACGCCACTAAGGCAATATCATTCATGCCACTAAGGCTATAATACTCACAACGCCACTAAGGCCATATTCTTAACGCCACTAAGGCTATATATCAAATAACTTCAAGCCGAACAATATCTTATCAACATAAAACATAACTTTACACTATGTCTTATCTTCCGTTATTAAAAATAAGAACACCCACCTCGAGGTCCAGTCAAAAAGGTACCAACACGAGCTCACTCCCTACGTGGAGCCACGGTACTCGTCGCCGCCTCCGAACCTGAAGCGTTACACATAAATCAACACATGTGAGTATTATGATTGATATACTCATAAAAATGAAAGGATTGCAACCATTCCTCTAGTATCATGTTCCTTCCAACTAACCTTAAGATAACATTCAGCACATTAAAGAACAGAAAAAGAAAACAAGTCAATCGCATATCCAAAAAGCCATCAGATTAGCCAAACTCTAGCTAAAGTATAGCAATATATACTCTTGTACACTTGCCACACAAGATAAAATTCCCTTTTGGCAATCACAAGAGAACCCATGTTCTCTGCTCCAAGTACGAAGCCCAGTTTCCTTTCCTGAACAACTACATAGTCCAAATTCCACAAATTGCCATAAGAATTCCAAAAGCACAACATCTGGTACAGTCAATTCGGCATCTCCCTTATTTTCGGCAATTTCAAACCCAGCTCAACACTTGGGCAATTATTTTAGACATTCCGGCTCACATCCTAACAGATTACAATAAAATTCAACACTTACAAATTCATTTACAGCAGCTATGAAGATAATTTCCAGTATTTAGCACACAAATCCTGCACCTAACCACCTATGTTTCAGTTCTTAAAAGGATAAATGTTTCCCTTTATTCCAGTCCTACTCAAACCCTAGAGTTAATCAGAGAGAGAAAAAAAAAACGTAACAAATCACAAAATCCCCATGACAATAAGACAATTAAGAGTACTTACCACAAACCTAATTCCTTTTTCTTTCTTTCTTTCTTTTTTTTCCTTCTTCTCTTTTCCCTCCCTTCCGTCCGCTACTTCTTCTTCTCTATTTCTGATCTTCTTTTTTTTTTGTTTTGTTTGATAGATATATATCACACATGCACACAAGCACACCCTTTATGCTCCACGTGCACACCAGCACACAGATTTGTTTTTTTTTTTACAACTTAAACCCAATAGTTCTAGGAAATCACATTAAGGGTCCACATAAAAAAAAAATAGACTCACTTTTCCTTTTATTTATTTTTTACTCATTTTTTTTTAAAGAACTAGGTCTCACAGTGGCGACTCTGCTGGGGACGACATTACGTTAATCAAAACTTTAGAAATTAATACATAAATGAACAATCTTTCAAAAGTCTGTCAAAATAGTACGCTCCACGCTGCTAAAGAACGAAATAGTAACATAATAGGATTTCACATCCGACCAATCCAAACTTGGACTTTTACTATTGTTCGCTTGTTTGGTTTTCTCCAAAATATTGATTAGTGGAGCAAGCCAAGCTTGAAAGACATTTTCTTTGGGGGATTTAAAATCGTTTGAAAAAAATTTAACTTTGTTTTCTTTTACACTCTGCACAGCACAAGCCTCGCCAGTGTTTTTAGGCAATCTTGCCCGGTTTACCGGTGATAAGCTCTCCCGGGATGGCTTGCAATCCTCGATGATGATGAGCCATCGTACTGTTCGACCACTGTCTCGCAATACATTTGACATTGGGAGTACATCTTGGCTCTTGTCCAGGGAACCCTTCTGAGAACAAAACCGGCCTTCTACACTTGTACATAGCCATAGAACCTTCCCAACTAGGACAGGAACCCGTGGCTAGGACTTATGTGATCTATCCTGTTTATGTGCATTTCTTTTCTGTGCATGCAAATCATTCATACATCATTGCATTCTACAGACTAGAAGATAGGATTCCTTTAGGACTCTTTGCCTTCCCTCGGTCGGTCTAGGAGACCTTAAATCTATGGAGTTTGAGATACCTTCGGTGTTTGTCGTGCCCGAACGGCTCCTCTAGTCTAGATCTAGCCTTAGGATGTGTCTATATCTAGGTTTCGGCAACCTCATTGCTTTGTCTCAAATGGTTAAGATAAGGAGATTGACTCTGATTCCGAAGCATTCGGAATTTAACCTGCCTGACACGACTTACCCGTGGCTGCTGAAACCCTTGGTACAGTCATATCCTAAATGAGATTTGGAGCTGAGGTAGGTCTTAGGATGTAGATGACGCCAACAACATTGCATGGACATGATTCTCGGGCAGGATTTGAGCCGCATTTTTGCTTTACTGTCAGTTCTGAAACATCTGAGGGACTTCACCCAATTGGAACCGTCCGGCTCAAAGGTGGGTTTGCAAAGAGAAGCTTAGTCACCAGTGGTGATATCTGAAATGGTGGGTTAAGGGAATGAAATAGGGGAAATCAGGCAAGCCATGGTTAACCTAGAGGATCAACTCAGGCAATCAATTACAAACATAGATGGTCAGCTCAAGTCAGTTGTTGCCGATGTCCAAAACAACATGACCACGATGTTCGAATCAATGCAAGAAATCAGTGACCGCCTACCAGCCAAATCTACTCCAAGCCCAGAACCATTGCTCGCCGGGGATGCGCCCGTTGTTGACCCCCAAGTGGCAGAATTGATTGCCAAAATCAGCAAACTCGAGGAATCTATCCTCAAAACGGAAAGGATGGGGAGGACTGAAATAGACATGGATCGTTTAAGTCTATTTCCCTATGCAAAACTGCCTGAAAAGTTCAAAGGGATGGATTTTGCCAAATTCGATGGGACTATTGATCCAAAGGCCCATTTGCTTGGGTATGTTGGGTCCCTTTCCATGTGAGGGGTCGAAAAAGACGCCATGGCTCAACTGTTCCATGAGTCACTTACTGGCCCGACTCTACAATGGTTCCTTTCCTTGGCACCTTCAAAGAAAAAGACGTGGGAGGACATTGGAATGGCTTTTGTGTCCCAATACGACTTCAACGTTGAGCTAAAAATGACCACCCGAGAACTTGAGAACTCCAAAATGGGCGAAAATGAGAGTTTCGCTGACTATGTAAAAAGGTGGAGAGCCAAAACTACCTAAATGCACAATAAGCCAGACCTAAAAGAGCAGATACGTATCATCACTAAAAACCTGTCCAGTGCCTTCCCCTTACATGGTTCTGTCGCAATCATCTCCCGATTTTGAGACCTTCTACGATTCTGGATTGGCTATTGAAGAAGCCCTCAAGGATGGTACACTCGAGAAGAAAGAACCCGCTTTAGAAGGCAAGGGATTCCATCTCGACAATGGCGAAGTCCTTTCGGAAACAGCAGTACCTCCCACGTCGAGAACTCCTCAAATGCCAAATCCCTCAAAATAAACTAAATAGCTAATAAACCAACTCACACCTTCACCCAATTCAGCACACCCCTATCCACACTCTATGAACAGCTCCTCAAAGCCGATCTCATCAAGCCACTCCTTCCAACTCCTTTGCCTCAAAAGCTTCAAACCTACCACGACCCAAATGCCTTTTGCGCCTTTCACCAAATGCCTGGCCATGTTACCGATAAGTGTTACCGTCTCCGTCATAAAATTCAAGACCTTATCGATAGCGAAACCATCCTTCCACCACCAAAGGAATCAAACACCTTGTCAAACCACCTCATTAACTACATCAACACCAACTCCACTATATTTGACCCCACTCACTATATCATTCCTACTCACCTGCCTAAACCAATTGTACTCATTCCCGATGAATCCAGTAATTCAGTATTGGAATTCGAACAAACGACAAAGCAAACAAAGCTTAAAGAATTGAGGAAAGCTGTGGAGGAAATGGGCCACAAAATGGATACATAAATGATCCAAATATGGGCTTTAACACAAAAGATGGATAGTCTCCTCACCTTCATAGTCTCGGATCCAAATCTAAAGCGAAATGCTAAGTAAGACATGGATGAAAGGCATTCACCTACAAAGATGAAGCTCTCCGAAATGTTTAAGGGCCTAGCCGAAGCAAGCAATACCTGCAAAGATTCCATTAAGGGCACCCTCGGTACCACTACGAGCCCTCAACTTAATTGCAGCGCCAAATCGAGAACCTCATCCCGCTTCTCCGCACCCCAATCCTTGGTTTATGGGGAGCTCCTAAACGCTGGCCTCATCAAGCCACTCCCTCCAGCTCCTCTACCTCAAAAACTTTCAGTATCCCATAACCCAGATACCTTCTGCATCTTCCATCAAATGCCCGGCCATAACACAAACGGCTGCATCTGCCTTCGCCATGCTATCCAAGACCTCATTGACAACAAGGTCATTAAAGCACCTCCTTAACAAAAGCCAGACCCCGTGCCCAAGCGCAATCCTTGCATCAACGTCGCCTTCTTCAAAGAAGAGGAGTAAAATGTCAAGAGCCATGTAACTGTCCGACTTTCCACGAGTTTGGGAAATCTTCAAAGTTTCGAGTCAAGTTTCATCCTTATTATGTCAGTCTGCACGTTGAGTCTTTCATGCTTTCACTTTCGTGTCTGTATGTTGTCAAAAAAAAAATCAAAATAAAGAGTCAGTTTCGTAATCTTGAACTACTTTGTGACCTGATTTCTTTACGGGATACGTAGGCAGCCTCACCTTGAGGCCCGGTCACGGGCATTCGAGTCGATCCCAAAGTTCGGTCATAGTCTTTCGAGTCAATCCCTGCTGGTTCGGCCTCTGTCTTTCAAGTATCGCATATTTGTGTCAAAATCATCATAACAAACTCAGGTTTTTGTGATTATCCCCGGCCCAACTCGGAATTGTTTTCCGCCATCACTTGAGAATCATAATAATCACTTCAAAACACGAGATGATTTTTGATTGAACCCTCACCCCATGCAAGAAGAACAATTTCAAGGGACCGCTCCCCAACACCATTCCAATGAACAATGCCTTAACTCTAAAGAAAAAAAAAAGAGAAAAGAAGAAAAGCTCGCTAGGTCAGAATCTCAAAATCTGACCTAGGCAAAAGTTAGAGCATGCAAACAAAAGCCTCTTAATGAGTATCTAGGATTCAGTTGTTAGGTTGTGCAATCTAAATTGAAGAAAGGCCATCGTTTCTTTCATCCTACACATAAAGATGTATCCTTTGATAGCCTCTTTGAGCCATAATCAAATTCTTTGAAAAAGAAGCCAGCTAGCCAGCTATCCTCCACATCGGGGTGAAATGAGAAATAAAGTGCCAGAAGAAACATTGAAATTCAAATCATCAAAAGCGTGAAAGTGCCAAACACATCGAGATTCAAAGCATCAACAGGATGAAAGTGTCAAACACACTGAAAGGTATTGAAGGCAGAATGAAACGAAGGCACCTACAATTTAAAGATAACTGCTAGCTTTGAAAACCCAAAAGAAAGTGAAATTTTTGAGTCTAATATCCTTTCTTTGTCAAGCCCAAACCATGGCCCACATTACAACCCAAAAAGTCATTTCAGATTGGAAAGCACAACTTGATAGCAAGAGTCCTATGTGTTACATTAAAAGGGCATCAATACATCGAGGCATTGTGCGAAACCCACATCAATCAAGGCAAAAATCCAAACGGGGACATGGGTCATCATTAGCAACTTGGTTCATGATAAAAACTCTTGTGTTTTGATCAATTGATGGAGTAAAACAAATTTCGAAGGGAAAAATCACAAAAACCTGGTTTGTCGTAAATTATGGGACATGAATCCTGTTTTCTTCAAAGAGTCAAACTCTCGGCCTAATCAAAGGCACTATTCGAAAGTCGATTCATTTATAAACGGTCTTTCCCTCCTTCGTATGTTTGAGTCAACATAGTCCTATCAAAATCCACCCCTTTTGCTAAAAGGTCGAACCAGTCGTCTTGGTCTTGTCAATCCTAAACTCGTGAAAGTCATCCCTGAGGGAAGTTCGTTAGGCTGTAATCATAGCCTGGGCTGCGCTTGGTCAACTGCTTGCCAAAACCATCAGGACTGGAGGTCGTTACTCACTGGGGTACATTGGCTCAATGTTGTCTACCGGGAAAAACAAATCTAAGACTCAAACCCTAACCAAAGGCAATCCCTAGCTCAAATCCGGCACGGAATCCAATCCAAATTCAAAGCTCCTGAGAATACCGGTCCACTAGCCAAAGACAATAAAGCAAATAGGGTGCTTAGACATGTCCCCTATTTTTCAAGGAATGTCATCATCATTGTCGTTCGGCGTCATAGGCGAATCTTGAATGATTATTCAAGAGTCAATTCCAAGATCAATCCACAATCTTTTAGGCCTGTAGTTTCTCTCAAGCTACGGTCTAACCGACCTAGAAACCATTTAGTCTCTTGAGCTATGGTTCGTCCTTTGAGACTACACTTTGTCTAGCACTTCGTCCTCCGGGACTCGCACTCTATCTGCACTTCGTCCTCTGGGACTGTACTTTGTCTTGCACTCTATCTGCACTTCATCCTCTGAGATTGTACTTTGTCTCGCACTCTGTAACGACCCGCTCCATCTTTGTACAATATTGTCCGCTTTAGACGCCCAAAGCCTATAGACTTCCCAGTAGGTCACCCATCCCTGGACTACCTCAGGATGAACACGCTTAACTGTGAAGTTCCTATGCGCTTTGGCCCGCCCTCACAGCTTTAAAAGGCCTTGTACAAGTATGAGGGATCTTTTCCTTATAAACCATGACTTGCCCCCTCCCGTCCGGACGGAGCCTGCCATCCTGCAGTACCGCCGGCCACCGGAAAGCGGGGTGTCACAATCTATTTGCACTTCGTCCTCCGGGACTCACTTTTGTCATACTTGCATTCATTTTACATGCTCACGTGACATTCCACGACATATCAACTCGCATCATCATTCATGTATTGTCTCAATCGAACGCCAAATTCAAGCTCTTCAAGTTCAAGCCATTTTCAAAAATTCATGCTTTTCAAAATTCAAATTATTCAACTTCAAAATTCAAGCTTTTCAAAATTCAAGTCTCAAATTCAAGCTCTTCAAAATTCAAGCTTTTCAAAATTCAAGTTATTCAAACTCAAGTCTCTTTCAAAATTTAAGCTTATTTCAAAATTCAAGTCTTTTTCAAAATTCAAGCTATTCAATTCTAGTCTCTTTCAAAATTCAAATTCAAGTCTCTCTCAAAATTCAAACTTCTTTCAAAATTCAAAGTCTCCAAAATTCAAGCTAATCAAATTCAAGTCTTTTCCAAAATTCAAATTCAAGACTCTCTCAAAATTCAAACTTCTTTCAAAATTCAAAGTCTTCAAAATTCAAGTCTCTTCTAAAATTCAAATTCAAGTTTCTTTCAAAATTCAAGCTTCTTTCAAGATTCCAAGTCTTCAAAATTCAAGCTATTTCCAAAATTCAAGCTCTTCGCCGTCCGAGCATTTCATCCTCTGGGACTCGTCTCAATTTTAATCCCCACGGGACTCGTCTCAATTTTGAGTCCCCCGAGGACTCATCTCAATTTTAAGTCCCCCGATAACTCGTTTCAATTTTAGTCCCCCAAGTACTCATATCAAAAATTTCATGGCACTCAAGCACTCAATCTTCTCAAGTTTATTTGTTTTTGCAATTTTTCCTCAGGGACTCGTTTTACCTGCATTGTCCCGATTGAACTACATTGGTCTGATCCCTACAACGGGGTACGTAGGCAGCACCATGAGCGCGACCACATTTATTGCATTCTTGAATTTAACTTAAAGACTTTGGAGCGATGGTTTGGGATGTCTAATCTTTAACGTCACTCATACCAAGCAATGGTACCTAAGTTCCGTTAAAGAGGGACTATTGTAAACACCCCAATTGCTTCGTTTTCTCCGATGTAATGGAATAATACCCCAAGCGTAGGGTTTAACACGTCGATTGAAGCATAATAAATCGGAAATCCGGGATCGTACCCAAGGGAATAATTATATGACTTCGCTGGATTTGTAGATGCAAGTAAGGGCTTTTGGCTTTTAGACAGCTAACTTTGTTTTACTTTAAACGGTGGAAATAAAAGGGCTAAATTAAAAACGAATTAACTAGAGAAAAGATAGGTTAGGTCTAGGAATTATTAACACTCAAGACTCAAGCTAAATCACACTCTTCACCCAATTACACAATTTAAGATACTTGATTATAGTTCTCAAATCGGAAGATAAAATGGTTTGAGAATCAAGCTAGCTCTAGAATTCATTTGGCAAATACCTCGAGCGACAGAGCTCTAAGCAGCATGTGTGGTGGGTAGGCGAAGGTCCCACCTACACATGATCAAAGAGGTTAACACCTTGGTAGTTTGACAAACAAACCCGAACCCCACATCAATTTTCAAATCAAAGTTTAAAGCTTTATTGGGTGCAAAATGCAATTTTTGCCCTAGCCATGAGGTGCTAATCATCCCATGACCTAACCCTTGAAACTACTCACTCATATCTAGAGAGATAAAAGCAAGCAAAAATCTACTCAACATAATTGAAAAGCAACACTAGAAGAAAATTAGAGATTAAGATAGATCGGGAGAAAATAAACAACTTTAATTAAAGCAACAATATCAAAAACTAACAACTAAAGGCAGAAATTAAAGTATTTAAAACTGAAAAATGAAGAATACTCAAGAACAATTTGAATTGCCATGAAATCTAATTTTAGATCTAGAAATTATGCTACTTGAATCTATCTACTTGTTGTTTTACAAAAATGACATAAGCTTTTATATCTTGAAGATCCGCGCCTGGAATATTCCCCAGATGCTCTGAAAATCCCCTGCTAAGCCCCTTGGCATCGATGGCAACGGCCTTAGAGTGCTCTACTAAGGGGCTCGGCATCGATGTAAAACATTTCCTTCCATCGATGCGGAGATGGATAAGAGACTGGACCACTAAGGGGCTCGGCATCGATGTAACATATGGCATCCCATCGATGCCGAGCTCAATAGCTCAGAATTCTGCCTTGGCTGCCTTCCTCTTGCTCGGGCAAATCTGCTTTTGCTCGGGCAAATCTCCACAGCATCTTATTTTCATTCTCTAAGCTTAAGTAAAGATTGCATTTTAAACATTTCTTTTACCTTTTCTTTACTTTAATTTATTTAATGAAAATAAGGAAGTACCCCCCATTTGGAAACAATGACATTACCAGAATTTTGAGATTTTAATATAATCAAAATGTTGACCCCTAGCTTTTAGTGTAAAACAGAAAACAGCACACTTTTCTATCGAATAAATGGCTCAAAACATGACCTTAATCTTTGAATAAAACCTTGCAATTTTGAAGTTGCTCTTGGAAAAATTCAAGGATCAATTACCGCCATTTTTTATTTCGAAAATCGATATTTTTTCGAAAAGTGATTTTTCCATACTTAGACAGATTTTCAAGGGTCGACAAGGTCTTCATTGGTTTCTTGGGTACTTGGACGCACTCGGGCCATGAATGATGTCAAAATATGCCTTATTCACACGATTTACCTGAAAGCACTAAAAACATACCTTATGAGTAAACGCAATTAAGAAGCAACTAATGAAACGATAAAATTAACTAAAACTAGATACTAGCGCACCCTGCATTGCATTAACGGGTGCTTATCACCAATCTGGGCCTCCGAATAATCTTTAAGTTCCCCGAGGATAAATAAGAAAAAATATACCTTCAAGACTTGGATTGTTGCTCCTTTGTCACTCCTTCTCTAAACCTCAAGAAAACCCCTTCCCAAATATATAGGGTGGCCACCGATTCAATTGCAAAGAGAAAAACGCGTTTGCTTTGTCAAAAAATACTTTTTTCATGACACGTTGAGGGTAAAATGGGCACACATTTCAATGTATAAAACGACTTTGAATGAAACCAATTGGGTTAGTAAGAGGGCTCGATAAGCTTTCCAATGCTTTGAACCGTGCTTAAATATGAGTTCGGGAGTGTCCGAGGCAGCCCCGCGAAGTTTGGTGTGCTGTGCTTACACACAATACCGCGCGGCGTTTCAAAGAGTCGCGCGGTATTTCAGAAACGCCACACGGCATTTCAGAAAATTCAAAAAAAAATTACTCCACGCACGAGACTTCAATATACAGCACGGCATTTCTCTTTATGTCGCGTGGCGTTTCGGGGAAAAGTTCTGACAGTTGCAGAAAGTTGTCGGCCAAGCCTGCAGGTGCAAAGAATAAATTTTATTCAGCTCAGAAGCCACCTCCTGTAACGCCCCGACTTTTCGGAAGTAAAATAAAATAAAATTTTAAAAAAATTTGCTAAATAAATATAATTTTTCAAAATAAAGTTTAACTATTACAGTCACAAGATAAATTTGTTGATTCAAAATACATTAATTTCAGAGCTGACTCTAAGCTTGATACAAATTCGAAACATACTCGATCTTCGTTCCTGATATTTTCTCCGTGTTGAACTGCAACATCTTCGAATCATCTCCAGTGAATCCTGCGCCCTCTAGCAAATTGATCGCCGAAGCAAACAATTTGCCAGGATACAGACGTATCCGTGAGTGATAAATCACCCAATAGAATAATTCAACCAAACCACCCCTCTTACATTACAGATAGCAAGCAGCAGGATAATAATAGTGCGAAAAAGCAAGACAAAGTTTGTTCCACATAAACCAGTTTATTACTATCCACCGTGTAATCTAAGATCTCCTCCGCGGGATCTTTCCTCCCTCAACCGCTAGCCATGCTCGGTCCCATGAGGTCACTTCCCTTTGCTGTCGCAGATGCATCTAAGTTATGTACCGAGTATGCATCCCAATAACTACAACAAGGGGAAAGCTTATCATGCCTGAATCACAACTAGAGTTCGCCTATCTTATATACCACTTCACCATCATCGCTGGACACACGCCAGTTTATCAAATCATCACTGGACACACGTCAGTTTATTAATTCACCACTAGACACACGCCAGTTTCAATCTCATCACAAATCTCAACATCACGCCTGCAGGCAATCTAGAAATAAAACTTTCCAATTCATCCATTATCTAGCATCGTCTAGGTGAATTCTACTCGCATACCACCCCATGTCTCTAGGGTCCAATCTAACACTTAAATCAAGTATCGATGCAATATACAACAAATCAATAATAATTAAAACAATTAATAAACAATGTAATCACGCAACTTATTATGAACGGGCCGTTGCCCTAAATCTTGTATGGTCACAATGTCAATAATCAAGTAAGAGTTTTAAAAGGAAATAAAAAAGAAAATTTTCTGGGCTCTTATTAATTAATTCCAAGATAATAAATTAATTAAAAACTAATTAAATACATTAAATAGATAAAAATATTAAAATATTAGTCATAACCTTAATAAGAGTCTTAAAGGTCCTATACAATCAGTCGAGTGTCGAAAGTTGGGTCCGGAAGGTCACGAGATTAATTTAAATAAAGACATTTAAATAAAGTGGCCGAAAGTGAAGTAAATAGATAATAAATAATTTGCAAATTAAGATATGCTACTGTTAACAAGATTTCATCTTCAAAATATAGAGAGTCTAAATAAAATTATTCGGGCATTTATAATAAGGTTATAAGGTCGTAAAGAATTTTTAATCGGAAACGCTATAAAAATAACGATAAATAGTAAATTAAATAAACAAAATATTAATTTAACAAGATATCATATTTGAGATGCACAAAGTCTAGGAAAAATTAGTTTGGATGTTAAAACGTCGTTTGGAAGGTCGCAAAGATTTTTCGTTTGCAAACTTTGATGGATAACGAATAAATAATCTAATAAATAGATAATTAAATAAAAAAAATGATCTTAACAAGTTATGATCTTTGATGTATGAAAAGTCTATAAAAAATAGTTCGGGAGTCAAAAATAAGGTTTGGAAGGTCGAAAAGTCGTTTCGAAACATTTAAAAACAACTAAATCTACCAGATAAATTAAACTGATATAATTAATACGTTTTATACTAAGATGATATTATATTGTAAGAAAAATAATATCAGATCAGTAGTCTTTCATAATATTAATATCAGACAGATTGTAAAATAAATATCCGAAAGGTCATCTTCTTCGTAAATAATTACAAATAAAGTGTCAGGCTCAAAAATAATATCAGATTGGTGAATACGGCAGAAAACGCGTGGTAAACTATATTTTTTTCGTTCGGGACATAAGGTTAAGCATATAAACACTTAATATACTTAGAGAAGAGGTTGGATAGGATTATAATACCTTTAATCGGATCGAATTGATTCAAAAACGAATCTTGAATTTTGAGAAAGAAGACTTCGATTTTGGCGATCGGGGAACCTTGGGCTCGAATTGAATGATGCTTGGGGATGCTTGGGGTTGAGGGAAGTGATTGGAATGATCAATTCGGGTCTCGGTTCGTCGGGGCTATGAAACCTACTTTTCTCTCTCTTTCTTTCTCTCTCCAGAACTCCATAGATTGAAACTTGGTTTTCTCTGGTTTTTCTCTCTCTTTTGGACTGGTGGAGCGTGGGGAATATTGTGGTGTAAATTTCGTGGGTCAAGGGGGTGGGATATTTATAGGAAAATTTTGGTAGAAGATGATAAGAGTTAATTTAATGAGGTTGGGTTCATGGGATTTGGAATGGACGAATATGGCTTGATTTTTGGGTTAGGGAGGAAGTAGAGACGGAGTAGGAGACGGGGAGACGGAAGGAGTTTGAGGTGAGAGAGGAGAAGGAGTGTGCATGTACGCATGTATGTGTAGGAAAATTTTAAAAAAAATGCATGTATATATTGTATGCATAATTGTATTTAAAAAAAAGAATTGCATTAAGGAAAATAATTCTAATAATATTATATTTAGAAAAAAAATTGGGTCAAAAATTCGGGTCGTTACACCTCCCCTCTTTGTAGTGTTCATCCTTGGCTCATTTTCCTATAAATACACCTCCCTCTAGTTGAGAAGCACCCCTTCAACTCCAAATAAAGTTACTCTGCTCTGCCATTTTCTAGACTCTCATTCTCTCTCTAAAAATACCCCCATTCTTCTTCTCCTCTTAAGTTTAGTAAACTACTGACTTAGAAGGACCTCCACCTTAAAGTATCCAAACAACCTCAGATCCTTCAATCCCCATTTAAGCATTTCAAGTCCAAATCAACTTCCATTCCTCCATCTTCAAACACATCCATACTTCAATCAAAAGGTATAAAACAAATTCCTTGGGTTAAACCACGTTTAGCTTTGAGGGGGAGCCGATCGAGGTCCTTCTCGGTCTTTCTATACCAAGTTTGGGTCTTAAACGAGCTTTATATTCAAAAAGCACAAAAAAAATAGTTTCTGTACCGGATACGCTGCACCGTGCGGTGTTTTACAACTCCGCACGGCGTAGTGTTACACCGTGCAACATTTTATTTCTTGTACATATTCCTTCTTATGTTATTCTATTTAGTCTGTTTACTGCTATTCTGTGAGGGTACATTACAGAATCAAGTTTCATGCTAAAAGTCATCTTTTTGACTTTATTAAATCTTTCAACATTTCAAAAAACTTTTAACATTGTTTTACATGATAAGATAAACAAAATGGTCTCGTAAATCATTTTTCAGAGATTCGAAAAATATAACAAACTATTTTGCGGACCTATGGTTTCTTTTGTAATGTAAAAGCAAACTGATTTTGGAATACGTAGACAGGTGAATCGCACAGTATTTTAGTTACACCGTGCGATGTTTCTGGTCTGTCGCATGGTGTTTCACATGATATTGGCAGACTGCTGTGATGTTGTTATTTCACTTTCTGTACATTGCTCATCCATTTCATACTGTACAACTCACACCACAAGCACGTCAATGTGTTATATTAAACCCCATGTACCTTTCCCGTACATGTTTTAATCAAAGTTAAGTTTTTCAAATGATATTAAATCCCCCATTTAAAATCCTAAGTAGAGACCGGTTTTTACCAGGCGAGTGTGGTGCTTTTTCAACAAAACCTTCTTCGCTCGTAACGTGGCTCCCAGGCCCAAAGTCTCGACGTTTTCGCTAGATCAAAAGCCTTTTTCTCTCAAACGAACTCTCGGTTTCTCGGATTATCCATCTCAAAAATCCGGGTGGCGACTCTTCGAGCGCGCGCCGGGCGGGGAGCCCACAGGGCTGGAGTTACTAAGGTAATCCTGACCATTGAATTAGAATTGGAGGATCCTCCAATTCTCTATGAATTGGAGAGGAGCCGGACTCCATTTTTAGTCACCACACCTCTTGTCTAATACTTTGCGAATCTTCGATTATGGTATTTATAAGCGAAATCGGCCACCAACCATGGTTACCCCACATGCAACCGTGGCTAACTACCATCATTTCAGTATTTCCAAAAATATCTACCTCTAATTTTCAACGAAAGATGGAGGGGCTACCTTTCACAGCCAAAGCCCCATGTACATGTCGCATCTATTACGAGATCACACGCACAAAGATTACCGGGCTATCAAGATTCTTGATTTCTCTCCATTGTATCCGTTATTAGCTGTACAAGATAGACTAGAATTTCTGTAATTATTCTGTGCAGAGATTGCCATTCCTAGATTAGTTTTCTCAATCCTAAACTTTAGGATCTGTGTTTCTTTACATTGGCCATTTATGCTCACTAACTGAAGGGAAAAGAATCAAACTTTTCATCCCCAATACTCTCATTCTCTGTTGTTCCATTGTTTTCTACTAACAATTGTGCTTATCTTGTCTATGTATTTGACGAGCTAGGTGCTGATGCATACATTCCACGATTTCTATTTTTGGCAAACCCTGGTCATTGATACGCTCTGTGTTTGCTTTTTATCTGTCGAAAACCACAGTGGTTTTTTGCGCCTCGTAGTGTATCAAACTTCTCATTGTGATGTGAAGATTATGATAATGAGGGGGGTAAGGTTGAGGATACCTCACTTTTAATTAGGGGTGAACAAAAAATCAGTCAAACCGTGAATTCAATCCAAATCAATCCAAATTGAATGATTTGGTTTGGTTTTCTTAGTAGTGTAGTTTGGTTCCAGTTTAAAAAAATTAAAAACCGCGTTAAATGGTTTTGGTCTATGAATTTACTTTACTGACTTCAGTTCTAAACCGATCTGAACCGTATATATACACATAACTCATTTAATTTAGATACACCAAGTATACATGGAAGTTATAGTCAACTAATGAGAGTTATAGTCAACTAATTTCCTAAATTAATAATCTATTCAATCCATCGTCCTATTCGGTATTCATTTACTACCAAAAATATTTAGCATAGATTTCTATATATCACAACCCCTATAATTTTGGTACACCAAAAGCACATGGTATAATGTAATGCTCCGGTGGATAGTGATTTCATGGCTCAATTAATTTCTAAATTTTTCTATATTTCTATAAATAAAAACTAATTCTTAGTTTATCTCCGCAATTTTGAGTACTTTAAATAATTTACGAAATAATATCTGATCAGTTTCAAGTAAATCGCGGTTCGAAACCGAAATCGAACCGTAGTCAAATGGTTTGGTTCTATACCTTTTGTGAGTTGATTTGATTCTCTAAATTCAAAATCCGTAGATAGTGGTTTGGTTATTGGTTTATGTACTATAAAATCAAATCAATCCGATTCATACTCACCCCTACTTTTAATTTTAATTAATAAGGTGGGGTAAAATGAGTTTTCAACATACCCGAAACTCAGTTATCTACAATCGGCTAGATTTTAGACCATTTTTTCCACTTTTAATTAGAAATACCTATTATTTCCAATTTTGCTGGTTTTTTTTCAATCACTCATAATAGGTTTTTTAAGCTAAAATACAAAAAATTAGCTCCTAAATTTTACTAGTAAACACACACAAAACATGATCCAAAAAGTACGTAGCCCAAATTTAGATTTTTTAGAATTATATTTTAGACGCTTTTCTATTTTTAGGAATCTCTAGAGTACGAAAATTCGTTATTAAAATTTTTCAACAAAAATAACAACTGTTTCTTAAAGACTCAAATTCTAAAATCTGCTTTCAATTTATCAAAATAATAATAATCTGCTTTGAGAATTGGCTACACATTAGATCTTTCCACGAAATGAAGAAAGCTTGATCGCATGGGAGAAGTTTTTGGGTGTCGGGCGGGTACCACACACGTGATATCCCGTCGGCAATCCTAGTCATCCAAACATGTTTTGGACGGTTTGGATTTTAAAAAGACAAAAAGAGGAGAGAAAGAGAGAGTGGTCGGGTGAGGAGAAAGAGGAAATAAATTTGAACCGTTCAATACATGTTTGGATGGCTGAAATTTCCTACGAAAGTACGAATACTGCCATGTGTGTACCTGCTTGACACTCAAAAATTTGTCACGACATAGACTTGACTTTCAAAAGCAAAGGTGATAACAGTTAGGTGTGGCATTATAGATGATAACAGTTAGGTGTGGCTGATAATGCCACGAGTTGTTTTGTACTTTTGTTAGTTCCACAATCCCGCATTATAAACTTAGAGCATATGCATCACACTCGTTTCTTCCCTTTTGGATCGAGGGCTATTCGATCGTTCTGGTCTTGATGGGTCTGATTTCTTCGACGAGATCGAAGAACCTGACTTTGAACACCATTTTTCTCTGCTAACTTGTCCGCCCCAGGGCTGCCTTTTGTTTGCTGGTTTATTCTCTCCGTCCCATAATATTTGTGCAGTCTACAAAATGATGAAAGAAAAATAATACAATTTTTGCAAGAAAAATTTAAATTTTTTTCAACAATTCACTAGAAATTGATGAAAAAAGTTTGAATTTTTTCTTGAAAAAAATGCATTTATTTTTAGTCCTCGTTTTGCAAACTGGATAAATATTTTGGAACGGAAGTCGTAATTTTTTGAGATTGTGGTCTTGTGGGTTGAGAAGAGGAGAGAGTAAAGTTGGGGTGGGGGGGTCAAATTTTGCCGTTGTTTGGTCTCTTTTTTAGAATAAAGTAATTATATTTTTAATGAGATAGTTTTTATATAGAGAAGTTGATGCAATAGATATTTTAAAAGTGAGTAATTAAAAGTAAGAGATTAAACTCTTTCTACCGGTAGTGAAAAACCCCACTTTTCTACCTCAACCTTTTTCGGTCCAACTGTGTATTTATTTTTTATCTGAACCGTTCATCTTATAGACCCCACATAGTAGTGTATCCATACAAAAAATTAAGATTGATCGAATATCGATAGGAGTATCAAAATTGAATTTTGCTTTGTAAAATGAATAGTATATCTTTATTATTATTGTCAGAAATCAGATCGTCCATTTTATAAACCAAAATTTAAATTTTGATATATCTATTGAATTCCGATAAAGTTGGTTTTTTGCACGGCAATACTATATTGTGGGTCTTAAACTATGAACGGTTTAGATCACAATAATAGACATTCAGTGGGGCCCATGATAGACGGTGGTGAAAAAGTGAGATTTTACACCGGTGATGGATAAAATTCATTTTCCCAAAATAATAATGTGACTTTTTATAAGTTATTCGATTTAAAATTTAGAGAGACTGATGCGAATGCTTCATATGCCATTGACTTTTCTGTCGCTTCTTTCTCTGACTTTTCTCTCTGACTAACAAAGTACAAACCCACTTTAACTCTCTTCCACTCCTTTATTTTCTCCTTTTTCATTCTGATTTCAATAAGTCTAGAGATCATAATACTAATCAATAATGCTGAGGTAGAAAACCAAATAACATTGATGGGTCCCTCTTCTAACCTCAATTCTCAAACAAAGTAAAAACAGAGAGCTACTTTTCCCCCTCCCCCGACACCACCCCCTTCCCGACCCCACCCCCACAATATAAATACCCTCCACCCCAAACTAAATTCTTTTTTTTATTTACTTAATTTTATATCTTTATTTATTTAATTTAATTTAATTAACTCAAATTATATTTTCAATTAAATTTGACTTTATATAATTTTAATTAGTTAATTAATTTGTCTTAACAATGAATAATAAATAAATAACTTTGAATTAATAATAATAAATTTAAATAAAATTTTATTTTATTATAATTGAGTATATATTGACAATACATGAAAATATGATTAAAAAATTAAATGCTCCAATTTTCAGTCCAGTTGAGTTGGTGAGAAGATCTTATTTTTTTGATTATTTTATCTTGAATTATCGTAATGAATTTTTGGCTCCAAGGTCTTTCAACGAGCACCCTAAGGCTCCTTATTTAGTTTTAGAACTCTCTGAGGGTGCCCATTGAAAGTCCTTAGAGTCAAAAATTCATTATGACCATTTAAGATAAAATGATCAAAAAAATAATATCTTTGCACTGATTCAAACAGATTGAAAATTGAAACACTTAATTTTTTAACAATATTTTTTAATATATAAACGGTGTAAAAAAAATAAGTGTTCGGATTTTTAATCCGGTTGAACTGGTGCGAAAATTTTATTTTTTTATCATTTTATTCTAAATGGTCGTAGTGAATTTTTTGCTCTAAGACATTTCAATAGGCACCCTAAGCTCTGAAACCAAATAAGAAGCCTTAGAATGCTCGTTGAAATGCCTTAGAGCCAAAAATTCATTACGACCATGTAGGATAAAATAATAAAAAAAATAAGATCTTCGTACCTGTTCAATTGGATTAAAAATTGGAGCACTTGAATAATATTAAATAAATAAAAGAGAAAAAAGATATACAAAATATTAAATAAATATTCTTGGCACACGAATCAACAATTTTGTTGTCTTTTTTTTTGAACTAATAATAGGTCATATTTATTAATTGGCATACAAATCAACATTTTTGACTTCCCAAATTCGGTGATTAAATAGACTGATCTTTGCAGTATTGTAATTGTCTTGAGAACATTTTAGACTGCCCAAAATTATCAATGTTGTCCGATCAAGTCCCGAGATATGTCAATTTTCTCATATCGGCGTGAAAATTACAATAGTGAGATTGAAGGAAAAAAAAAGAAAGAGATAAATAGATAAACAAAGAAATAAAATTACATGAAAAATATTAAATAAATAAGATAAAAGAATTAAGAAATTAAATAAAAAAAGAATTTAGTTAAAAAGGAGGGGTATTTTGGATAAATAAAAGAGAAAAAAAAATAATAAATAAAAGAGAAAAAAGATATAAAGAAAAGAGAAAAATAAATAATTACATAAATGAATTAAATAAATAAGACAAAGGAATTAAGAAATTAAATAAAACTGAAATTTAATTTAAAAGGAGGGGTATTTTGGACTTTTGGCATAGTTCCCATGGGGGGTGTGTCGGGGTTGGGAAAAGCAATTTACAAAAGTAAACCCACTTTTACTTCTATTTGTACCATGAATATAAACTGTACAGGTAACCCAATCCGTTAATCCTAATCTATGGCTCCGTTTGTTTGGATGTAAAATATTTTATAATGTAAAGTATTTTTCATGTAAAATATTTTTTTAGAAAACAATATTTAAAATTTTATTTTCTGGTGTTTGGTTGACATTTGAAAATATTTTCAGAAATCAACAAAATAGTGTAGAGAGAGAGGGGGGTGGCTTAAACGATGGAGGGATGTGAGAATATCTGAATATTGGAATTGAACGTGAGTCAGGACTGACAATCGAGGGAACTGGGCAGTGAGAATTGCAGTTGAAGGCAACGGGTTCATTTCGGAAAATAACTTATGGAAGATTTAAGGGTAAATCATTTTCATCCAATTGATCGAAAATATTTTAAATGTAAAATATTTTCCTAATTTTTTACAAAACTAAACACCAAAAAATAATTAAAATATTCTACCGAAAAATATTTTACGCTAAAACAAACAGAGCCAATATTTCATATGCAAACAGTAGATTGGGAAAATATGTACTTCAATTCTTTTCCCCCTAAATGTCAAAACGTATATTTCCCTGTTCAATTTAACTCTAAAAATTGAAATACCCGCATCGCTGGAATGAAAAAAAAGGAGAGTGAAACAGACAACCACATATATTACCACTATGCCTCTCTGCAATTTTTCTCTCTTATCTCTCTCTGTCTATCATTTTACTTTTATACAATTGTCCCATTTTTAATGAAATACGAAAAAAAATCATACAGAATAAACAGTTTTGTGATGCGATACAAAATTGTTATATTTGGTTTGAAACGTAATCGATGGCTGAAGCTTATGCGATACAAAACTATTGTTGAACCCCGTTCTAGATTCTCTTCTTAAAAAATAAGTACTTATTCGGTTTTATGAGACAGGTCATTTTCTCACAACACATTACCTTTAATTCAAAAAATAAGTACTTATATTTTGAATCTGGACCGTCCAAAACATGTTTGGATCGCTAAGATTATCGACGGAATATCACGTGTGTGGTACCCGCCCAATACCCAAAAACTTCTCCCATGCGGTCAAGCTCTCTTCATTTCGTGGAAAGATCTAATGTGTGGCCAATACTCAAAGCAGATTATTATTATTTTGATAAATTGAAAGCAGATTTTAGAATTTGAGTCTTTAAGAAACAGTTGTTATTTTTGCTGAAAAATTTTAATAACCAATTTTCGCACTCTAGAGATTCCTAAAAATAGAAAAGCGTCTAAAATATAATTCTAAAAAATCTAAATTCGGGATACGTACTTTTTGGATAATGTTTTGTGTGTGTTTACTAGTAAAATTTAGGAGCTAATTTTTTGTATTTTAGCTTAAAAAACCTATTATGAGTGATTGAAAAAAACCTGCAAAATTGGAAATAATAGGTATTTCTAATTAAAAGTGGAAAAATGGTCTAAAATCTAGCCGATTGTAGATAACTGAGTTTCGGGTGTGTTGATAACTTATTTTACTCCACCTTATTAAAATTAAAAGTAGGGGTCAGTATGAATCAGATTGGTTTGATTTTATAATACGTAAACCAAGAACCAAATCACTATCTACGGATTTTGAATTTGAAAAATCAAATCAACCCAAAAAAAAGGTATAGAACCAAACCATTTGACTACAGTTCAATTTCGGTTTCGGACTGCGGTTTACTTGAAACTGATCAGTTATTATTTCATAAACTATTTAAAGTAGTCAAAATTGCGGATATAAACTAAGAATTAGTTTTCATGTATAGAAATATAGAAAAATTTAGAAATTAATTGAGCCATGGAATCACTATTCATTGGAGCATTACATTATACCATGTGCTTTTGGTGTACCAAAATTTTAGAGGTTGTGATCTATAGAAATTTATGCTAAATATTTTTGGTAGTAAATGAATGCTAAATAGGACAATGAATTAAATAGATTATTAATTTAAAAAATTAATTGACTATAACTTCCATGTATACTTGGATTATCTAAATTAAATGAGTTATGTATGTATGTATATGTGTGTGTGTGTGTGTGTGTATATATATATATATATATATATATATATATATATATATACACACATATACACATATGGTTCGAATTCGAATCGGTTTGGAACTGAAATCATTAACGTAAATTCATAGACCAAAACCATTTAAACCGGTTTCTAATTTTTTTTAAAACCGAAACCAAATCACACTACTAAAAAAACCAAACCAAATCATTCGATTTGAATTGATTTAAATTGAATTCACTGTTTGACAGATTTTTTGCTCACCATTAATTAAAAGTGATGTTTCCTCAACCTTACCCCTCATTATCATAATCTTCACATCAGAATGAGAAGTTTGATGGCGAATCAAATACAGAGTTTTCCGGACAACAGTAAAGACAATACTCCTTGGAAGAATCGGTAGAACAGTAAAATTAGAACAATAAGAGCAAGTTTACCGGTTGTTTGCTAAAAAAACTCTTGAACAGTACACATTTTTTATTTTACATACTCATATTTCTTTTAACACTACACCAACAATGTTTATTTAACATATTCTCTATTAAAATACTATTACTTTTAGAGAAAAAAAAGTGAGTAAGAGACCATGAACAGTGTTCTGAGTGAAAAAAGAGGAGAAAGAAACTAAATTTTTAATGGGTAGCAGATGAACAGATCTTCGATAGAAATAGCTCAACACTGTTCACAAATGGGAAATACATGCCCTTTCCCCGAAGCAACTGCAGGTGGATTTTTTTATACTTTTCTTGGGTAAAATAGCAAAATAGGTACTCCCTCCGTCCCATAATATTTATCCGGTCCGCAAAACGAAGACGTAAAAATAATACAATTTTTGTAAGAAAAGTTGAAAAAAAATTCAACAATTTACTAGATCTTGACAAGTTCTTTTAACTTATGAAAAAAATTTGAATTTTTTCTTGAAAGAAATACATTATTTTATAGTCCTCGTTTTGCAGACCGAACAAATATTATGAGACTGAAGGAGTATTATAGATGTTCTAGTGTACTTGCTCAAAGTCCGGAGACTGTTCTAAGTCTAAAGATTATGATACCAAGCCCGCACACACTACACATTCAGTGTGTGTGGGCCCCACTATTATTGTGAGTGTGGGTGTGTGAATGGGTGTGTGAGTGGGTATGGTGTTAGAATTATTGATAATATTGAGGCGGAGAGTCAAATCACGTTAGTGAATACCTCCACTAACCTAACTCAATTCTCAAACAAAACAAAAACAACACACTTTCCTCTCTCTCTCCGCTTCCACCTCCACCACCATTTTTACTCTCTCTTTCTCTCTCCTCTCTCTCACACACACCCACACTCACAACCGCACACATCCCTTCTCTCCCATTTCCTTCCTCTGGCCAACAAGTCCAACCAATACACCACCATGGGCAATTGATCAACACAGCCAACAGGCCCAATACCACCACTCTCTGCAAATCGTTTTCTCCACTTGCTTGGTTTAGAAATATTCCATTCTCAATTGATAAACCATATGAATCAGGTTCTTAGAAGAAGGAAAAAAAAGTAGACATGAACCGAGATTCACAATAACCAGCAATCAAGTTTTGAAAAACAGATGTCCAACATCCAGTAAGATATATATTGCATACGATCCATATTACACAAGTCCTACCAAATTAGCTAACTTCGAATTTAATTCCCGTTGAAAATCTACTTCTGGTCACGCTTTCGGATTCCCATGGCCCCAAGCACTAACATAACCAAATTCTTTCCCATTTGGAACAAAATACCCATGGCCCCCCATGCACCAACAGACCCAAATTCTTCCACATTTAGCCAGATGGATTTGTTGCTTCGTAGACTTGTACTGAAGATAGTTCTAGGAAGTTTGGAGCTTCTACATTCGAGTGAATGGTGATGGGCTACAGATTTAGAGGAAGAGACCAAGAGAAAATTGAAGGGAGAGGGAGAGAGAGAGACTTGTGAGTGATTTTAGCCGAGTGAGGGAGAAAGTGGGTTTTGGCCCTTTTGGGAGAGAAGGGATGTGTGCGGTTGTGAGTGTGTGTGAGAGAGAGCTAGCCGTTCGGTTAAATAAGTCACTTGGCTTATTTTTTTGTCTTTATTCAAAAAAAATACGCATTTGTTAGTTTTTTAGGGATTATTGCTTCTTCATGACAAGAGGAATCTGAAAAGTAAAAAATTACGATCGAAATTCAAATTTTTTTCAATAAAGACCAAAAAATTGACTTATTGGCTTATTTTTGTCTTTATTCAAAAAAATTAGGTTTCAAGCGTAATTTTTTATTTTTTTAGATTCCTTTCGTCATGATTAAGCAATAATCTCCAAAAAATTGATAAACTAACAAATGCGAAAAAAAAATTAAATAAAAACAAAAAATAAGCCACTTGACTTATTTAGCTGAACGGCTTGGCGGTGGAGGCAAAGATGGAAGTTGGGAGAGAGAGGAAAGTCTGTTGTTTTTGGTAAGTGGGGGAGAGAGAGAGGAAAGTGTGTTGTTAAGAGAGGTGCTAGGAGCACATCAGATGTGACATTTTCTCACATACAGATGGAGCCCGTTCCAGTGGGCAGGCCCGTTCCAGTGGACCCCACTTGTATGTGAGATGAGTGTGACTAAGGTGTGCCAACACTAATGTGCCTCTAGTATTTTTGTTACTTTTACTTTTACAGGAGAGGGGGGGTACTTTTACTTTTACAGGGGGGGGTCCAACTAAAGGGTAAAATTGGGAGAAAAAGTAAAGTCTCGTGGAACTAACAGATTTGCTCGTGGCATTATCGCTGTACTTTTGGAAATTATTAAACATGAAAATGATTTGAAAATTGATCGGTTGGAGCTACAGAATGTTTTTTTCTTTTCTTTCTTTGAGCCTTTGGACAAAGATTATTTCTTATATATGTCCCCTTAGAATATAATAAATTCTTGAACTTTTCCCCCATAGAAATCCAGTTATTGGGCTGTTCTACAGGGATTTAGTTCAATACACCTTTATATAAGGATGTTTCTTTCTAGGCTATTGACAAAGACATCGTGAGTCTTTTTTTTATCGACAAAAGTAATATTTTATTAACAGTAACTTCTTTGTCGGTCCTGCCTGAGTGACAAAAGTTCGAAATACAGTCAGTTGGGACAAGCCCAAACACTTTTTAAGGGCAAAGCTCAATACACCTGTGGCTTAAAATGTCAAGATAAACTATAAAAGCAAAAAATAAATGGGCCTATATTTGCCCAAATATGAAAATACAGTGCACAGCTCAAGAAAATCCAAAATCTAGCCCTACTTTATTGAGAAAATTCAAAATCACCATCGCCCAATCGCCAACGCGCACAAGCTTCAGACAAACAACACAACCACCACCGATATGTGTGGTCTTTTATTTTGGGTTTTTTCTTCTTAAGAAAAAAAGATGTGTGGTATGAGGATTTGACCAAGATCAATTAAAGGTAGGTTAGGAGATCGCCCTAGCCTGCTTAATGAAGGGTCACCCATGCCACGGAGTAATTATTCAGAGATAGCGATGTCCTAAAACTCTTATCTAGCACTATCATTTTGTTGAATTTATATATTAGTATTGGATCTCATAAAAAAATGTAGTGGATGAAAGTGATGGTGTAACGATCCGTCCCAACTGACTTGTTAACCATTCATTTAATCACTTGGCTTAAAATGTTAATCTCAAGTTATACAGTAGTTGGTGGACGAATCCTTATAAACCAATTTCACTTTCCTATAATTCCAGATGTGGGACTCTTGTTATAAGAGTGGGTTCTCACAATCTCCCCACATTGGCTGTGCAACGTCCTCATTGCATTGGCCCAACAACCTTCTCCTGGTGGTCATGATGTGACACTTAGCTCTGTACAGCACAATCAATGTGCTCATACTAAATTTTAGAGGTGACCCCCACCATGAAGACCAGAGTTGTGCTTTGATACCAACTGTAACAATCTGCCACTGGTGGAGCACAATTTGGCTCTGCCCTAAATTAAGACCACCAACACTTTGTTTGGTTCAACTTTTTGAAAATTATTTTTGATGTAATGAGTAGTAATGAGTGAAGAGAGATAGAAAGAAAAAGGTATTAAAAAATATGTAGAGAGAAGGATGAGATGAGATGAGATGAAAATTGAATCAAACAAGGTACAAATAATTTTACCATGCCACGGGTGCGGTGGTGTATGGTGGGGGATATATTTTTGTGTGTGTATGTTATGGTGTGATGGCGTGTAGTTTTGTAGTATGTCTTTATTGATATTTATATTTATATTTTGATGTGTGGGTGTGGGTGTGGGTGTGGGTGTTGGTGAGAGAGAGAGCGAGAGACTTTTGAGGATAGAGTTGACGTCAAAGTCTTTACATCATAGCACATAGGTCATTACGCGCCTCCACTACCCGGATGGTTCCTCTATCATTCCTAGAAACTTCTATTTTTATAGTTCTTTAATCGGCTATACATATGCACCCCTACATCCCCATGTTCTGTACCCTTTGCCTCTTTAAGTATAAGAGAGAGAGAGAGAGATACAAAAACGCATGCAACCCAAATCTCATATTCCTAATTCTCTCTCTCTCTCTCTGATCCCTCTCTTCTCTCTCTCTCTTAGAGTTAATTATTCCGTATTAATTCTAGCTAGTTTGTACACTTGTGCTTTTGGCTTCCATTCTTGGAAATAATGGCAGCCAAACGGTTTTTTAACGATTCGGACTCAGACCAGCCAAATGGAAAACGAATGAGAACTAGACCTTCTTTTGCTTCGTACGTCTCCCAATATTGCACTTCCTTGTATTTTTTTTTTGTTGTTGATAAGTATTGCTTTCCTTATTTGTTTTCTTATATATATATATATATATATAAAAGTCATTGGCATCTTGTTAATTTGCCTAATGAAGCTTTTATTTTTTCAAGTACCATGCACCTTATTTTTCTCCTGATGTGTTTGTATGAATCTTCTTCATTGATTGATGCTGGCCGTGCTAGCTCTTACTATTTTTTTTTTTGTTTTGTTTTCTCGATCTCTTATGTGCAGTGTAATCGGAGAAGTGGTAATGGTGAATTGCTTAAAGAATTTCTGTTCAGCCTTGGAGCCAATGCTTCGAAAAGTGGTATGAGTAGTACCAAGCATCACATACTCCCTATATATGTGTGTGTGTGTTTTTGATCGGACCATATATATATATATATATATATTACTATATATACTCATCATATATACTTTTTGTTTGTGTACTTCATTAATTAATTAATTAATTCTTCAATCTTTTCTTATCATGATCGACTTGAAAAAATTAATGAAGTGATCGATATACTGTAACACATCATCTCTAACAGCTGAAATTCCGTTTACAGACTTACAGTAGTAATTAAATTAATTAACCAATATATATATATATATATATATATATATATATATATATATATATATATAGAATGGCTAGCTAGTAGCTAGAAGAAGTTCTAACATCTTGCAATTAAGTGATTCATGATATCGATGATCAGGTGAGTGAAGAGGTGGAAAATGGGATACAGAGGGGTGCAAGGTCATTAACTAGGTCTCCTTCATTGAGAATTCAAGCATTGGAACCATCAAGCTTGCAACTTATATTTAGCAAGAAACTTTCTCTACCAATATTCACTGGAAGCAAGATAATGGACATCGAAAACTCTCCTCTTCATATCCTTCTGGTAGACAAAACATGTGATCGTTTGGTTCCAACAAGTCTTCCTTTTACCTTAAAAGTTGAAATTGTGGTTCTCGACGGGGACTTTCCTCCACCCGGGGGTCAAGAAACTTGGACTAGTGATGGATTTGACAAGAATGTACTCAAGGAGAGAACCGGGAAGCGACCCTTGCTAAACGGAGAGCTGCAATTCACCATGAGGGATGGGTTTGCGCCTTTTGGAGAAGTTGAATTCACTGACAATTCGAGTTGGATTCGGAGCAGAAAGTTTAGGCTTGGTGCAAGAGTGGTTCAAGGTAGTAGCCGGGGTTTTAGGATACGCGAAGCCATGACCGAGCCTTTCGTTGTTAAAGACCACCGTGGAGAACGTAAGTTTCCTCTATCTACTTATTTGATCTCCTTTTCCTTGGGTTAGCATCGCCATAATTAACCTAATTAATTAAGAAACGGAAATGCGCTTTTGTTTCATATATAATTGTTCAATCAAAATCATTGGCGGTGACAATTTATAACAGAAAAGCGTCTTCATGAGTCTTTTGTTTTATAACATTCTAACACTATATAAAATCGTTATGTCCACAGAATTTGAAAATGGTTTTGTATTCCAAGTTATTAAAACTTTACTATACGTATTAATTCCAAATCAACATATATACAACAGTACTAAACACCGAATAAATATCAAATGAATTTGAGCCTCTATCTGTACGTTATCGATTGTTTGTTCTTATTTGGCAGTTTTATAATCATCAGTATCGAAATATAATGGGGGCAATCGGGCTACTAGTAATACTTGGTCAAAAAATATATAAGCACTTTAATTATAAAAAATAACTAACGTAGGGAGTATACTATTAGGACAATCGATCTTTAGTATCTTTCGATAGAGAAATCTTCTTTTCAATATATCTAAAAGGTTTGGATTCTCTCTCCCATCTTAGTTTTAATTTGGAGTGGACGTGGGATAGTTGTGTAAATTTGCATCATTGGTTGGTATAATCTATAGTTCGAATTTGTTACCAATAAAAATATCTAAGCAAATCTGTGTTATTGATTATATCAGTGAACAATCCATTAATACCTCTAAGTTTTAATTTGGAATGAATGGGATAGTCGTCTAAATTTGCATCATAAGTTGATATAATCAATAGTCTAAATTTTTAAAAGGGTTTTGTATGCCAAGTTAAAGACTGAAGAGATTCAATTCCTATCTAAAGTTGTGTTTTTATGTGAGACCCAACAATTAAATAGTGATATTGCAATGTCATCGCAGAGAGAGAGAGAGAGTTTATTATCCTAAAAACTGAGGAACCCGGATCCCCTGTTCAACCCGTCTGTCCCATCCCTCTCGGTCGTTGATCTCGCAAATCAACGGTTGAGATGGGCCGAGCACTTTTTTTTCAAAATGACGTCGTTTTGAAACAAAACATGCTCGGCCCATTTCAACCATTGATTTGTGAGATCAACGGCCGAGAGAGGTCGGACAGGGAGAGTCAGACAGAGGATCGTAAACTGAGTGATGTTTACGCGTGCGTAGGTCCTACCACTAGTATATGATTTGTCGTTTGTATTTTGTAAGGCACATAAAACCTCAACTGTCAGTCAATGATGATAATCAATCCTTGCCTGATAAGGTAATCTATTCTAGTTACTTGTTTAAATTAGAGCATCTCCAATGCACATTTCATTCCTCCATATCTTTATATTTTATTCTTTGATGTTTTTGGAGTATGTATTTGCTCCAATCTATCATTCATTCCTCAATATCTCCATAGTTTGATCCTCCAAATCTTATTCATCTTCCAAATTTTGAGAATGAGAAAGGTTTGGAGTACCAAAATCTGAAGACAGGGAAAAATGAAGGATAGATCGAAGCAAATACATATCCTCCAAAGTCCAAAACACTTTTTTTTTTTTTTTTCACATTTTGAAAGAGTAAAATATGGAAAATGGAGAATACATTGGAGATGCTTTTAACAATGACCGGTCAATACCAACTTGAAATTTTCTGGGACCGGAACATTTTGGGAGTATTTACTAGCTAGGGCCTAGGGCCTGTCCATATTACGAGGGAGACGTTGCTTTCTGCCTTGAAAGTTGAAACTAAGGGTCATCATTGGGCTAGGTCGGCTTAGCCCGTTAAGTCACTATTTAAGTCAACTCACGGATTGGGCCGAGCGGATTTTTTTTTCCAGGCCGGACGAGCCGGGCTATATAGCTTAAATTGAAGCCTAAGCCCAGCCCATGAACTAGCCAAATTGACGGGCTGCCGGGCCAAAAGCTGGGCAGGGTGACGGGCTAACATTCGGACAGGCTAAAATTTCCTTGGGCTTCGTCAAATTGGTGGTTTGTTTGTTGGTAGTTCAAAGTTCAAACCTTGGGCTTTGTTTACTGGTGGTTTGTGTGGCCTTGTGCATGACTAGAAGTCTAGAAATTATGCAATTAATTACAGTAATTGCTTACCTACAAAGCAAATGGAAGCTCACAATGACCAAGAAATGGCATTAATGAATTAATTGCTTACCTACTGGTTATTACTCTACCTACCAGATTACCCACTCGCTATTACTCTAGCTACCAGATTACCAAAGGTCAAAAAAGAAATGAAAAAAAAAAACAAATAACTAATAAGTGCATTTGCACTATTGAATTGTTTGTTTTATTTATCAAAAGATAAAAAAATATATGTTTTAAGTACTCAAATTAAATATGCATAAATTGTTACATAAAAAAGAAAGAGGCGAGGGATTGTATCACTACGAATATGTACATCCGAACTAAGTTGACACCCCCACACTTGTCAATCATGTGCACTACTCAACTTCTATAATTTGTAATATTGGGTGATTTTCGGGCTATCGGGCGGGTCTCACGGGCGGGCCGAGCAAAAATTCCTATGCCCAAGCCCGGACCATGAACACTTCGGGTTGGACTAGCCCGCCCGTTGAACGGGCTTGGGCCGGGCAATAGCCTGACGGGCTGATCGCGGGCGGCGGGCTAACTGTTGACCCTTACTTTTTTTTTTGATCCGAGTTGACCCTTACTTGAAACAATCTGTTTCGATACATAGGCCCTCCTCTGACTTAATTGTTATAATTTACTCCGTATTTGTTTTAGTTTGTCGTATTTTATTAGGGTTAAACATCCATGTTGACCAAAACGTTTTAAATAATTACAAGTTATAATAAAAGAACTAAGAAAAATGCTAAAAAACAGTCCAGTGGGCCGGTTGTCATTAATTAAGATTAATAAACTGTATTAAAATGTGCATAAACTATATACAAGTGTTTGAAAATTTTAAAAAGTGTACTGGAATGTTTTTTTTTTTTTTTTTGTTTTGGTCATTTTCTTTTTTTATTGATGCTCGAGGGCTGTCAATATAGAAGAACCCAAAAACTAAAAATATTAACTATTTTTTTTTTGAAAGGCAAAAAATATTAACTAATTAAGGACAAACAATTATGACCAATTGGGGCTAGCTAGCAGTCAGGACTCTTGCATCTCGCACTAGGAGGTCAAGAGTTCGAGTCTCCCCACCTGCGTATGAGTGTTTTTTCCTCAGAGGGATTTGCCTTTCTTTCTTTGTTACTACCATATAATTAGCTTATTTCTTGTATTTGTTATGTAAAAAAGTTTAAATGATATTTTTTTATTTTTGCAAGGTCTGTTCATATGTACTCTAAATCGAGAAGTATCGAAAAAGTGAAATATTTTATTAAATAACAAAACCAAATACATTAGTAAGAGAAGAAAATCACAAAGATAAAAAAATAACTTTAGTTAGTCCAAACTAATTCGGGCATTCACGCTAATATATATATATTTTTATAACAATTTGTGCCAAAATTGCATGTTGTTCACAATAATCAACAAGTGTTGACATTTTAGCATCTTATTCACACTAATTCACAACTTATCCACACTATTCCATTCACAATCGACAACACCAAAATTGCATCTTGTTCACATCAATCAACTTATTCATTAGTGTGAATAATAACAACTCGTATTCAACAATTTATTCACACTAATTTATTCGTTAGTATAAACACCCCCTGCCATGTTCGTTTTAGGATTTTGGGTAATGAGTGGAGAGAGATGGAGAGAGAAATTAGAATAATAATTAAGAGGAAATTTATTGACAACCATGCGCAGAAAAAAAGAGAGTACAAAGTTCAAAATTTCAAAACGAACATGGTGAGTTGACTCAGTTGTACCATACACGGACAAATTGTAGTGAATCTCAGGTACTTTCAATATATTCTGGAAAAAAGTAACTTTTGCTCTAAGGCTTTTAAGCCTTTAACGCTATGCGACGTGTTTAATTAATGATTTGAAATGTTGGCTGGAATTGGTTCAAGTGGTATGACCTAAGAAAATAATACTGTAGTACGTCCACACAAATATTTTGTGGAAATTAAAAGTTGTAGCTGGACTGAAGTTATGACCGGCCTCCAACAAAAGTACTACATATAACTTAGACCTTTAATTAAAGTGCCAAAGCAGCATTGCAACATATAGTGACACATTGAAGAATGCCTAATTCCGGGAGATCTTTTTTTTGCATTGTAATTAAGATTAATAACATCTTATGAGGCGATATTAGCGGTTCTAATATTATTTTCATTAATTTATTCGTGTACTACTTTTCATGAATTCCATTAGGGCCGGGGTTTACTCCAATTTTGTAGCTTATTATATAATCATATCCATGAGCGTATCGTTCTCATTTTGCTTGTTTTGAAGATTTGAAGTTGTACGATCGTGCATGGGGTTGGCTTGAATTAATGAAAAGTTTAATCTTAAGTAATAAATATTGTGGACATAAATATACAGTATACAAAAAGCATCACCCACCCATGCTAGAAGACGAAGTATGGAGATTGGAGAAGATTGGGAAAGATGGAGCCTTTCATAAGAAGCTAACCTCCATGGGTATTAACACTGTTCAAGACTTCTTGAAGCTCTCTGTTGTGGATCCATCCAAGCTCAGAAAGGTATCCACATATTCTTCATCATCTACTGTCTGTGTGTGTGTGTGTATATGTGTGTGTATATATATATATATATATATATATATATATATATATATATATATATATATATATATATATATATAGGAGTATTAAACTTTGGCCTGTGATATTGCCATGTAGTGCCCAAAAACCACTGATAATTACTCCTCCAAAAGAAATTACTATAATTAGTTAGAAAACTGTGGCATTTTCTTTCCAAATTAAATGGAGTAACTTGGATTTTCTTTTCCTCTTTTTTTTTTCTTGTTTTTTTTTGTAAAACAGATACTAGGGATTGGAATGTCAGAGAAAATGTGGGAAGTAACCATAAAGCATGCAAGAAGTTGCATTATGGGTAACAAATTTTATATATCCCGTGGGCCCAATTACACTTTGATGTTGAATCCTATTTGTCAAGTCATCAAGGCTATGATAAATGAACAAACATACCCTACAACCGGAATCACAAGTATGCATAAGGTATGAGCTATAGGCACTTAATTATTTCTTCTCTCTCTTATTACTAATTTCTTCGATAAACTAGTCTCAGTCCTTTTTGTAATTTCATATATACTACTACGTTTTTGGTTACTTATTTAATTTAATGATGCCACTGTACTGATCGATCAGGCCTATATTGAGAATTTGGTGAGAGAAGCATTTGCTAGTTGGAATTCCTTGGAAGAAGTTGATGGACTACTTCTGAATGAAACGCCTCTGCTACTAACCCAAGGTATTTTTGTACATCTCTTTCCCATTGATAAAAAGAATAAACTTGCAACTCAGTACTAGCTACTACTAACAGGAAATGGAATACAGAGTTTTAATTTGGAATATATACCGGGTATACCCAAGGCCTGCATCCTCCCTTAATAGAAAATACAAACAAAGCTCGGAATTAATGAAATCTAAACTATCATGAGCCTAGTCATGGTTTGGTTCGCTTTCTTTATTACAAGGACATCCGCACACGTATTTCCTTCTCGATCGATACATGTGCTTTTTAAGTGTTGTTCTATGAAATTGCCGCATCAAAAACCAACAACCATATATAATGTCAACCAAATTATGACTATCATTTTTGTACGTCATGCAACAATTGCATTGGTGCTTTGGAATTTACTTACATCTTAAGCTTTTGAATTTCCATATCCTTTGCTTCGCAAAATACTTATTCTGATCGTCTATTAGTATCATTTAATACAATGTGTGAAAAAGCTCAATTCCATAAAATTGACAAAATTGTCACAAGTACTCTACCAAAACTCATTGAAATTAGCTTTTATGATTAACCATCTAGAATTCTGCATAAAAAAAACTTGAATATATATACAGTTCGGTTCAAGTCCACACCATCTTACAGTCCGCACCTCTCATTTTCTGATCAATTTTTGATGATCCGAACCGTTCAATGTGTTTAAAACGTGATTTTAAGGGTACTTGTGAGAAATCAGCTCAAAAAATATCGAGAAGAGCTTGATCCATGCAGTTTTTCATAAAATAGTTTCTATCGGCATTTATGAAAAGCTGCTCAGATCAAGTCCTTCCCGGTCATTTTTCTTGCTTATTTTTGTAATGGTACCCTTAAAATCACGTTTTAAACACATTGAACGGTTCAGATCATCAAAATTTGATCAAAAAATGAGAGGTGCGGGTGGTACAGACCGTAAGATGGTGTGTGGACTTGAACCTCTATATATATACTATACATTTTTTTTTCATGTCGCTTTTAGTTTTTGGTCAGAAAAATTACCCTACTTCGTTTAAGTAGTGCATAATTTTGTAGTGAACATGTCTTGGTCATTACTGTTGAATTGTAACTTAATTGTGTGTGGGGTTGAGTAGTGTTTTTGGTTGAGGAGACAGAGAGAGTGGGAAGACAGAGGAGAAGATAAGAGTGATGAACGAGGGGCCTAGCCCGACTGTGCTATTACGTTGAGTTAAAGGCAGTTGGTTGCATAATGGAGATGCAATTGAATGCTGCATTTGGCTGTGTATAGCTAGTGGTTGTGCACGTGTGTTCTGTTACTAATTGAGAATTCTATATATGTATTGTCTTTGTGTAGTGAAGTGCGTGGGAAAAGAGAGTTAGAGAACATGGAAGTGAGATTGGGGAGCCCCCCACACCAACAATATTGGAGTAAATTGTGTGTGAGAGAGTGGAGAGGTGTTTGAGAGTTGAGTGTATATAATTTTGTGCATACATATTAATAAAAGAAGGGAGACTTAACAAAAAATTCCTCATATTTATATTTTTTGAGCTAAAAAACATGCACCTTTTGCAATCAAATATAAGGACAAATGTGCTACATGATTACTAAAATACTTTTTCTACAAAACTAGTGAAAGTTCACTAATAACTGAAAGTTAATTAGTGAAAGTGCCTAAAAATCTAAGGTAGCATATGAAAGTGTTTAAAATCCTAAATCGTAGGGTACCATATGAAAGTGCCTAAAATACTAAAAACTTTATAATAAGAAAGTGCACTCTAAAATCCTATGAAAGTGCTTAAATCCTAAAGTACCCTACCCTAAGCTACCCTACAACCATAGGATACCCTACCCTAGGGTAGTTTTTTTCCGTGAAAACATGTTTTGTCCTTATGGCTCAAGAACTCAAAAAGTTAAAGGACCTCTATTGAAAACTATTTTGTTAGCTTCCTTCCTCTAAATGAAAACTATTTTATTGTTCTTATATCCACCCAACAATTACCCTCATCTTTTTTTTTTTTTTGGAACTAGTTTTTTGTTATAAAAGGGACCCAGCCCAAACCTCAAGGATATGGCATTAAGAAACTCTACACTAGGACATGCCCTAGCTGTAGCAAAACAAGACTCTTGATTAAAAAACAAACAAAGAAGCCAAACTAGGCTTTACAAAGGACCTCAACAAGAAGACCCCAATCTAGAATCAAGCCTTGGTTCTTAGCAGTCCAAGTCACGCACCTCCAAGAACTCATACAAGCTTTAACTTCCTCCACGACCAATCTTTCCACTGAAGTAGAGTCATGCCCAACCTCTTCCATTGCGTTCTTTCCAGATAATACACAGAGGCAGCAATACAAAGTTTGAAAACATTGGATTGCATAGAGTTATCCTTGTAGTGAATTGAACCCCAATGCACCGCAACAGGTCACAATCAGGTAAAACTAGATCACATTTTGATTTTACAGCCTTCCAAATAAGAGAGGAGAAAGGGGAGTCAAAAAATAAGTGGGAATGAGATTCATAACCACCATAGCACAGAACGCAAGAACAATCATTAAGAAGACCCCAAGTCCTTAGCCTATCCTTGGTAGACAACCTACCAAGCAAGGCCAACCACAAAAATAAACGACCACCTTGGGACATGCCTGCTGAACCACACCATTGTAAACCAATGAACCTCTGGGCGTTTAGATCTCAAAGCTTGCCAGGCTGACTTAATAGAAAAAGAGCCAGAAGCATTCAAAGTCCAAATCACTAGTCCTCATTGTCAACATGTGGAATGAGATTTGGATCTGTATTGGCTATAATCTCTCTGATAATAGGATGCCTACTCCTTGACCACCTCCAAGAACCATGATGAATAATAGAGCTAACTGTTGCATGAAGAGATCTACTAAGGTTAAAAGACACTTGATCCCCATATTTCTGAAATAAAGGGCCCAGTGTATGCCAATTGTCTAGCCAAAGGAAAGTACTGGAGCCATTACCAACCCTGGATAGAATAAACTGTTGACCTTCTTTCCTTAGCCCAAAAATCTTCCTGAGAGTCCATGAGGAGTCAGTTGGTAGGTTCATAGACCGAATACAGTGGTTTTTAATCACATAAGAGTGATACCCTCATCTTGATGTGATCATATCCTCAATTTACGTGCAGCGCGCTGCACAATCATAGATTAAGAAGGGTAGATGGTTATTGACCTAGTTCAGGTTTAATGTCATCCATCGGTTGAACAAGACTTGCCAATTAAATTGCTCAACAGAGAAAAAAAAGACTTACCAATTAAATTCTTTAATATGCATGATTGACCTATTTATCCACTATTCTGGACAGAAAGAACAATTTTCTTCGTACTGAATCAAGTTGTTGACCACATACTTGGTGTGATCATTCCTTAAAGATTGCATACTCTCTCTCTCTCTCTCTCTCTCTCTCTCTCTCTCTCTCTCTCTTAGTATTTATATTTCGAGTACTGAATTGCGGAGCTGATATAAATATAAACTTTTTCCAGAATTCTCGTACAGAATTTAAAAAATTCCTCATCGTATGATTTCAATCCATTTTTGTCAAGTTATTCCCCCTTACAATTAATTTTACATGTACTAATGATGCATCGCTATGCACATTACAGGTAATGTAGTCGAGCAGTATCCTAACCATCATCAACAGAGCATGGCAACATCATATGATCAACAACATTTATCAATAACTGATGGATCCATGGAGGTGGCTTCAGCAGCAACCAACAGAAACATGGAATGCAATGATCACTGGCTTGTTAATTCAACACTCTTCAGTAGTCCAATTGAAGCTGGTGTTCATTGCAACTTCTCTGAGTCCTCATCCGATGATGATTTACCACCTGCAAGGCGTTTCATCCACCATACTTGATAGTATTGATGGAGGTGAGGCGGATGCTATGGCTCCAGAAAATGATCCCCCGAAACTTCACCGAATTTAGAACAAGTGGTTGTGATCCACTTGGATGTGTAGGGCTCCGGCCTACACTCAGCCACTCTCAACCACCTATATTAGATTCCGGTTGAGTTTCGGAGACCATACTCTGGGATCATAGAATTTCTCGATGGCATTGTGCCCTCTATCCTAATTTGATGCATTTAAGCATATACTCCTATAAAGCCGCCCTTTTGTAAAAAAATAATAATGTGGCTTGGCACTTAGAAAGAAGCACAAGGCTCTTCTGAATATGTTTACGACGTGGGGAAAAATCCCGAGATACTGAAAAATGCAGTAAATTGTGATTTTAATTAGTGAAGCTCTTGTTTTGCGTAAATCAATTGAAACTTTGATGGTAAAAATTTTCATATATAGTGAAAAATCACAACTAGTCATGTTTTCCCTGGGGAAAATTTGATGTATGTTTCAAAGAAGTTGTTTGCGCATGGCATTTGGTTTAGTTCAAGCATTGTGCACCGGCTATGAATTTGATTTTAAAATGTAAGGATATTTTCCTAGTCCTTACGAGAAATTCTATCACTTCTGCAACCCCTTACAAACCACATTGTATCAGTGGTCGATATTTTGGAATAGTAGTACTCAGAAAGTTAGAGAACTCTGTTTACCATATATACTACCAAAAAAACAGAAGCCCGGGCAGAGCACATGGTGTTTATCAATCAAACGGTTAATCCTTGCTCAATTTACTACCTATAGTAAACTAGGACTTATAATCTTACTTACAAGGATAATGCAGACCAAAAACGAACGGAACAGTACTGTTTGGCTGATGCAATACTCAACACGAAGAGTGTCCGACTAGAAGAGCAACTTTCACAAGAACGAACACTTTGATGTGTGTGTGTGTGTGTGTGTCTAAGTGGGGTAAATATCGGTTAGCACAGCCTATACCGCAAAGCCTTCTCATATACAAAATCCTATACCGCAAAGCCTTCTCATATACAAAATCCTGTACTGCAAAGCCTTCTCTCCGTCTAAAAAACCTCTCCATATATCTCCCCCTCTGTTTCACAAAGTGTGCTCAACGGACGGTGTAGTTAGCAAATTAAAGAAATGACCGAGAAGCGTTTCCACACTTTGACAGCCACCACCAGGGCATGTGCATTGGGAAAGATCGTGTCATGTCCAATTTAGCCATTTGTTTAAGGAAGCTTGTGGCAAAAGAAAAGAGCAGAGTCGAGTTTCCCAAGTTTCGTGGGGAAAGATGTTTTTGCAGTATACATTTTCCCCACTGCTACATAGAAACTCGAGCGTATGTGTGCATTCATAGAAAAGGAGCTTATTAGGAAAGATCATGTTTTTGTGTTTCTGCTAATTGAAAACTAATCAACTATGCAAGAAAATTGGCCGACGTTGCGTACTTAAAAAGGCAAGTTGAGTCCAGCTGGAAGTGCACCAATTACTCCGTATTAATGTACTCCGAAAGATGGCGGCGAGAGTCTCCACAATATCTGATTTAGTACTCTACTCACTCCTGGTCTTTTTCCTTCTTTCAAAAATTATCTTCAATTATATAGATAGGAGTATTCAATTGATCGCACTGGATTTGAGCAGCAGCATGCAGTGATGCAGGTTATTACGTACTAGTAATTTCTTCTAAGAGCCTTAGAAGTTGGACCCATTTCAGAGTATAGAATCGTCATGCCAATCTCTAACTCAATTAGTACTATAATACTATACCCTGTATTATTTCCTCAATCTCCGTCAAATTTACAAATGCCTCTTTCCCAGTCGTAGTAGTAATTAATTAGTACTACTAAAATAAAGAACACGCCGAGTTGGATTTTGTATCCCAAAGAAATCGCCTAATTTCAATGTACATCCTCTTCAAGATATCTCAACGTATTAATTAATTATCACTAGTAGATAGAAGATGGAATCGCCACCTGAAAATGTATAATTGAAAGGGTACAATAAAACTTAATTGCTCACTCTGCACTATTTACCTCGCCAACTAAGCTAGCTTTCAGCATTACTGCCTCGTGAGCCGGAATTTCCAGTTCCTCTGCACTTTTTGCATCATAATCTTCTCTCTGAATTCCAATCAAAGCCCCCAACACCTCTTCCATAGATGGCCTTGTCTCCCTAGCATTTTGCAAACACTGAAATGCCAATTCTGCCACCTCAGTGATCATCTTCCGCACCTGATGGTCCGATTCAAATCCAAGTTCTGGATCGACAAGATCGTCCAAAGTATGACTTTGTATCTTAGCTATAGCCAAGGTTGATAAATTGACCTCATGACGATTCCTATTGATATCCACAGCAGGCTTCGATGATATAAGCTCAAGCAAAACAACCCCAAAACTGTAAACATCACTCTTGGTAGTGAGTTGATAGGATTCGTAGTACTCGGGGTCCACATATCCGAGAGTGCCTTGAGGGGCAGTGGAAATGTGGGTAACGTCAATTGGGGAGAAGCGGGAGAGCCCAAAATCCGCGACTTTGACACAAAAATTATTATCTAGCAGAATGTTGGTTGTTTTAACATCGCGATGGATGACATTGGAGGCATGGAGGTAGGACAATGCGCTTGCGGTTTCTATGGCAATCTTCATTCTAGTGGGCCATGAGAGGGATTTGGGTATTGCTCGTTCGTGATAGAGATGGTCAGCAACTGTGCCGTTAGGAATGTATTCATATACAAGGAGGAGCTCATGACAGTAGCGCGAGGTGCACCCGTATAGGGAGACAAGGTTCTGGTGGCGCAAGCATGTGAGTATCTCGACTTCGTTCATGAATTGCGCTTCCCTCTTGTGATTATGGTCATACAATCGCTTGACCGCTACAACACGCCCATCTTGAAGCTTGCCTAGTCAAAACATAGAGCAAAAGTGACCAAATTTTACTGGACAGTATTCAGACTCCGGATAATTTTCATGTCATGTGTCTAAAATGAAATGTGAGTTCGGTACACAATGGAACGAGTGCTGTTTGCCACTGATCCAGGAATAAACTTTCCATTCCCTCAAGGAAGGAAGTAAGTGGTGCAAAAAAGTTACCACAAACCTGGCCAAACCGACCGGTGTTAATATTTACCTTGGTATACGGTGCAAAATCCTCCATCTCCTATTTCTCTCTTCGTATCGAAATTGTGAGTTGCTTGTACGAGCTCGTCATAGGTGAAAGTTTTTATTCCACTGTGGGCGTATCCTTTCTCAAGATCCGTCGGCAACATTGAAGAGGTACGTGTAGGTTTATTACGCTTTTTCATCAAGCCTTTATGAATAAAGAAAACAAGGCCCGTGATGATAAGGAGGGAACCAGCTGCTGTGCCAAAACCTGTATGGAAATCGGAGTTAGAATGTTTGTTTAGAAGTTTCGACAAATGGTTGTGCTGATCGAGGAGATATTAGAAGAAATGTGTGTGTGTGTGTCTATATATATATATTGATCGGCAATATTTTAGAATAAATTTGTTGTGAGGAGCACTTTACCTATGCCAAGCTTTGCTGTTAAACTCAATCTCTTCCCTGTAGTGATTTATAACCATTGAAACAGTTAACAATTAGTCCACAGACTCCACACGGAAGGATTCTTGATTTTAAATAGTGCACACATGGTTTCTATCAGCCATACTACAGATTTTCTGTGGTGCTTTCTTCTTTTTTTTTCCTGTTGTAAAAAAATTGGGACCGAACAAGCAGAGTACTGCACTGCAACCATTATTAGTTATCGATCCTGATAAAACTTAAAAGCCATGCCTTCAATTCTGTGGCACTTGGTGTTTACGAGTGACAAACTGTTGTTACTTTCAGAACGTTAAAGATGTAAAATATGAAAGAGAAATTTTATTGAATTCGATTATATGAAACCTTACAATAAGCCCTCTATTTACAGTATATTTAGGAGAGGAGAGGGAGCCTAATTATGGAATAAAATCATACTAATTAACTTTATGGAAGAAAATCATCATAATTACAATCAAATTATAATCTTAAGATCAAGATTTTATTTATTATATCTATTTATTCTTGGGCAAAGTCCACTTTCACCCCTAGTGAGTTTGGTTATGTGCGGATACATCTTTTATGATTTAAAAGTGTGCACATAACCCCATGTTGTTTTAAAATTGTGCGGATAGACCCTCTGCCGCCATGTTTTCCATTCATATTAACGGAGGTATATCTCATACGCCTCTAGAATGTAATCTGAGTCGTTCATAATATATTAAATAAAGAATAGACTATTCTCTATAAAAAAAATTCATCACGATCAAGTATTAATAACTCAGTGATCTAATTTTTAGTAAATTCAAATTTGAAAATTTTATTTCATAACAAAATCGATTCGACCATGAGCTTTTTATTTTTTTGATTGACTTGAATTTTGGTATAGATGTAGTACTCGTCAAACTTTATAATATGAACGTTTTGTATTCAATTTTTGGTATAGGGAATGATGTGGTTAAATTTAAAAAAGAAGAAGAATCAAAGGACATGATGAGGGTATATCTATCTTTTAATGTTGTGTCCGTTAATATGGATGGAAAATATGACGGCAAGGGTCTATCCGCACATTTTTAAAATCATAGGAGGTTATGTGCATACTTTTAAACCATAAGGGGTGTATCCGCACATGGCTTATACCACAGGGGGTCAAAGTGCACTTTGCCCTTTATTCTAACAGAAGAGAAACGAAATTCAATTGTCTTTAAGAAAAAAATCAGTTAAGTGTAAAGATATGTATTTACCGTCATCACAGGTTCTTGAATGGGGTTTATCGGCGCAAAAACAGGTAAATTCGTTATCAACCCAAAGACAGCTCCCGCCGCTTCTCTGGCAATCATTGCAATAAGTTTGGTTCCATTGCAAAACAAACCCTTTCCTCAAAACATCAGTGAAGTTCATCTTCAGCAATTCTCTGATATCTTGACCTTCCACCGGTGCATTAACCAAGGACTGGCACGAATCAATGGAGTAATTATGGTGCTTCAGAATATCAATATGAAAAACAGCAAAAGAGTGATGGGTAGAATTGCTAGCACAAGAAACTGAGTATGTTTGAAATTTTTTGGGATTTTTGGTGCAACGGTAGAAAAAGAAGAGATCCGCATAGCTTGGACTATTGATGAATGGAGTTGTTTCTGTGCTAAAATTATGGAGAGGAAGTGGGCACGAATTATCAAAGTTCAAAAGCATTTTGCTCGCCAAGCGAAGTGAATTGTTGGAGTAGAAGATATCTTTGATGATATATTTGTCACCCGAAATCGATACAACCGGGTTTTTTCCATCACAAGTGACCTCAAAATTGGGGAGACCACAGTAAGACTGTTGTTGATTAGCAATCCAAAAGGGATAGCTTATATTTGGACCATTTCCACAGTTTCCGACATTGCAGGGTTTGAAATGTTGGTCGACGGATAAAGCTGTAGCCCATAAGATCGTAAAGATGGTAGAAATAGAAAGAAAATGGTAAGGTTTACTGAAAGTAAAGAAGCTATTGAGGTGCATTTGGGGAGGAAGGAATGAAGAAAGCTCAGAAAAACAGGGGAGAAAGAGGTGGACTGGAGGAGGAAGGTTTGTAAGTGGAGGGAAGCATTCGGAAAAGATTCTGTTTGATCTTTCGATATGAGTCAGTTTTTAGGGTCCTATATTTATTTATAGTAGTATGTGATTGATACGCCCTTGTGCTATTTGGGATTTTAATGATTGGAATGGTCTTGCATTCTTCAACTGCAAGTTTTATGAATGCAAAAAATGGAGGACTTGAATTTCAACCGTATGTTTGACCAGTTGATGCTACTCCTTATTTGTGCAACCATTGACCAATGTGAAAGCATCCAACCTTAAATTAATTGACAATAAACGAAGAGATTGCTCAGGCTTATAGACTAATTTTGGAGGAGATAACTAAACAATGTTGGATAAACTCTAACACTTCCTTACACATGCGACCCCCGACTTGCACGTGGAAAGTTAAACAAGCAATCCATAAAAACATGGATCACAACAAACAACGGTGCACTTATGACACAAATAAGGAGAGACAAAATTTCCAAAACACTAGCTCTGATACCATGTTAACGCATCAAACTTAAAACCAATTGGCTATTGAGTGGAGAAACCGCTCAGACTCGTATACTAGTTTTGGAAGAAATATTTAACCGATGTGGGACAAATTTCAACAATCATCTTGTTGGTTCCTCTGATTGGATAAGTCCAAATGAATAGTCGAAACTAGGTATGTAAACTATATATTTACATTTAGAAACAAATATTTGAAAGTATGCGAATTAGGCACTGTTCTTCTTTCTCTCAAAACCTTCTTTTTCAAAAAGAAGGTAATTTCAAATTCAAATATAACGAAAATGAAAAATAATTTTTTAATTTTTTTTGCATCGTTTAAAAGATCTCAATGAGATTTATCAAACAAAATTCATATTGGTAGAAAAATTATTTGCGTCAACACATAATTTTTGACCTTGAAATTACATTCTTTTTCCCAAAATCTTCTTTTTTAAAAAGTGGAATGCCACCTTACTTTTTTTATCAATCGGGCCAGTTTTTACCTTTCTTCTCCCTTCCCCTCCCTCCCTAGGGTTTCACAACCCTAATATAGTGGCGAAAGGGGAAGGCCATGACACTGGTTCTCAATCTCCCTTTTTGTTTTTTTGTACTTGGTTTGTTTTTCTCATGTCTCTTCAGATCAACTACTTGTCATCTAATTTGTGAGAGTTTTGTCTCTCCTTTCTATAAGAATTTTGTCTCTCCTTATTATGAGAGTTTTTAGTTTTGTCTTTGGGCGAATATTAAATCTACAGATCGAGTTCTTTCAGATGATATTGCTTCATCACGGCATCCGAGTGAACAGTGCTACACAAAATTGCACAAAAAAACAAGTACCCAAGAAATCATTGTAACATCATTCAAGGGTTTTCCAAGGAAAAAAATTTCCATGAGCCCGCAGTATTTGAATATCAGGTAAAGAATCAAACCAACAGTGAAAATCGCTTAACGGCGAGGCGGTTGGGTGGTGGTGTTTGCTAGCTGGTGAGGCTTATGGTATTTTGTGCGGCGGCGGTTTAAGGGCAGGTTAGGGTTTTGTGAGGTTGGCTTGGCGGGTCTTTCCTGGCCTGTTTGTGTTGTTTGGGCTTTATTGTTTATTTAGATTTCGGGTGGGCTTTATTGTATTATTTTTGGACTCCCGTTTAGACCTTTGGGCTAGGCTTTGGCCCTTGTGATGTACTATCCAACTTTCTGTTGGATTTCCCTTTCCCCTCTCGCCATTTTAAATAAATTTTTGCCTATCAAAAAAAATAGTGAAAATCGCACTTTATTTTGCACCAATGCATTTTTCTTGGAAAATTAATAATTACTCAATGAATAAAAAAGAGAATGGAATTTTACACCCTCCCTGTTCTTATAATAATTGGAATCCATTTTTGTCTTCATTGATATAATTAGATAATGGTGTCCTTTCACATGTAAAAAAAAAAAAACACCCTGAATGAGGTAATGTTGTATCTTCAACTACAAGAGAACCAAAAACAAGTACAATTATATACTCTAGACCTCACTAACTCCCGCTAATGTATGTCGTCCGATAAAAAAAAAAAAAAAACCATTCACATTTTCTTTTGCACATCAATGTCCAGAGCTTTGTTTTGATTTTAATTGAAATCTTCACAAGTGAACGGTGGGATTGGGCACTCAAAACTTTCGCAGCCACATCAGTTATAAAAAAATTGATATATATATATATATATATATATATATTGGATGGCATTTTTAATATAGATGTAGCGTGTTGGGGTATGTATATTCTCTTTAATTATTATTTTATTACTATAATAAAGACATACTTGTGAGTTGAAGCTTGTGTAGGAGTCAACACGATAATGGCCACTTGTGGGAGTAGAGAACTAGGATGTAAATGTGAACGAGAGAAATATTAACATAACAAAGTGGGGGGACATGAAACGAGTGAAAGTGACGGTTGGTAAGTAAATGTGGTGGAGTTTTGGTGACAAATTTGGGTGAGAAAGAGAGATAGATTCAAGTGAAAGCGTGTGGAAAAGAGAAGGCCCCGGCCCACACTCTTTCAAGAAAAACCTGGCCTCTTTTCACATTTGCTGATAATGAGATCAAAGGATGAGCCAATGGTGACGGAGACACGTGCACACTACGCTATACCCAACCACTAATGGCAATGGGTTGATTTGATCCGGGTTCTGCGATTACCATATCCAAATTCAAAGTAGTATACATTATGGAAATGATTTTGCCACTCTATTTTTTTGTTAACACCACTTTTCTGCAAGTATATTTTTACACCAAAAATACACTTGCAGAGAAGTGGCATTAACAAAAAATAGAATGACAAAATCAGCAGCCATTATTATTCCTACTAATGATGTTACAAGGATTGGTTTTTGGGTTTGGTTCGAATTTGGTCCGGATACTTGCTAATACAAAATCCAAACCGAAACTGGCCAAGTATCATGATTTTAAAACCAAAATCGCCAATGGGTGGGAAAAAAAAAAAAAAAAAACTAGGCCATATAGGATTGGATCGGTTCGAATATCCATTGGTTTCGAGTTTGGTCCGTGTTGTCTCTATAAGAGCATCTCCAATCCAACATCCCCCAAATCTTCATTTTGGAGGACCAAAATATTATTTAATAATCAAAAAGCAAACTTAGAGGGTTTTACTATTCATAACAACTCCAATCCAATACTCTATTTCTTCTTTATATGTTAAAAATCTCACTCCAAATCTCAAACTTTATCACTTTCCCTCCAAAATTCAAGTTATCATATTTTTATTTTTATAAATAAATACTCAAAATTGGTTTTATTTTAAAGATAATGTAAATATCTTTTAATTAGTAATAATTTTACAAAAGATAAATGCACCAAAACCTGTAAATATCTTTTAATTAGTACTAATTTTACAAAAGATAAATGCACCAAAACCAATTTGATGATTAAAATGAGATATGAAAAGGATGAATAGTGAAATGAAGGAGATCCTCTAGCCGAGCAAAAAAAAAATGAAGGAGATCCTCCATAAATTTTTGGTGCTCCAAATATGGAGGACGAAAATCAATCCTCCAAAATGGAGGCAAGTATAGAGGATGAGTTTGGAATGCATGATTCCTCCAAATTGGAGGAATGGAAGGAGATTTGGAGTTATGGAGTATGGGTTAGAGATGTTCTAAGAATGAAGAATGCGGCACCGCATTATGGCATCTCCAAGTACCCATTCTTCAAATTAAAGAATCAAAATAGCATTTTTTATTTAAAAAATAAGTATGAAGAATACAACTATTCATCCCAACTCCGACCCATTTCTTAATTTCTCTCAGTACTTTTTCAAAACTCATTCATTTTTTGCCAAAATTCAATTTCTAATATTTTAAATATTAGTACCTAAATATATTGATTAGTGGTCTTCTTTTAAAAGTCCCACTAATATCTTTTCAACTATACTACCTTTATGAAAATGAACTACAATCCAAATGTTCTGTTGGAATCGGAATTCGTTTATTACTGGCAATAACAAATTGCAACAAAACAAACAAGAACGAAGTCAGAAACTTTCTCGGTCAATTCAGGTGTCAAAAAATTGACAATTGAGGCTAGTATTTTTATATATCCTTAAAGCAATTTTACCCACCACACTGGTGCTCTTGGGTAAGTTGAATGGTTGCCTCCTAGGATTACCCGATTATTGAAGAATAGCTGCAGCACACCAATCTAGCTATTCAACAGGCGAACCAGTAAACTATGTAGAACTCTTAGAATACATGGATGTTATGCGTAGAATGTAGGGGTGGCAAATTGAACCCAGACCCATTAACAAACCCAGACCCATCAACTAGAAAATAGACCCAACCCAACCCATTTATTAGTTGGGTAAGAATGGGTTCAAACCCAACTAACCCATTATTAGTTGGGTCATAATTGGGCATCAATTGGATCAACTTAAATGACCCAATGGGTCAACTCATCCATTATTTTGACCAGTCAAAAATCAATTGTGACCGGTAACAACCCGCCCGTTTGCCACCCCTACTAGAATGTATGCAAGGAAACGAGTCAATAGAATGTGAGGAATTGGGTCCTATTTATAAAGAAATGGGCACAGAACCAAACAGCCACCAGACACGCTTGATCGATCGGGACGAAAAAGGCATCGGGTGCATCCCTTGGCCGACGAAACAATTCGTTGAAAAGACGCAAAGAAAGGAAAAGTAAAAAACTTTAGGGAGAAGGAATAGGTATTGGGCCAAACAATAATTTCTGTAAAAATAAGTAAAGGAAAAATGACGGCCTAGGACGTGTTTTGATAATTAATACTTGTTAAAGACATGCTAAGAACATTTGTTACTGTTAAAAATGTCATTGGCGAGTATTAATTATCAAAATACGTCATTGACCGTCATTTTCCCATAAGTAAATGGACGAAAAAGGCATCAAACCCATTTTTTATCAACCCAACCCAACTCGATTCGGAAAGTGGCGGGCGTGTATGGTAAATGGGCCAAAACCTACTTTATCCATGTTATTTTTTTTCCGGGAAAATGACGGCCCAGGACGTTTGATAATTAATACCCGCCAAGAACATGCTAAGAATATTTGTTAATGCTGTAAATGTTCTTGCCGGATATTAATTATCAAAATACGTCATTGACCGTCATTTTCCTTTTTTTCCCGGATATCCATGTCCTCTCCCCCTTCAAAACTTGCCTGCCCAAGGTCCCAAGCCCTTATGTAAACTTGGGGTATAAATACCAAAATATTCGTAGTTGCCACACCAATGTCGGACTAAGCTTATTTTTCTCATCTACCAATGTTCATATAGGAACTTTTATTGTCAATTTTTCATTCACTATTATTCGATTTTAGTCAACCTAGTGTTTGATATTAATCTCTATACAAAACAAACACAATGATATGTGGATCCGACCACATAGACATGTGGGACCCACTCAAAACAAAGCTCAAAGTAAGCTAAAATTCAATTTTCTCCACCATGTTCTTCATTTGTTGAATGGTTCTTTATCTATAGAGAATGAATAGCGTGAGTCTTCATTTTGAAGAACTCAAATGAAGTATGATTGGAGGGAAGAGATTCTTCAAAATAAAGATATGTAGAATAAAATGAAAAAAAGGAAAAATTAGCTGTAAGTATGATAAAATAGTTTTTATTTAGAGAAAGGACGCCATCAAAATATTCCGTAATTTTTAGTGGAGGTCCTTCAATTTTTTGAGCTATTGAGCCATAAGGGCAAAATATGTTTACATGGAAAAATTACCCTAGGGTAGGGTGGGGATGAAGGGTACTCTAGGGTAGGGTACCCTAAAATTTAGGCACTTTCATAAGATTTTAAGGTGCATTTTCCTATGATAGAGTTTTAGTAGTTTAGACATTTATAGGATTTAGAGTTTTAGGCACTTTTATAGGGTACCATAGGATTTTAGACACTTTCATAGAGTACCCTAAGGTTTAGCTACTTTCATAGGATATCCTAAGATTTTAGGCATTTTCACTAGTTCTGCAAAAAATGTATTTTAGTAATCATGTAACATATTTGTCCATATATTTAATTGCAAAAGGTACTTGTCATTATGTTTGATTGCAAAAGGTGCTTGTCCTTGAGCTCAAAAAATGTAAATATGAGGAATTTTTCACTAAGTCTCCTATGAAAAAATAAAATATGATTGAAGATGGATCCAGGGGTGTTGTGGTGCACCGCTATGTAGTTTGATTACAAAATGTGATTGTCCTTGAGCTCAAAAAATGTAAATATGAAGAATTCTTCGCTAAGTCTCCCATGAAAAAATAAAATATGGTTGAAGATGGATCCAGGAGTGCACCCCTGTGTAATATGTGTGTGTAGGGCTTCAAAACGACGTTGTAGGGCTCACCTGCTTCTCTTCCTCCATAACCATCACCACGCCACACTTGCACCACCAGTTTTATTCCCAACCATTCACCACCAATGGCGACAGGACCTGCCACCACGCCAAAAGGCCACGTTTTGTCTGCAAGTATTCAATAATCAGAGTTTCGTCCAATTGTGAAATGGGGCTTGCACCGGACCACACCAAACCCGCCATATATACCACCTTCTTCAAAAAATAATTGACGGCATTTGGATACACATTCTCGAAAAAATAGAAAATTTGAGATTTTAAAACTCGAAAATGTTTGGAAAATTTGGATTCTAATACATGAATACTCTATAATGCATCTTAAAGATGCGTCATATATATATATATTGTTGGTAAAAACGCATTTTCAAAATGCGTCATGTTCCGTATTACGCATGTCATGAATGAGCGGTTAACATCGCGCATTTGAAAAATGCGCAATGGGACTGGTTCGTCGGCAGAGAAATGATGACTCTCCACCTTTGCGTCCGTTGAGCCCTAACATAAACCCCAGCATTGCGGCACCCGCCGGAGTTCATCGTCGACATTTTAGTAGAGAGAGAGAGAGAGGTGCACCTGATGGACAAAAAATGAACCATTTTCCGGTCAATTAGTAAGACTGTAATGTATAAATGCAATGGAATTGAATTTGCATAAGACAACGAATTAGGCCTTTGCAAATCTCCTTTCATTTCCATACGATCACCCAAGCACGGACTTCTCTCTCTCTAGTAGAACTTGGGATTCCGATTCCAAAACCTATTACCGTACTGAAGATATGTATAAAGAGTAAGAAGCCACAGCTGTGGAGCGTCCCCAGCCCAACATTTTCCTTTGCCGCCGGAGTTCATCACAATGTTGATTAGGGTTGGTGGTCGGTTGGGGAAGAAGAGTGGGGAGGAAGATGATGGATGATACTTTGTCATCCTAAAATCACGTCGTTTCATTGAGGGTATTTTTGTTAGTTTTTTTAAGGGCATTTTTGTCCGAAAGTAATTAATTTAGAACATGCTACGTACAGAAAATTTGTGGTTGCGAATAGCTTGCTCACTCTTTTTTTATTCAGATGCTCGAAACGGTGTTGTTTTGAGGCTTTGTGTTTGGCTTCATTTGACAACAAAACGACGTCATTTTGATGCCCTAACCGCGCACTACACAAGGGTGCACCACAGCACCCCGGATCTGTCTGAAGATGCTCATATCATGATCTCTACTTGCCCCTTATCAATACACCTGTAATAAAAGAACCTAGGATGGTAAGTCAAGGCATGCGTTGAAAATACAAAATTGCCCTCGTAAGGTTTGTCCTCCGTTTTGTTTAGCTGGGGGTAGTTTAGGTATTGCATGTCTTCCTTCCACAACAAGAAAAGTAAAGCTTCCTTTTCCATAATTTGAGGGAGGAAATGTCCTTACATTACTATTGGTGCGGCAAATTACTATTGACCATGGTGCAGTTAGAAAAAAGTAGGATGATAAGCCAAGGCATGCGTTGAAAATGCAAAATTGCCCTCGTAAGGTTTGTCTTTCGATTTGTTTAGCTGGGGGTAGTTTAGGTATTGCATGTCTTCCTTCCACAACAAGAAAAGTAAAGCTTCATTTTCCATAATTTGAGGGAAAAAGGGTCCTTACATTACTATTGGTGCGGCTATAAAAACGTAGGATGGCAAGCCAAGGCATGCGTTGAAAATACAAAATTGCCCTCGTAAGGTTTGTCCTCCGATTTTTTTAATTGAGGGTAGTTTAGGTATTGCATGTCTTCCTTCCACAACAAGAAAAGTAAAGCTTCCTTTTCCATAATTTGAGGAAGTGTCCCTACATTATTATTGGTGCGGCAAATTACTATTGGTGCGGTTATAAATATATCCAATACATCAAGACAATCTCTCTCTCTAACTCTCTCACCGTGAACAACTCGGAGGCACCACAAGCACGGGATTAACGAGAATAAGTGCACGTTGCTTTTGTCAAGCATATCATAGCCCTCGTTGATCTTGTATACCTCTCTCTCTCTCTCTCCATATATGAAGAAGTGAGTGTGCGTACGGCTGTAGATACAGACATACATGCATGGATTAGGCAATTGAGTTTGTGATTTGCTGTTTATTCTAATTTGTTTGATTTTTAGCTAATTACATGGAACGGATTGTTATGATGCGATCGAGAATCCCTGATTTATTTTCTGCTATAGCGGCCTAACAGCTTTTGGACAAAAACATGTGAAAACAAATAATCGAGCAATATTCTTTCATAAAGTGCTTTGCCAACAACTCTTCCAAGAAACTCAAACCTCTGGATACCATTGTCTATAAACCTTGCCGTTGTGTTAGGAATAAAGAGTCTATCTGAAGTTGAGGTTTGAGAGAATAGCCCATACCTTTGACCATAAACAAAAAGAAAAAGGTTGCCAGTCGAATATTGGCAGAAGTTCTTTTTGTGCCTGTCATTGAAGGATTAAAACATTTCAAAAGCGAAATAAGGGTTCCTTTTGCTCCTTGAATAAGATAGAGGTACCAATTAACTTCCTTCCGTTTATTCAATTCAAATTCCATAAGATCTGTGGTTCAATTCAATAACCTATTTGCTATTTCTCTATTATCATCACAATAAAAACAAAAAACACTTCTCGACTACAAATTCATCCAATGAGTATGCGGAAACGTGCGAAGCACGGGCATTGCACTAGTATACATAAAAAAGAAAGGAAAGCTTCATTTTTTGTCTGAGTCATCCTCGACTCTATTTGGCTCCAAAATGTCGTTGCAACTGTGCTCGTCATTTCCGATGAGGTACCATTCACACACCACTCATTATTTAATTAGTTTGGTTTAATTTTAAGGACACCTTTTCAACTATTACGTTTTGCCAACTTCACATTCTCAACTAAAAAACTCATCAACTTCACCCCCTCAACTTTCATTTTCCATCAACTCCACCCCTCCACTCACTTCCGTTAAAATTTTGGACAGAAACAATGGAAAAAACTATATAAGTTACCCCTTGTTATGTTAAATTAGGTTTTGGGCTTGTAAATATATTTTTTGGTATGTAAGCCCTACACCCAAACAACCAACAACAAATCCCAAAATCCAAACCACTACCAAAATAAGTAAATAAAAATCTATTTATGCCATAACTTGTGCGCCTTTCCGTTGAGCATAACATCGAGGATCCTCTTCATCTTTCCCAACAAAATCTGATTCGGCACCGCCTTCCTATTCCCGTACTCCTGCACCACCAACGGCAACTCGTTGATCTATGAATGTGATAAAATGTGATATGGGGGGTGTCTTTGAATTAGGCTATCGTTGCATCATTGCTCTGATCATTCTCGTTCACATATCTTCTCCTGATTTTATAAAATGGATAAAGTTACTATAAATAAGTTTCCTCTATTTGGGCACAAAAGAAACAATGTATGAACACAAAGAATAGTAAATTAAAACACGACACATTTCAATGTTACAATCAACCAAAGTTATGAACAAAGTTAGACAACAAATATTCTTCTTTTCGGTCACCGCCTTCCAATCCTTTAATTTGTTTGTGTTTTCCTCAATCTAATTAGTGGTACCATCACTAATTGCTGAATAGCAACTTGCTCGGTATCAACCGGCAGGTGTTATTTGGCAACATTTGTTTTCTTCTTTGTCCTCCAAAAGGGCTATGGCTTCCAGTGATTTCTTGGTTTCCGAAATAACAAAGGATTAGGGGCACTGAATACACTATTCGATGAATATTTAAACTTAATTTGCCAATAGTTCGATCGATTTGGTTTGTCACATCGTTTTTTTTTTAAACTTTTGCCTAACCTCTTTGCGGATTCTTTATTGGCCAGTTTGCTACGTCGTAATACTTTTGAGTTGCAATTATCTTGCTCTGATCGAATTTTGAGAAGTTGACTTGGTGAAGAATCAAATAGATTTCTGTAATTATTTATATTGATGAAACGTCATAAAGGATCTCTCAGTTTGGTTTTTTTAGAATGGGAGTCAAAGGACGTTAGAGATCGAGTACAAGAAAAACTAGGTTTTAAGATAATCACATTTTGGGTTGTATAAACTTTTTTTAAGGGTGTGGTTTAACCAAAACCCGGTTCTCTCTCTTTAGCCCTAAAGAAGCCGCCGCTCCCATCTCCCTCCTTCCCCTCCCCCCAGGGTTTACGCCCTAATGGTTGATGGGAGAGGAGGGATTTCTTTCTCTCGTGAGGTTTTTTCATCTCCTGATCCTAGATCTTAGAGATTTTCTCTCATTCCCCCTTCACTCCCATCCTCCTCCTTCCCAAACCACGAGTGCAATTTTATTCACCCTCCTTAAAAGATGGTGAACATTACCCTCTCTCTTATTGGTTGAAATATTGTAGGTCCCACACATGCAATACACTTTTTGGTAAGCATGACATCATTTTATGATAGGATCCATATCATTTCAAGCAATTGGAATGAGAGTAAAGTTCATCATCTTAAGTGGAGGGTAAACAAAACTCAACTCCCAAACCACCATCCGTTGCCCCTCCTCCGCCTCTTCCACCGTGTAATCCTGCAGCTGTTGGAGGTAGTGCCTTGCAAATCGTGGTTGCCGGAGGCGTCCTCCCCCCGCTAGAGGGGGAGATTTAGGTCGGTGGATGAAGTTAGAGATTTTCTCTCATTCCCCCTTCACTCCCATCCTTCTCCTCCCCAAACCACAAGTGCAATTTTGTTCACCCTCCTTAAAAGATGGTGAATATTACTCTCTCTTTTATTAGTTGAAATAGTGTAGGTCCTACACATGCAATACACTTTTTGGTAAGCATGACATCATTTTATGGTGGGATCCATACCATTTCAACGAATAAGAATGAGAGTAAAGTTCATCATCTTAAGTGGAGGGTGAACAAAACTCAACTCCCAAACCACCATCCGCTGCCCCTCCTCCGCCTCTTCCACCGTGTAATCCTGCTGCTGTTGGAGGTAGTGCCTTGCAAATTGTGGTTGCCGGAGGCGTCCTCCCCCCGCTAGAGGGGGAGATTTAGGTCGGTGGATGAAGTTTGCTTTGGTACGGCGGATTCCATCCACTTCCATTACCTTTTTTTTTTCTTTTTTTTCTTGGTTCTCTTCTTTGGTGTCCTTTGTGTGGGATTTCTTTCAGTTTGTGGGGCTTCTATCACCCCTGTATGGGTGTTTTTGGTTATTTTCTGTGATGTTCCGTCTGTTTGGAGCGGTGGGTTTAGTTGGAGTTGTATATAGTTTTTGGACTGAGTCTCTTCCTGTTTGATTTTTTGATCCCTTATTTATGGTGGGATCCATATCATTTCAAGCAATTGGAATGAGAGTAAAGTTCATCATCTTAAGTGGAGGGTAAACAAAACTCAACTCCCAAACCACCATCCGTTGCCCCTCCTCCGCCTCTTCCACCGTGTAATCCTGCAGCTGTTGGAGGTAGTGCCTTGCAAATCGTGGTTGCCGGAGGCGTCCTCCCCCCGCTAGAGGGGGAGATTTAGGTCGGTGGATGAAGTTAGAGATTTTCTCTCATTCCCCCTTCACTCCCATCCTTCTCCTCCCCAAACCACAAGTGCAATTTTGTTCACCCTCCTTAAAAGATGGTGAATATTACTCTCTCTTTTATTAGTTGAAATAGTGTAGGTCCTACACATGCAATACACTTTTTGGTAAGCATGACATCATTTTATGGTGGGATCCATACCATTTCAACGAATAAGAATGAGAGTAAAGTTCATCATCTTAAGTGGAGGGTGAACAAAACTCAACTCCCAAACCACCATCCGCTGCCCCTCCTCCGCCTCTTCCACCGTGTAATCCTGCTGCTGTTGGAGGTAGTGCCTTGCAAATTGTGGTTGCCGGAGGCGTCCTCCCCCCGCTAGAGGGGGAGATTTAGGTCGGTGGATGAAGTTTGCTTTGGTACGGCGGATTCCATCCACTTCCATTACCTTTTTTTTTTCTTTTTTTTCTTGGTTCTCTTCTTTGGTGTCCTTTGTGTGGGATTTCTTTCAGTTTGTGGGGCTTCTATCACCCCTGTATGGGTGTTTTTGGTTATTTTCTGTGATGTTCCGTCTGTTTGGAGCGGTGGGTTTAGTTGGAGTTGTATATAGTTTTTGGACTGAGTCTCTTCCTGTTTGATTTTTTGATCCCTTATTTAGGGATAGAGTTTCCTCTTGATGTAATACTTCTTGGATCTATAATATCCTCTATTATCGTTTTGAAAAAAAAAAACTTTTTTAAAAGTGTGAAGAGAAATTTGGGGCTAGAAAGAATTTTTTGGGATCCAAATACAATGACCCTAGAAAAATGGTGGTGCAAACAAAATTCTCCTACTTTTTTTGTCTCTTATCATGGGCATAATTGTTCAGTGGGATTTCCTGTTCAAATTAACAATTTTTTCTTTGCGGTCGTGCTTCAATCCTCGCTCATATAAATTTTATTAGTTTGAGATATTTTTAATAGACGCTTTCAAACTCACACCTCTACATATTATGTGACTTAGGTTGCATTTTTGTGAACTTTTTTGTTCAGAACTTTTTTCAATATTTTTTATTTTTTATAACTTTTTGTTTATCTTTTCATTTAACTTTTAGGATTAACCATTCATTATAGCAAGAAGCATCGGAAAATTATAAAAATATGGAATGTTGAAAAAAGTTCTTATAAGACGACACTTTAAAAAAAAAAAAGAGAATTGTTTGATTTTTTCAGTCTTTAGTGATTTTTTTTCTTTTTGATAATAATTTTTATTTTTTAGACTCCTCTTGTCGTGACGGATAATTAATCCAAAAAATATCAGACAAATATAGTAAAAATTTTAAAAAAATAAACAAAACACAATATATATACATACAGTCATTTTCAAATGAGGAGGTCATTATTTTAGTTAAAATAAGGACCTTATAGTTTCTTCCATTTTTCGTTCAAATTTCGATGATCCGAGCCACTCAATGTGTTCAGAATGTGATTTTAAGAGTACTAGCGAGAAATCGGCGAAAAAAATGATCGGAAAGGGCTTCATCCGAGCAATTTTTGTTTGAACCGTTTGATAAAAAATAAATAAAAATTGCTCTGATAAAACCCCTTATGGTAATTTTTTTTGCTGATTTTTCACAGTTACCCTTAAAATCACGTTCTGAACACATTGAGCAGCTCGGGTCATCGAAATTCGAACGAAAAAGTGAGGTCCGCATTTTATTAAGTTAAGGTGGTCCTTACAGGAAGTGGACTTATATATATATAGATATATATATATATATATATATATATATATATATATATATATATATATATATATATATATATATAGAGTCTCCTTCTAATAAGGACCATCTCATTTTAATAAAATGCGGACCTCCCTTTCCCGATCGAATTTCGACAACTTGAGCCGCTCAATGTGTTCAGAACATGATTTTAAGGATACCCGCGAGAAATTAGCAAAAAAAAAAAGACCGGAAAGGGCTTCATCCGAGCAGTTTTTGTTTATTTTTTATCAAACGGTTCAAATAAAAATTGCTAAAATCAAGCTCTCCCGGGTCATTTTTTTTGCCGATTTCTCGTGGGTACCCTTAAAATCACGTTCTGAACACATTGAGCGGCTCAGATCATCGAAATTCGATCGGAAAAGGCGAAAAATAGGGACGTCCGCATATAAGGTCCTTATTTTAAAGTCTTTACTTGAAGATTTCTCTCTTTATATATATATATATATATATATATATATATATATATATATATATATATATATATATATATATATATATATATATAATCGGGGCGGTTCCGGGGACCTTTAAAAAAATCTCTAAAAAAACACTCCCAAGTTCCCGATCGATTTTTGATGATCCGAGCCACTGAATGTAATCAGAACGTGATTTTAAGGGTACCCGCGAGAAATCAAGAAAAAAATTGACCGAGAAGGGCTTCATCCGAACAGTTTTTTATTGAACTTTATTGAACGGTTCAATAAAAAATTGCTCAAATCAAGTCATTCCCGTTTATTGTTTTTTGTCAATTTCATGCGGACACCCTTAAAATCACGTTCTAAACACATTGAGCGGCTCGGATATATATATATACACACACTAGCGAATACTTGTGCCTGAAGGCACGGCGTAACACATTTTGAAGACAACTAAAGCTACGGGTCGAGCAATGTGCAAAGGGAGCATGTCGAAAAAAATGGGTATGAACAAAGTAACCGGTTGTGTTTGGTTGAGAGTTTAGTTTAGTTTAGTTTTGGTAGTGGGTGGAGAGAGAAATATAGTAATGATTGAAGATAAGGGTAATGATTAGAGAGAGATAGAGAGATGTGAAAATAATAATTGAAAAAATAAGGTAATGATTGGAGAAAGAAGTAGGGTAATGATTGAAAAACAAAACAAAAACAAAACTAAAATGGCAAACGAACAAAGCCGGTCCATATGCTAATTATCTATGCCTGTAGCACTCCGCAGCAAAAAGTTTTTTTTGGTACACCTCTACCCTTGCGTACATCACTACCAATGATAATCTCAATCACATATACCGAGTTAATTGCATTGATAAGATATACACTGAACTATATTAATCCAAACCACAAAACTCCAAACCAATGCCATGTTGTATTCATAGAATCCAATTTTAACATGCATAAAAAATCTTAAAATCTATATAGAGTCAAATCTGATACACTATGTAGGAAAAAAAAATGTGTTCAACATAGGTTTTATTGTCTTGAAATTTGTCTTTCCATCTGCCTCCCAAGAGTTTTTGTACCAACGCATATCTACTTCATCCAAAAAGCATAATTAGGAACATGAATAACAGCACAATTAGGAAAATAAAAAATTTTAGTAACTGGCAGCCGTAATTAAGATTGTGATTGCCGCTTAACAACTGTGATTTTTTCCTCCTTGCAATTCATTACGTGATTGGGGGTTCATTCTTTCCAAACTCACTTGCTATATATTTTCACAATTTATGTGATAATCAATAGAAGTTTAAATGTCAATATTTGGTAAATGTGGTAAAAAAATTAAATCCCTGAATCACAGGGAATCAATCTCAGGGATCCTCTTTTTTTTTTTTTTTTTTGATTAGCCGATTACCAAATGCGATGATGATAACCTTGAACAACCAATTGTCTAGATTTATAGAGGGGACAAATCTGAGCATTGGTTATCTTTTGAATTCAAACCCAGTCCTATCTTATATATATATAGTCCCCGATCCCTTATTGAGTTCAGGACCTCCCATTTTCCGATCGAATTTTGATGATCCGAACCGCTCAATATGATCAGAACGTGATTTTAAGGATACTCGCGAGAAACTAGCAAAAAATATGACCGGAAAGAGATTGATCTGAACAGTTTTTCATAAAAATGCATTTATAGCTTTTAAATACACTTTTATAAAAAAAACTGTTCGAATTAAGCCCTTCTTGGTCATATTTTTCACCGATTTCTAGAGGGTGTTGTCACGGCTTCGATTTTCAACATAAATGGTAATAACATTCGATAAATGAAATCTTTGCCTTAATACAAATGTTAACCCAAAAGACGACTCTTTCTTATAATCACAAGTTAAATTCAAGATTTCATCTCTGGCTCAAAGGCCCCAAATTATCATAGTACTAGTGCTGAAAGAGAGTATTAAGAGTTTACAAGATTCCATAGTCAAAAGATTTTAACAATAATCGAAATTACAATTTTTCGTTTTCGAAAGAGTTTTACAAAGATGCCAAGTAGTTCTCCCTTATTAGCTTTCAAAAGATGAAGTCAAACATGTACTCCAAGCTCTACATGTCAAAGACCTGCAATGTACCTGAAAAATGATAAGTTGAGTTACACTAGCCCAGTAGAGAAATTTATATACAAGTTATAGGAAAATATGCCGAGTTATGCATCTAGAGTGAATGAGAATAGACAGATATGCCCAAGGTTTATATGATTGTCGACAAGCAACTCACCATGGCCAAATGATTCTAAACAATCCTATGTGCGATACCTATCATTTCACACGCTATACTAGTACCACTAACATTCCTACATCAATCACAAATAACCAATATTTGGTTTATCAACCGATTCATCGCATCACATATGATTTCACAATCATTCCCATCCTCAAAATCATTCTCCCTTTCCCTATTGTTGGTCATCAACATTCTCTTTCTCATGAATCAATCTCTTTTGTTTTTAAATAAGTGTAATGTAGAGAAATACATGACCTATAATGGTCAAACTCCGTTGATTCGAGTTTGAATAGCCAGAGTCCGTTAATTCTGTGCACGAATACCGAAAACCGTTGATTCGCTCAAGAACACCGGAAGATTTTATATCAAAAATCCTTTTCCTTTTTAAACAATCTGATTTAGTAAAAATCAATATTTCTTTCTTTTTCTCAAAAACTCATATCTCATCAATCCAGGTTTTCTCATGTATCGTGCATACTCCAGGACACATCACATATAAGTGATGCCCATTTATAAACCCCGAAACACATCACATATAAGTGATGCTCATAGTGTCATATGTCATCATATCTGCACATGTCGATCAATCAATCACAATTTAATCATCCCAAACAATTCTATCACAGCATCGATTACACTTCAAGCATCCTAAACGACCTACGAATCCACCACATTGATTACATTTCAAAACGTCCCCAACTGTCAACCATATCGTGACTCCGACTAATAAATTAATACACGACTAATAAATTAATACACGTCATTCCCTTTAAGTATACCACAATTCCACACATAAAGTACCAACTCATCAACACCCTACGGCATACCCCTCGCTAATATCAACACATAGACCTCATGAAATAAGCACCAAAGAAATTAAAGAAAACAACAAGACAGATCATGAAGACACGGATTTCAGTCTTACCTTTCAGATCACTTTACGGATACCCATCTACCCATTCACACTCATCACGAAGCCTCGCATAACCTACGACACCCTTAAACCGCCTTACGGTACATCCTCCATTTACAACAATATTAGAGTTACGTTTTACGAGTGTCTCGAGAATGGAAACATTAATGAGTCAATGAAATCGAACAATCGAGTTTAGAGAAGGTCTAAAGACATTTAAGAGGTGCTAAAAGTGATCGGGGGTCAAAACAATTGAAGTTTAGAACAAATACAGCAAAACTGTCCATAAGGATCTAGTATCGATACGGCAAAACACTGTATCGATACGGAATTCAAATCATAAACTCTGAAGCTACATTTTGAAATGGTATCGATACTACAAAAGTTCGTATCAATACGGAGACATTATGATCAGCGATTTCTGCAGATTTCTGAGGATTCAACTATGACAACAGCAACAACAATCATAGGCACGATCAAGGAGCAAAGTAAACACATAAACATATAACAAGTGCAAGAAATCCTTATCTCAAAGTCGGAGAGCAAACATGCAACGAGATCGAGCCACGCAAATCATTGAGCTCAAATTTTGAAATACGCACAAAATACTCCTCTCCGAGCCAAATCAGACAAGTTACGAACTCAATGGCACGTGAGGAAGATGGAAAGAAGGTTGGGTTCTTTGGGTTTCGAGCTTTGGTGGTGGAATGAGTGAGAGAGAGTGAGAGGCCGAGAGAGATGGAGAGAGTCGGACGGGAGGGAGAGTGGGAGGAGGATTTTCTATCCTCTACACACACACACACACCGTATTTATACTAGGACATACACAAATCACACTTGCACTCCCTCAATTTCCAATTCTTTCATTCAAACCCCAATCATAAAAACACATATTTCACATTTTCCTTAATTTCTAATATCAATAAACCTTTGAATAATTTCCGAAAAGTACGGGTCTCTATAGGTGGCCTTAAAATCACGTTATAAACACATTAAACGGATCAAATTATCAAAATTTGATCAAGAACAATGTCAAATTCATGAGGTCCTTAACTTAGTAAGTTAAGGAATCCCTTAATGGTTATATAGGGGATGGATCTAGGGACAAAATATTTGCCAATACTTTTGACACTAAATCATAACCATTGCTTTGGATGGCTAGGATTAAAAGTAAAAAGACCACACTTTCTCTCTCTTCCCCCATTTCTCATGTGTTGTACCTCTCTCTCTCGATCTCACTGTTCTCTCTCTCTCCTCACAACATCCCATCCCCACTCTCCTACCAACACCCCATTGCCAAATTACCTCCAGGAATAATGTCCCATATAATGTCATAAGAAATCTTATTAGAGAAATAGACAAAGTACACAAAAATCACACCCACTATTCTTTAGATATATACTACGCCCTAATATCCATCAAAATCAAAAGGAAAAATAAGATATACTTGTAAAAAGATCTACATTTTTTGGGATATTGCATCACCAGATGAAGACATGCAACCCACGAGCTCTCTCGATTATAGCTTGTCTGCGACATTATATGTGTTGAACCTCTCTCTCTCCTTCCCCTGCTCTCAGCCTTCCCCGTTTGAAAGAAACAAAACAGGAAAGAAATGCAGATTCGGGTGCTCCGGGCAGTAGCAGACGACTCCAGCACACCATTATAGTTAATTTAGGTGTCAAACGAAATCTGTAAATGGGTGTGTTTTATTTTCAATTGATGTAACGATGCTATCCTCTTGTTGCCATTTATTGTTCATTTTTGTTTTGTTTGGTGAAAATTAATCATCATGGAAGAGGAAGATTAAGTGAGATATATTTCTTTTTGGTTTTGCCAAGATTTTCATTTGGATTTTCTTATATAAATTGTTGAAACTTTCCGCCATTACTGTGCTTGTTTTTCATTTATGTCCATGTTTGGGGGTGCCCCTGTTTTGGATTTGGGATTTACAATTGACACTTGAGAGAGAGAGAGAGAGAGAGAGAGAGAGAGAGAGAGAGAGAGAGAGAGAGAGAGAGAGAGAGAGAGAGAGAGAGAGAGAGAGAGAGAGTGTGTGTGTGTGGTCTTTTTGCTTTTAATCCTAATCATCCAAAACAATGGTTAGGATTTAGTGTCAAAAGTATTGACAAATGTTTTGTCCCTAGATCCATCCTCACATATATATATATATATATACACACACACACACACACACACACACACACACACACACCACGGATCCAGTGAGGGATCCCTTACCAGTCTACCGTGCGGACCTCCCCTTTCCCAATCGAATTGCGACATTCCGAGCCGCTCAATGTGTTCAGAACGTGATTTTAAGGGTACCCACGAGAAATCAGCAAAAAAAATGATCGGGAAGGGCTTGATTGGAGCAGTTTTTTACTGAACGGTTCAATAAAAAATTGCTCGGATCAAGCCCTTCCCAATCATTTTTTTTTGCTGATTTCTTGCGGGTACCCTTAAAATCACGTTCTGATCACTTTGAACGGCTCGGATCGTCCCAATTCGATCGGAAAATGGGAGTTCCGCACGGCAAGCCCGTGCGGGATCCCTCAAGGGAAATATAGGCATCCTATTTAGAAGACTTAGTTAGGTATCCATCCTAATGAGTTTGAATACTTATGTTCTCATTCTCAAAATGTCATGTTGCTCCATTATGACCTTAAATTCCATCCACACAAAAATCGGTCATCTAAATTAGAAAATTACAATTACGTAATAATCATCTTATCTCCTACTCCTACTCCTACGCCTACTCCGACTCCTATTGATCTATGACAAAATCAAAGTTACTTAGACGATGATAATCTCTACTAAATAATCTCAACAAATCTTCCAGCCAATTTACCTCCTCTCACTTCCCCAAAATTTCAAAATCTTTGTTCGACAATTGAACAAAACACACATGGAGTAATCTCAAAAACCAGCATAAACTTGGTTCCCATTTGTCAAATTCCTAGAGCACTAGTCAAAAGGAGCCCTACAAACCCTCCAAGGCAACTAAGTCTATGAAGCTATCAACCATTCAACACACAACGAATTTAGAAGTCCCCATAGATCAACCAAATTCAATTTAAAATCGTCAACAAGCCGATCCAAGATATCTCACATCCCAGAATAAATCTTCGACCACATTTAGCTACATCACCAAAAACGTAGATCGAAATTCAGCCTCATTAGTCTGCAAGACATGGTACAAGGTCGATAGAAAAAGCAATTAACCGATCATGAATTTGTCATGAATATACGTATTGTAAAATTGTTCCGATGAAACTACATTAAACCAAAATCATGACAAAATCTGAAGAAATCGAAACACGCATATTGAACTCATGGCAAAATTTGTGAAATCACCATGAAACAGAAAAAATCATGAATACGTATCGTACAATCAATATTTTTTGAATTGATCATGTTTTGTTCATTTACCTAGATCGAAACCTACACTTCTCAAAATTTGCCATTTTTCCGATTTATGTCATGTTTTTGAATTCATCATGTTTTGTCATGTTTCTGAGTTTTTGATTTACACTTCTCAAAATCGTTCCGACGAAACTACAGTAAATCGAAATCATTTCAAAAATTTGGAGAAATCAAAAAACGCATATCGAAATCATGACAAAATTTGTGGAACCACCATAAAACATAAGAACTCATGAATGAGTTGTAAATTGTCCGAACAAAATTACAACAACCCAAAATCGTGACAAAATTTGGAGAAATCGAAACTCAAATACCAAAATCATGACAAAACAAAACAAAAAAAATGTAATTGTAGGTTAGAAATTGCAATACGAAATCTAGCCATTGTTGATATCTAAGTTAAGAAATGGTTACAAAAGTAATAAATTTGCTTACATGGGAAATATACAAAACCAAGGAAGCACTGAATAATTTTTCTTTTTTATGGATCTGCTACGTTCCCAAGGAAGCAACAAATAATTTCTCTTATACAACCGGAAGGAAGCACTGAACCATCTTTGGCGACATGGGTGACGGCATCCGTGGTCAAATCTGCAGGAGTCCGCGACGGCGTTCGTGGCGGTGGGGTGCAGATCGTCGTTCCACAGAGAGAGGAGAGAGTATGCGTAGGCGCTTGTGGAAGAGGGGCGCAAATCACCATTACTCCGGCGTGGCATCTAGTCTATCGCAAATCTTCGCTGCTCCGTACGTGGAATGTACTCGCCGATCTACTTCGGAATTGGGGATGGTAGTTTCCGGTGTTCCTATCTTCTTTGAGAAGTTTGGGAACCGCCTGAGGAGGTTTTGCCGTTCCATTTTTTTTTTTTTTTGGGGTGTTTGAATGTGTTTAGATGAGGAAAGGGATAATGATCCCATGATTCTCGGGTACATTTTATTCATGTTTGTGAAGGGTTTAATCAAAAACAGAAAATGGTTTATCCAAAGGGTGCATTTTTTGAATGTCAGGATGGATACTTAAATGAGTATAAATTCTATCCACCTCATGTGGAAATCATGGGTTTTCCACCACCACCAATTGTGGGTCCCGTCGTGTATTTTTTTCAGTAATCTGAATCGTTCATTTTGTAGAGCTTGCAAAGTAATATATTTTCGCAAAAAAATAGTTTTATCAGACATGGATAGGTATATAAAAAATTGAATTTTGGTTTACAAAATCAACGGTAGATAAGTTTAAAGTTAAACAATTTATGACCGTCTATTTTGTAAACTAAAATTTAATTTTTGATGTATCTATCAATATCTGATAAATATGATTTTTTGAGTCAACATACTACTCTACGGACCCTACAAGATTAACGGTTCAGATTACTGAAAAATCACACGATGGGGTCCGCAGTGGGTGGTGGAAACCCCATAGTTTCCACCTAAGGTGGAAAGAATTTAAACTCTACTTAAATATTCAAATCACTAAGGATGGGGACTTAAGTATCATTAGAGGACCGGAATCATTAGAGGACCGGACTCCTATTTAAGCGCGCACACAGTCTTTCTTTCCTAAGGACCACATCATTTTAGTTAAAATGCAAATCTCCCCATTTCTACTATTTCTCAATCGAATTTCGATGATCCGAGCCATTCAATGTGATCAGAACGTGATTTTAATGGTACCTGCAAGAAATCATCAAAAAAAAAATGACCGAGAAGGGCTTCATTCGAACAGTTTTTTATTGAACGGTTCAAAAAAATTGCTTAAATCAAGCCATTCCCGGTCATTTTTTAACCGATTTTTAGCGGGTACCCTTAAAATCACGTTCTAAACACATTGAGTGGCTCAAATCATCATAATTCGATCAGGAAAGAGAAGTCCACATTTTAAGAGATCCACATTTAAAACTTTCCCCAAACACACAAGAACATGCAACCGTATTATAGGTTGGGGAAGGAATTTATTTGTCAAACCAAGAACCCGTTAAGACCCCATTCCGCTAACAAAAAAAGTATTTTTTTACCCAGTAAAAACCCATGTTCCACTTTTTTTACCTTCTTATTTCAAAATCTGTGTCATTTTTTAATCACTATATCTTTCAATTTATAATGAGTTTTATGATTTTGCGAACTTTGTATAATAGAACAACTAATTGAGATCTATCCAACAGACTATATTGCATATTTTTAAGATACATATTGAAAGATTTAAGCAATTAAAAACGGCACACCGAATAAGTATTTATTTCTTAAGAACTCTTTGCGGAACAAAGATTCTTATTTCACTTTCCAAAATTGCAAAAATAAGTACTTATTGAATAAGATAGACTTTCATGTGGTAATATATTGACAGAATAGGATTGACTCTTTTTTTCCCCTCTTTTCAAGTCCCTTAGGATAAAATGGATAAAATATAGTAGGATTAAAGGATGATAATAAAAAATAAAAAATAAAAAAAGTTGCAAAGCGGAACGGGGTCATGCGGCGATATATTGACGAAACGCACACCAAAAAATTACAATTAGGAATCGAGAAAAACGCCGACGCCAAACATAAAATAAAAAATTACCTGAGAAAATCAACTAGCCGTTGAGAGAACCCAAATTCAAAAATCGATCCCTCTCTCGAAAAGTCACATACCCACATACTCCATCTAAATAGCTTTTCTTCTCTCTCTCTCTCTCTCTCTCTCTCTCTCTCTCTCTCTCTCTCATCTTAGATCCGTTAGCAAGCATTCTCTAATCGATTCGTGTGGGTTTAATTTGGTCGAATCCGAGTGCGGGTCTGATCGAAATCTCTGTGAGTATTACCTTTCGTTGTATAGATATATACACGTGTACATATAAATTCGTTGCATCTCCGAATTTTTCTACTCTAATTTTCAGCAGATAAATTTTGATTCTGGAAATCTGTAAAAGGTCTTTCCTTTCCTAATTTTGTTCCATATATCGACAATATAAAACTTTTATGATCTAATGAAGAGAAAGACCTAAAAATGGAAAATTCTAGATGTATAACTTCACTGCTTTCTTGAATTTAGCACCCGATCCTCCTTGAATTTGTCGGTTTACATTCAACAATTTTAGTCCTCAGCTTGAGTTGTTCGGAATCTGCAATTGAAACTTAAATTCAGTTGAAAACTAATTAGTTGAAACCTACATTTGACAATTTTAGTCCTCTGCCTTTCACTTCTAGGGTTTCCAATAGTCAAAATCGGTCACATTAGAGGAATAAAAAGTTGTTTCCTTAGAAATGTAAGGCAGTATATGTCTGTAATGGTTCTTTAATCGACACAAGCTGTTCAATGCCGAAAACTAATTTAGTAGTTCCAGCTTATCTGCTTGCCTAATTAGGAAATATGTTCCTTGGGCGCAAAGAGTTTTATCAGTGTAAGTGAAGTTGTAGTTTCAAAATCGAGTCGAAATTGATATTCATGTACTCTGAGTTTACCGCAATTACAAAGTTCTAAACTTGATAACTACACTGGCTCTACATCTACTGATTATTTTTGGTAGGATAGATGGAGATCATGATTTGAAATATCGCTATGTGTAGCCATAACGGTAACGGATGTGATGTCGTGGTTTTGGAGTGTAATAGTGGTAGCATATCGGTATTGGTATCGGGTAACTGGAGACACGTGAATTTCAAATTTTTTGACCGTAACAGCCTGTATCTTGCGTGTAACGGCCCTTAAGGGCCGATATTGTTACACAATACCGTTTTGTTGGGATCGGAGGTCACTCACGCACAACACGCATGCACGAAATTGGGAAAATTTCACTTTTAAAAATGAAACATACACAATATACAAAAACTCACTCTGAGGCGAGAACCACCGGCTCCCCCATCTGACCATCTCTCAACCTCACCTTCTCTCAGGCTACATTGCTACAACCACACTCTGCTCTCTGTCTCTCAAATCTCAATTAGTACATACTTATACACAGAGAGAAGAACCCACAGCCTTCAAGGCTACGTGTGAAGGTATTTGCCGACACCTAGGGGAGTTGTCCTCTACACACACACAGTTTGCTCCAACTTGGTAGGAGACTTATTCAACGCGTTACACATGTGATTTTCCTTTCGCACCACAATATCGGCCATCATCGAACTCGGTACATATCGGCCGATATTTCAAACCATAATAAAGATTAGAATCTAGTTCGATTCAAAGCTTAAAAGTTTCTGCGAAACACCAACTTTACTATATTGGGTTTATTGTTTTCTTTTCTTTTCTATGCTTTCCTTTTGTTCATTTGGCATAAGCAATTATTCTTATTTCGTTATACTGATTCATCAATGATTCTACCAGACAGACTGCAGATAACTCAGCTGGTTATATAACGAGCTTTTACAGTGTCAGGGCGAACTTTAAATCTATAGAGTAAAATGAAAGTAAAAAATCCTGGTACAACACCAGTTTCAAAAATAGAGAGGACACCAGTATCAACTCCAGGTGGCTCCAAAGTAAAGGAAGAGAAAATCGTTGTAACAGTACGTTTACGACCTTTGAATAAGCGGGAGCAGTTGGCCAAAGACCAAGTAGCATGGGAGTGCATTGATGAACACACGATCGTGCACAAACCACCGACCCAAGAGCGTGCAACTCAACCAGCTTCGTTTACCTTTGGTACCCAATCAAACCTACATATGCACTCTTCGGAATTTCTTTTAAGCAAACGATTTTGTTTTGAATAGTTTGACAACATAAACTTGTCACCATTTCAGATAGAGTCTTTGGTCCAGCTTGTTTAACTGAATCAGTATATGAGGAAGGAGTGAAGAATGTTGCTTTGTCTGCTCTAATGGGCATCAATGGTAATGCATTTCTTTGTGACATCTATTTGGTGCTATTTTACGTAATCTTGTACATATGTTGAGCAATTTGTTTTTTTGTGTGTGTGCTACAGCAACCATCTTTGCATATGGGCAAACAAGCAGCGGGAAAACTTACACAATGAGAGGAATCACAGACAAAGCTGTCCACGATATCTATAAGCACATAATGAATGTACGTGACATTTCTTTACTAATCCATCTCATTTGTGAAAATATCAAGACTAATTCCAGACTTTCTACATACAATCTGAATTGACAGACTCCTGGGAGAGATTTTAGAATAAGAATTTCTGGACTAGAAATCTACAATGAGAATGTCAGAGACCTCTTGAATTCAGAATCTGGTCGCAATCTCAAGCTTTTAGATGATCCAGAGGTAAGACCTATTCATATTGACTAACAGTTGTAGGAAGCATATTTTGTTTGTCTTACGCATTGCTGATGTTTGCTTACTGGCATCTCTAAATGCAGAAAGGAACTGTGGTTGAGAAGTTGGTAGAAGAAACAGCAAACAATGATCAGCATCTAAGGCAATTGATCAGTATATGTGAGGGTAAACATTCGAACTCTGGAATTAGTTTGTGGGTGTATATGGTTAAACTGGGTTTTCTAAACGTATTAATCTGTGAATGTTGCAGCCCAAAGGCAAGTGGGTGAAACTTCCCTAAACGATACTAGCTCGCGGTCGCACCAGATAATAAGGCTGGCAAGTTCAGAAACTTGTACTAAATATTTGTGCGTAACTGTTGTTCGTTATGATAAACATATTGCAACTATTTTTGGTAATTGTGCAGACAATAGAAAGTATCCATCGTGAAAGTTCAGATTGCGTGAGATCTTACGTGGCAAGCCTGGTAAACAATTTTTTGCCTTCAGGTAATTGTGCAAAAGAATTCCAGGGGAGAGCGACTTACAAGATATATGGTATGTTGTTGTTATGCAGAACTTTGTAGATCTAGCTGGTAGCGAAAGAGCATCTCAGACGAATGCCGACGGTGCTAGGCTTAGGGAAGGCTGCCATATTAACCTAAGCTTGATGACTCTCACAACTGTCATTAGGAAGCTCAGGTCAGAGCTCAGTTTTATAGTCCATTTCTGTATATTCAAACGCTAGAGAAATCAAATGGTTTTTCGCCAGAAATTTATGCATTACCCTCCCCTCCACCAGTGTCTTTGATTTCTTTTAATTGTGTCCTGGCTGTGGAAGCAAGTCTTATTATCGCGTGTCTCAGACTATATTAGTACAATTTAGTTCCTTCTAAACTTTAACTTGTTCAAAATGCTGCCACGTGCAGATTGTAATGTCTATTTGTCTTCCATTATGAGGAACTGGTGTTTCCGTTGATATGTTTGGTGATCATTCTGTTTTGATTTCCCTAGATATTTAAAAACATTTTATGCTTATGAACTTGATTCCAAGGACTAAATCAAATTAACAAGCCGGTCCAATTACTTAGTCTTCACAAGGGCATATTGCAAGCCAATTGATTTTCTATTAATATGAGAATTGTGGATGACTGCAGTGTCGGGAAAAGAAGTGGTCATATACCCTACAGAGATTCCAAGCTCACACGCATCCTGCAGCACTCGCTTGGTGGGAATGCTCGCACTGCCATCATATGCACTTTGAGCCCAGCACTCAGCCATGCTGAACAATCAAGGAACACTCTCTACTTTGCTACCCGAGCAAAGGAAGTGACAAATAATGCCCAAGTTAATATGGTTTGTACTTCTAGCTTTTGCTACTTTAAAATGCATTGGCAATCTCCTTGTGCAAAGGTAAATACTGAGGTTAGTTCCATCTTGTTCAAAAACTTTGACCAGGTTGTTCCAGATAAGCAGCTTGTAAAACATTTGCAGAAGGAAGTAGCTAGACTGGAAGCAGAATTGCGCACCCCAGATCCATCTAATGAAAAAGATTGGAAAATTCAGCAGGTATCCAACATTTGTTTCTGCAAAATAGCCATAGGTTTAGAAGGATTTCAACTAATACTTATTTTCTCTTCTTCAATTTTGCTTAGATGGAGATGGAAATCGAAGAACTGAGGCACCAAAGAGATCTTGCACAATCCCAAGTAGATGAATTGCGTAGAAAGCTTGAGGATGAACAACAGGTCTCTCTCTCTCTCTCTCTCTCTCTCTCTCTCTCTCTCTCTCTCTCTCTCTCTCAGATAGGCCCTTATTCTTTTGTGTTGATAGATACCTCAGGGTTTAAAGCCATATGAATCACCATTGCCAGTAGTGAAGAAGTGTCTATCTTTCTCTGGGACATTATCACCGAAACTTGATGATGGCAAGGAGACAAACCGTGGCAATAACATAAGAAATACAATGGGAAGGCAGACAATGAGGCAGTCATTGATGACTCCTTTCACACTAATGCATGAAATCAGGAAACTTGAACAACTTCAGGAGCAACTCGGAGAAGAAGCAAATCGAGCTCTAGAAGTACTTCAAAAGGAGGTCGCTTGTCATAAACAAGGTAACCAAAATGCTGCAGAGACCATTGCTAAGCTTCAAGCAGAAATAAGGGAAATGTGTGCAATCCGACAAACCCCAAAAGAATTTGAAGTTGGAAATGTGGTTCCTGTTAACAAGAGTGTTAGTGCCAACCTCAAGGAGGAAATAACCAGACTTCATTCGCAAGGAAACAATATTGCAGATCTTGAGGAACAGCTTGAAAATGTTCAGAAGTCCATAGACAAATTGGTAACGTCTCTTCCCACTGATCAGCAATCAAAGAGCGAATCAAAAAAGAAGAAATTGCTTCCTTTAGCTTCAAGTAATGGTGCCAACCGGCACAACTTCATACGATCACCATGCTCACCTCTATCAACAACTCATCAAGTGGTGGGGACTGAGATTGAAAACAGAGCCCCTGAAAATGGTGCTGTTACACCTAGTGACACCCCACAAGTGTCTGAGAAAGATACCCCTACAAGGAGTGAAGAAGGTGGAGATACCTCATCAAAGGAAGGTACCCCATATCGCCGTTCGAGTTCAGTCAATATGAGGAAAATGCAGAAGATGTTCCAGAATGCAGCAGAGGAAAATGTGAGAAGCATTCGAGCTTACGTGACAGAACTAAAAGAACGTGTAGCAAAATTGCAATACCAAAAGCAGCTACTTGTTTGCCAGGTAATATTGAGTTTTGTTTTTTTGGCTTTCTCATAGTTTTAGCACTACCAATGAATAGTTGCTTCAATTGCATGTGTGTGTGCGCTTCATCTGCATCTCTAATTTTATTGCTACATGGCAGAAAATAAGTCCTTTTACGAAACTGCTTTGTTTGCATTTGTTTCATTTGGTCTTCCATATATATATCTGAAATTGCTGTCGAGTGTAAAGGAACATCATCTGTGTTTGTTATTGTACATCTAGGTGCTTGAGCTGGAAGCAAATGAAGTAGCTGGATATGATGTAGAGAATGATGAAAACAGAACTGAGATACAAGAGGCATCACCAGCTGCATGGAATGTGATTTTCAGGGAGCAGAGGCAGCAGATCATTGAGTTATGGGATGTGTGTCATGTTTCAATAATCCACAGGACACAGTTCTATTTGTTATTCAAGGGAGACCCAGCTGATCAGATATACATGGAAGTGGAACTCCGGCGCTTGACTTGGTTGCAGCAGCACTTGGCTGAACTCGGAAATGCAAGCCCAGCTCGCTTTGGCAATGAGCCTACAATCTCTTTATCATCAAGGTTATTGCTTCCTGAGGCTACTTTCTGAGATTTGCATATGTTTTGCTATTTCAAAATGACGACTCTACAAACACAGAAATAGTGCATGTAAAATGAAACGTATGGTTCTCACCACACTAGCAAGGACGATGCTAAAAATTTGATTTAAGGGAAGGCTAAGATAAGTGGAACTAAAAAAAAAAGGAAAAGAAAAGAGCCCCAGTCAAGTTGTAGTTGTATTATGTCAATGATAGATTGATATAACGTACAAAAATTTGTCTTTTGCATCAATAAAAACATTAAGATGATTGCTACTGTCGTATAATACCGTTCAAACAGAAATGTTGTCATTAGTTTAACCAAAATAGTAGTTTTGTTCTTGAAATTTAGGCGCTTTACGTCAAATACATATGCTAAACTTTGTTTCTGCTCCCTGGATTCGAATCTGGACCATGACCTTTAATTTCTGTGTAAGTTTTATGCTTTTGTAACTAGCTGACATTTGAGCTCCTTGATCTTCATTGCAGTATTAGAGCATTGAAGCGTGAAAGGGAATTCCTTGCGAAGAGGTTAACTACGCGTTTAACTGCTGAGGAGAGAGATGCATTATACATAAAATGGGAAATCCCACTAGATGGAAAGCACAGGAGAATCCAGTTCATAAACAGGCTTTGGACAGATCCTCATGATCCGAAACATGTGCAGGAGAGTGCTGACATAGTAGCGAAACTTGTAGGCTTCTGCGAAAGTGGAAATTTGTCGAAGGAGATGTTTGAGCTGAACTTTGTGCTTCCATCTGATAAAAGGCCGTGGCTTATGGGGTGGGACCAAATTTCAAACCTTCTTCCGTTGTGAGAAACAACGGTAAAATTTTATAAGTACATCCCATTCTATATTTGCGTAACGTGTATGAAATGGATATTGGAGTCTACCTCAGAAATTTGGGTTCCTTACTTTGTTGTGTCTGGTCGATGATGAACACACTGTGCATCATGATTCTATGTTTTTTATTTTTTGTAATTATCATTTCTTGTGATGATATTTGGGGTTTCTGCAATTGTAGTAGTCTCAATCTTTCAGTAGTCTCAATCTTTCAATAAATTAACGTGGATATTGTTTCTCTATCCAAACTGTTTTCTTGTTTCAAACCCATTTCATGAGCCTTTCAAGTGCAAAAGACAAAAAAAGATGATCTATCAAAAAATATGATTTATCATGAAGGCTCTTTACATGAACCAAATTGTGGTCTCAGTTAATACGTATCTCAACAGGTATGTGACTAGCTTCTACGGCCCCATTCATAGGCTCAAGTTGACAAATTCAAAAACGTAAAAGAAAAAGTGATTTATCAATAAAGAAACAAATGCCGCTTTGGAGAGAGAGAGAGAGAGAGAGAGAGAGAGCACAAATTAAGTTATTCCATTACATAAAACACCTTCACTTCAACACGGCACACAACACAAGCTTTAAGTCTGTACCATATATAAGTACATCAGAGAATGAGATTATTTACTTTATCTAATTAACTCGTGCATACCCTGCCCATACAGAGCTAGGAACCTTTATGAGACGTAGGATAGAAACAACACCAAACATAAGGTGGAAAAACTCATTCTCTCCGCAACCGCAAAGATGATAATATAATGTAGGGCTTTTAACACTTAGGGATTGGAACCCCACAAGTGGTGGCAACTTTCTGGGCATTGGGGGAGGCAAGAAACTTCTTGAAGTTAGGGTTGCTGGCATACTGGCAAAGGCAAGGCTTCTGCTCCTGTATCTTACTGCAGCATAACTTCGATGGAGGCGCGGATGACGAGATGACACTGGAACACGGGCTCAGCTCCGATGGGTTGCATACAACGGCCATGGTCACCTGTGCTTGATACCCCAAGAGGAGAACAAGCACCGAAAACACAGCAACAATGTAAGATGTCTTCATTTTGTCACTCCTACTCAAGGAAAGGAAAAAAGACTAATACTAATGAGAGAGAGAGAGAGAGAGAGAGAGAAAGAGAGAGAGGCGGTGAGAGTGGCTTGGGATTCATCTGAATTTATAGGGTCAAGATCAGCAATTGGTATCCTAGCATGGGACGGAAGAATCACATGGTATTGGCAAATGGGGTCAGAATATATATATTTGTAGTTTTCAATGGTATTTTTTGCAGATGAAACCCCTAGATTATTGGCTAGTAAGAGCATTTCTAATTCTTACTCATTTTATTATCCATACTTAAAATTTGAGTAAAAAGTTTAAAAATTCATCACTAATGTCAGACTATTTGCTTATTCATTTTGAATTCTACCTATTTTCTCACCAAAATTTGAGGAGACTCAATCTCATACCCATTTTTTTCAAACCCTCTATTTATTCTCATTAATCTCAAGTGTGACATTCAGTAATAGATTTGGGTCATTGGAGATGGTTTATCCAAATCTCTATCCAAATTTGGGTGAAAAAGAGGGTCAAGGGCTGGTGCTGGTGATGCTCTAAATTGCCCAAAGTATCCCATTAAGACTACAATACTTATCCTTTGGTATTGCTAGACAGAACCTAATTGCAATGGAACGTGTAGAGTTTAAAATAGTAGTATATTTCAAACCTAAAAAAGGTTGCTCACAATTAATTTCTCTCTCTACTTTCTGGTGAGACGAGACCCAGGGCTTTAAGACTAGGGACCACGACCACGTGAACTCGAAAATTAACCCGGTGGAAATTCGGACACACGGGCCTTCTGCTTGAGCCTCCGATAACAAAGGAGGGTGGTAAGTGGTAACTATCGGAAAAAGCTTGGAAAAGGCTCGTTTGTTTGTGGGGAAGGGGTACGTGGGGTGCTTGCAACCTCTAAGGTCCACTAAGTACATATATAGTGGGGGTACTTATTTGTAGCTGGTATTCATTATGTCAAGAAAATTTGACCAAATTACGTACCCAGGTAAGTGTGTGTGTGTGTCTATATATATATATATATATATATATATATATATATATATATGTGTGTGTGTGTGTGTGTGTGTGTGTATGGGGGTAAAAATCAGAAACACCCCCTCATCTACAACTCGTTATCACTTACACCCCTTTATCTATTAAACTCATCACTTACACCCCTTCATCTATCCTGCATTATTACTTAACCTCCTTACTCCTAATTTCTGTCCAACATTTAGATGGAGAGACAAAAAACCTGAAAAACATGTCTAATATACCCTCTCTATCTCTCTCTCTCTCTCAAACGGAACCTTCAAACTGGGTTTCTAAAAACCAGGTAAATCCTCCAACTACTACATATGTATTGTGTACCATAAAGTTTCTCTTCAAACTATTATTATCGCTTGGGTAGCAAATAGGGATAAACCCATCTCAGATAAGTCCTCATCAATGTTAAAAAATAAAAATCGTGGATGGCAATCTAGTTCTTCTCAATGAGTCTCAGATACCCATTTGGTCCACAACTCAGAACTCCACCTCTTCAAGTTTTGTGGTGGTTGTTCTTATTGATGATGGTAATTTGGTTGTCAAAAGATGGGTTTAATTCCCCAAAAATCTCCTGCCCCAACACCATCTTTTCTCCCTCCGTAACCCCATCTTCCACCCACACACCAACTCCCTCCCTCCCCGGCCCGACTCCAGATTCAAAGGCGGTGACGTGGACGTCGTACTCAGCCATCATGTGCTCGAGATCGTCCGGAGGCCAATGCGTCGAGATCCTCGCCCAACAACTGGTAAACGACATCGTCGGGTGACACAACATTGGAGAGAGAGGCTAGCTTGGTTAAGATGTCAGAGAAGATAACGCAAGGTCGACGACAAGGATACTGGTGTCGCTGGCGACGTAGGTGAGCTAGTGTCACCGGCAGCGTAAGTGAGCTAGCGGTCGACGGTGTAAGGCACTGTTTTTGTGTGTCCATTAGTGTAGAGAGAGATGGGGAAAGAGTTTGTTGGACTTGTGGGAGTAATCTAATTTTTTTTTTGGAAGAAAGCCCCAATATAATCAAGGGCAATCAGGTAATTGCACTCTTTTTGTTAATGGCGTAACCCCCTATTGATTATTGGATAGATAAAGGGGTGCAAGTGATAAGTTTAATAGATGTAGGGGTGTAAGTGATAACAAAAGATAGATGAGGGGGTGTTTCTTATTTTCACCCTGTATAAACATGATGAAAGGTAGGAGTAGCAAAATTGACAGTAAATAGGGAAATGGAGAAGCACAAATGTCTCAACATCACTGCTTAGCTGGCATAATGTTTTCTATTGTTTTGACGATATGACGTAATCTAATTGATTTGGAGGAATTTTTTTTTTTACACAGGCGGTGTAAAGAATTTAAATATTTTTTTCTTTTCATTTTCAATTGGATTACAAACGAGTACCTAGTAATCCTGAAAGAGAATAAATATTATATACCGGCGGTGTAAACATTTGTTTTCTCCAAATCAATTACATTGTGTCACGTCGTCAAAACAGTGGTCCTAATTAATATTACATTGTGACGTGGCGCAATGTAATTGATTTGGAAGAAATAAATGTTTACACCGCCGGTATAAAGAATTTAATCTCATTCCGAAATATTACCAATGAAGGTTTGGTTCAGTGGTTAGAAACTTAGACTTGGTTGGACAAGGCTAAGATTCAATACCCCATAGTCCCTCCTTGGGGCTAAACATACTCCTAACACCACCCAAGGTGGTAGAACATTAGGCTTCGGCCCTCACATAGATGCGGTAGGGTCCCCTACAGATAATGGTGTGGTGTGACGAGGCAATACTCTCTGACGAAAATGACACGGTACCCAGTGGCGGAGCTACCTTGGGTTCCGAGCCTCCGAGTTTTAAATTTGTTATTTTGTACATATCTAATTTTGAATATTATTCTTAATTATTCGTTTATAACTATTTATAATCTTAATAATTTTGGTTTAATTTGATAAAAAATCGGTAATTTTGTATTCTCATTTCTCAATTTTTTCCATAAATAAAAAATAATTATGTGACTGTTGAAGTCGCCTAAAGAAAAAAACAACAAAATATTGACTATATCTTCATGGAAGATGAGCTCACACCGTAAGAGTATGGATTCGCTATGATGGTTTGAACCTAAAAATGGACCGAAAGGCATGTCGATCATATTTGTTCACCAAGTAAGTCGTGTCAAATGTAACCGCATCACCAAACTCCTAATCACATGCTCCCTACTATTTGTATCAGTCCAAAATACATTCCTTAGGTGAAACTTTTCATTTGAATCCATGGTATAGAAGAAATTAAAGTTGTCAGCTCTTATTGTCATGAAATAGTTGTGCATTGCATTGGCATCTCCTCCCCATAGCCGTCACCGGTGAAGTTTATCAAGATTATATGTCAACAATCCTTTTCAACATACAGGCCAGGCATTAGGATGTCCCTCAACCTCGATCTCTAACGAGGCGTAACTCTTATTGACTCTAACCACAGCTCGATCATTCAACTCAAGCCTCCGCTTCACTTGTTTTTGAAGTACTCTGCTGCACTCGTAATATCTTGTTTTCCCTGGACTCATTTCATGATTATGCTCAATTACAAATCAGTTCAATATCCACCTTCCACCTGCGCAATAGCCAACATTAAGAGAAGCCTTACAATCTACTTTTTGTTTGTGCAAGAGGTCTAACCGGATTGGTTGTTCGAACCATTGCCACTACGAGTAATTCGAAGAGTTACATTCTTCAAGTTTCCATCGATACATTTTTTTGATGTTCTTATAGCCAATGCAAACTTATGTTGCTGAGTATATTTGAGTAGTACAAATAAGCTTCTTTTTTTGTGCTGAAGATCATTCCCACCTTCGGATCCCCGACTTTGTCTTCGTCAGTTTTTTGTTGTCTCTTTTTCATTTTTCAGTCGTGCCCATCTCTCTATGCTCTGGACTCAAAGAACCACTTGAAATAATTCATCTTCTATTTTTCTCTAGAAAATGGAACAGAGAACTATGTATTGAAAATTTCCTGATAATTTGTAGTAGTAGTATACCCACTCATATTTTTACAGTAAAATATCTACATTTGCTTAACTCTGAAATCAAATTACCTACCCATAATGATTTTAAAATAGTACTCTACATATTATTTCTACCCAATCTTTTTAAAATAGTCCTGACCCATATTAATTTGAACAAAAATACCCTTGGCTATATGAGAATTGTTAATGAGAATTGTTCTGACCCATATCACATAGCCCAACCACACAGTTCTCATATCCCAACCACGACCACACAGTTCTCATAGTCCCACCACACGCTAAAATACACAGTTCACATAGACTCACTACACATTTCACATAGACCCACCATACAGTTCTCATAGTCCTACCAAACGCTAAAATACATAGATCACATAGGGCTTTGCAGTTCACAAAGACTCACTACACACTTCATATAGTCCAACCACACGCTAAAATACATACTCCCTCTGTCCCATAATGTTTGTCTGGTCCGTAAAATGAGAATGTAAAAATAATACAATTTTGGCAAGAAAAACTCCAATTTTTTTTCAACAATTCATTAGATATCGATGAGTTCTTTAAATTTATGAAAAAAAATTGAATTTTTTCTTGAAAGAAATGCATTATTTTTTAGTCCTCATTTTGCAGACTGAACAAATATTTTGGGATGGAGGGTGTAGTTTACATAGAAAGTTCACATAGCCTCATCGTACAGAGTTTACATCAGGTAAAGATGCAACAAAAAAGTTATGTAAAGAGGATAATTCACTATGAGAATCGTTATGAACTATGCACAGTTCACATAATATTACCACATACTAAAATAAACAATTCACATAACCTTACTGGGGTCAAACTAAAATACAACAATTGCAAATGCATGATAAAGAAAAAAGGGAAAAACTATGGTGTCTACTATCCAATCGGAGACACCGTAACTTCAATTCAACGGTTGATATTATGCCACCAATGCGATTTTGACCAAAGATGACCGGTCAAACCGATCATCCCAACAGGTCATCAAATTTGGTATAACAAAACCACTTATGACATAACAAGTTATACCAAAAAATGCATAACACATGAATTTAATGGCATAACATGAGTATAATATTTCTTAAACAGGTATAACACTCATCCAAAATAGGCATAACAAAACCATTAAATGGTATAACCGTTGAAGCATAACAAAATGAGCTTAGCAAAAATTATTGAGAAGCATAACAAAAACCAATGATAGGCATAACAAAAAGAAAAAAAGAAAAAGAAGCATAATATTACCACATAAAAGCATAACAATAACCTCTAAAAGTAGAACAATACCCAACTTGTCTTATTTTCTTTTCTTTTTTATTTTAAAATGTTTAACCGTGGTTAAGTGGAAAAAATTAAAATATGTATATGTGCTCTAAAATTATGTTCAACAGTAAAATGTAACGGACCTCAGTAAATTATTTATTTTAATAATCAATGCCGTTGATTTGGTTGTTAGTGTTGATTAAGTTGTTTTTGGAAATTTTGAGCTCCATCCGATTTATGAAGCACTTTGATCGGTACCAAAATTCATTATAAGAATGATAATTTATGTCTGATAAAGTTTGTAACGATAAGCAATTTACTTCATTCTTGGCAGGAGTGATCTAATCCCTCTTACATAAAAGATAGAAGGTTCTGATTTTGAAAAAATAGCTAATGCGGTCATCGAGTGGTGAACTATAGGACTTCAACGCCTATGTAAGTATCGAATGTGTTCTGATCATGTGATTGCTGACGTCTGATTATCACTGAATTTGGCGACAAATATAGAATTGATAAGATGTGCAATCTTAACGATTTAGATCGGTCATCAGAAAAATAATATTCAACAACTTCCTTTAAAATATGTACCTTCAACCTCATTGTTTTTAAACTAAGGTCTTGTGCTTTAGTACAATGTACAATACTCATAAGATCGCAATACAATTAAAATGACGATACCGTTCATTTTGTTGTGCTTGGTGTTTAAATTATTCTCGTAAATTTTTTATTCTACCAGGTTTAGAAAGCTCCTTTATTGGGATGCAGACTCATTATTAGAATGATATTTTACATCCGATCAAGTATGTAGTGACAAGAGATTTAATTCATTTTTGGCAGAAATCTTCTAATCCCTCTTACGTAAAATATAGATGGTTCCAATTTTAAAAAAATAGCTAAAGCGGCTCTTGAGTGGTGCACTATAGAACTTTAACGCCTCTGGAAGCACCAAATGTGTTCCGATTATGTGGTTGCCAACATCTGATTATCACTGATTTGGGTGAGAATGATAGAATCGACAAGATGTTAAATCCCATCGGTTTAGATAGAGCATTTGAAAAAATTAGTTGGCAACTACCTTTAAAATCTATACATTGAACTTACTTGATTATGAACCAAGCTCTTGTGCTATAGTCTAATGTACAGTAACCACACGACCGCATGCATCACTATCACGACGATCGATACCGTTTATTTTGTTGTGCTTAGTGTTTTAATCATTCTCATAAATTTTTGGGTCTATCAGATTTTGAAAGCCTCTTCATTGAAACATAGATTCATTATTATAATGATATTCTACGTCCAATCAAGTGTGTAACGATAACAAATTTACTTTATTTTTTGTATGAATGATGTAATCCATGTTATGTAAAAGATAGAAGGTTCTGATTGCAATAAGAAACCTCATGTGGAGATTGGATAGTACAGTATAACACTTTAATTTCTTCGGACACATCAAATGTGTTCCGATCACAAGATGATTTATATCCGATGATCTTTGATTTTTGTGATAATGGTGGAATTGGTAATATGTGAAATCCTAACAGTTCAGATAAAACCCAAAATAAAAACATGTGTAGCAATGAAATTTATTATTTGTACGTAATTGTGGCGCAACTAGCCCTATAGAATAATCCCCCAAAGTTTGAAATCAGCTTTTTGAAATGGCCACTGATTTCAGCGCTCCCATTTTCAACAATGGCGCTCCTCTCTTTGGCCTTATTAGGTAAAATTTCAAAACTATCCTTGTACTTTCTTCTGGGTTCTTTTCATAATGTCCAAATTACCCTTTTTTTTATTTATTTACTCCCAGAACATTATCTTTTGGGGGTGACTTTTCTTTTAACTGATACCCATCTTCTTCGGGTGGAAAAGTGAAAATCCTTTTCATTGATACCCATCTTCTTCGTCTACACACTCTCGTCCGCTCCGGCGAGGGCGGGGTTCGGTTGTTTCAAGCAATTATGGGATTTATGGATGAAGATTTTTCAGAGCTAAATAACATCGTAAATCTCACAGCCACAAACAACATTGAAGAAACGTCGGAGTTCTACAAATCATTCTACTCTACAAATGATTCTGGTAATTTCCTTTCCTAGTATATATGCCCGAGATACTAAATCTAGGTTTTATTTTCTACAAATGATTCTGGTAATTTTCTTTCCTAATATTCTTGAGATTCTAAATCTAGGATTTATTTGTATACTATGGAAATGGTAAAATAGAAAATGTAACATGTGGTAGTCATTTGTGGCTTGGTACATAACAGGTAGTGTAGAAGAAAAAATGCCAGTTGTGGAGAATGGTGAGTCTAGAGAACTATCATCACTGTTAGTGGAGAATTTTTTAACTCAAGAAGAGCTCCTAGATAGGGTTCGCAATGTGCAATTAAAAGAAGGTTATGTCACAACAATTAAAAAATCAAAACAGGGCTGTTATGTTATTATTGGTTGCGATAGAGGTGGGAAATATCAAGGCACTAGTGTTCCATTGAACGAAAGGAAAAAGATATCGGGCTCTCGCCTTATCAACTGTCCTTTTGAGTTGTCGGGAAAAAAGAAAGGCGGTGAGTGTTGGAAATTAGAGATAAAAAATGCCTCTCATAATCATGAACCGTCAAGTGATATGTTCGGACATTCGTATTGCCATCGTTTTTCAAACGAAGAGGTACTAAGCATAAAATGAATGACCATGGCTGGTATACCTCCTCGACAAATTCTTGCTTCATTGTGGCAAAGTAATCCCAATTGCAAAGCAATAGCAAGGATGGTTTATAATGCAAAGGTTAACATCACAAAAGTTGTATTAGCGGGTCGTACAATGATTCAAGCATTATTTGATGAATTGGGGCAAGGGGACTTCACTTTTGATATAAAACGTGATGAAAATGGCCATTTGACTCATTTGTTCTTTGCACATCCTTTTTCAATTGCGTTAACCAAGAGTTATCCCTATGTCTTTGTGATGGATTGTACTTATAAGACAAACAAATATAAGATGCCACTACTTGATATGGATCATTTTATTCTTATTTTGCTTTCATGCAAAATGAGGAAGAAGGAGACTATGTGTGGGCATTGGAAAGATTCAGTAAAATTTTGGATCATGACCAACAAACCTTTTTTGATTCTATCGGATAGGGAATTAGCATTGATGAATGTCATTAAAGTTGTTTTTCCAGGAATTGCAAATATTCTATGTGTGTGGCACATTGAGAAAAATATTCTCAAAGTGTAAGTCTCAATTTGAAAGAAGAGAAGATTGGGAGACTTTTTTATTGGCTTGGACTAATTTAATTGAATCTCCGGATGAAAGTTCCTTTGATGAAGCTTGGCATCTTCTTGAAGTTGAATACAAAGAGAAAGAATATGTTCTTAATTACATCAAGAATAATTGGCTCCCTTTCAAAGAGAGATTTGTACATGCATGGACTGGAAAACATCTACACTTAGGAAATTGTCACTTCTAGGGCTGAAGGTGCACATGGAATGCTCAAGAAATATCTCACCGTTTCCACGGGAAATTTCAATGAAGTGAGGAAAAAGGTTTGTCTTGCAATTGAGAACCAATACAATGAGATCAAGGCAAAGATTGCTAGTGAAAAGCTTCGAGTTACACATAAATTTCGAATTCCCATTTTGAAGGAACTTGTTAGTCATGTTTCCAACTTTGCTTTTGGAGAACTTTTCAAACAACATGAGTTGGCGACATCTTCTATATTGGGTCCTTGTAGAGGTCATTTTTCAAAGACCATGGGTCTACCTTGTGCACACATGATGACTAACAAGAAAGGTGAAAGCTTGCTACTTAGCAATATACATCCGCAATGGAGAATTGATATAAGGTCATTCACCAATGTGGATGGTGGAGTAATTGGAAATGGAAGCGAAATTGAATGTCTTCTCAAGAAATTTCAAGATAAATACAAATGCATGCCTCTTGTTGAAAAGGAAGATAGCCTCAAGCAAATTGCTCAACTTATTGATGCTCCAATTCCATTGACTCTTGAACCGAGCATTCAACCCCACAAAGGACGACCATCGGGTTCCAAGAAAAGAAAGGGAGATAGTTCTACCACCCGTGATCCTTCAGCTTTTGAGATTGTGGAAAACACCCGAAAATGTAGTGTTTGTCACCACATTGGACATGATAGTCGGACTTGCCCACATAAGGATGAAAACACTAGCAGGAGTCCTCATTTTCTCTTGGCTAATCAACTTGTCAACATAAATATGTTGGAAACACAATGTAAGATTATTATTTTTTTGTAGCAGGAGTCGTCATTTTTTTCCTTGATTAATCGATGCTTTGAACTATTCTTTTTTATTGATATGTGCTTCCAACTACTTCTTGCAGTTGAATGTGAGATCAAAACCTCACTGGAACTATAGCCGTGGTGGAGTTCGTTTGGTGGATGTGCTGCTATTTGTTTGTGGAGAACCAATTGTGCAAAGAAGATCTCCACTTTTTGGTAGGAACTAGTTAGGAAACTGCTAGAACATATAGTATATTGTAAGGATTTTGATTTTCACGCTCCACTTTTTATTGATGGCTGCGCTTCACTTTATTTATGAAGTTACTAGTAACTTCACATTAAAAGTGGAGCGCCATCAGGAAAAATTGGAGCGCAAAAATCAATTTCCTATTGTAATGTCATCTGCAGTTTTTTTGTTGGACTTTATGAAGATCAAATGATTGGAGATCTCTACTGGGATAGATGATGAATATTTGTATGGGTTTTTGGAGTAACATTGTGTGAACTTCTTGTGTTTTTTGGACTTAATCTGGGAATGGTCTTGGATTTCAGAAAAATTCAAGCATCTAATTTGGCCAAGGTTGTTTTAAGATTTGCAGGATTTTAAGGTTGTTTACATTCTGGGTATAGTTTTTCTTTTTTTTTCTTTTGAACTGGAATCATGCAGTTTTTTTTTGAAGTGAAATTCTGGTATCACGAGAAAGGGCCAGGCCAATGAAAGCCATACATGTACAAGAAAGATTAAAGAAAGAAGGAATGACTTTTTTTCATTAATTTATTGTGAGGGTAGTTAAGGTATTTGGCCCTTGAAAGATTAAAGAAAGAAGGGTACTTTTGTAATTTTACACAATGAGGACAAAAGTTGGAGTGCCATTGGACAAACTTGGCGTGCTAAAATCAATCTCCTTTGGAAATATACTGCCGTAAATAAGTCATTTGCCACATGCCAAAAAAAAACCCCAAAACGATGGCTTTCTCGCAACACTTATATATATTAAAAAATATGGTCAAAAAATAAATTGCTCCAATTTTTAATCCGTTTAAACCGGTAAGAAGATCGTATTTTTCTGATCATTTTATTCTAAAGGATCATAATTAATTTTTGACTTTATGACTTTCATATGAGAGCCCTAAGAGAGCTCTAGAATCAAATGAATAGCAGATACTTTAGGACTCTAAGAGCATCCACTATGTAATAATCAAAAGTAAACAATCAAAACTTACCACATCAGATTTGATTATTCATTTAGAGGTTTTTAAAGTTAGCATTGTCAAGTACCACATTCTTTATTTTTTGTCCATAATCAAAACGAGTTGGCAAAAATTCAAATCTAAAAGTCAATTTTTTTCTTCTCAAATTAATGGTCTACATTGAATGGTATTATAGTAAAATAAATGAAAGTGGAAAGTATTTGTTAAAATCTATAAAGTGATCAATATTGTTAAATGCACAACCACTTGCCAAAGTGGAGAGTGAGTTTTCCTCATCCATAATGGCTGTACTTAATTGAGAAGTTGTGGGGTCCAATAAATTTGATTATTGACAAAAGGTTCAAATGCCCAAATTTGATGAGTTGCTAAGAGATTGTTACGTTTAATTATTATAATATGAGCACTTTTTTAAACACAAATTAATTACTTTAGCAATCTTTTGGTTTTGATTATTATATTGTGGATGCTCTCAAGACCATTGGCCCTTTTCCACTCCTGCTATAATAAACTTCCGCAGTAATATATGACCATCTGCCTTCCTAATTTCTTACGTAATAATCTACGTACTAATGAACGTATAAGGTCAATTTTGTAATTTGACGTTTAATCTTTTTAACTCTGCAATTTTTGAAAGCTACAGAGGTCAGTATTTATTATATCTGGGCCCACTCAATGGATGCCATGAAGCGCCGGTGAACTTTTTCCTTAGAATATGGAGTACTAGTATAATTCTCCCCAATTTTTGTAATTATAAAAAAGGTTTGAGAATTTTGCTTCTTACAAAGTACTAGTATTATTAGAAGTTCTCTGTGATGGAACTGCCGAGTGCTGACATACTGCCACTCTTTGAATGGAAAAATTATACTATGCCTCAAGGGCATAGCCACATGGTGCCCCGGGGCTTTCCGCACCACACATTTCAGTGTGGGCCACGTGGTGCTCCGGGGCTTTCTGCACCACACATTTCAGTGTGGGACACTGAAATGTGTGGTGCAGAAAGCCCCGGGGCACCACGTGGCTATGCCCCACACTAAAATGTGTGGTGCAGAAAGCCCCGGAGCACCACGTGGCTATGCCCCGGGGGCATGGAATAATCTCTCCCTTGAATGACGTTCCTCGCTTTAAGATTTCTCATGAAATGGAGGATTTGAGTTTCACAGTATTGCTACACCTACAACATTGTTACATATTGACATGGTAGCTTCAGGGGACCCACTGATTAACCCAGCCAAAAAAAAATTTTGAAAACTCAAAAATAAAAAAAACACAGTAGAAAACTCTCTAGGTTGTACCAACCCAGCCACCATCCCACCACCGCCGACCACCACCAGTCTTCTTCACTCTGGCGACCACTCCTAGGCCTCTGCCCTCAGGCAACCACCACCACTGCACTGACACCGACGACGAGCTTGAACTTCGACCAAGGTCCGTCTCTCTCCCTCTCTTGATCGATCAATCTCTCTCGATCGAGCATTGAGGCCTCTCTCTCACTCTCTCTTTCTCACACAGTTTTTCTATGAGCCCTAATCCCTGTTTCAAGTGTTACTAAAACTATCGCTACTTGTGTCTTCTACGAACTCTTTTCCTCTTTAGTTAATGTATATTCTGAATTAGGGATTGAGGGTTGATAGTGTTCTAATTTTAGGACTTTCCCCCCTTCTTGATCTGTATTATGTTCTTTGATTTAGAGCTTTTTCAGTTTTCTCCATGTTAGAGAAATGGAGAAAATCAGGAGAGACCTTGGCAATGGAGCTTCGGAGGTGGGCGATTTGATTTTCGCAATTTGACCGTGCTTCGGTGGAGGTGGTCGCCGAAGGTGGTGATGGGGGTCGGCTGTGGCTGTGGCAGTGGCTGTGGTGGGTGATTTTCCTTTTCTTGGACCTTTGTAAGTTTATAAATTGAGTGGATATTTTACTAAACCCCAATTCAAGATTTTATTGTTTTCACTTTTGATTTTGTTCACTGGTAACGATTTGGGAGAACTTGTAACGCCCCGAATTTTGGGTACGTTAAAAAGACGATTTCATTGAAAACCTCAAAATAGAGTCTGGCTCTTATTACAATAAAACTTCCACAAGAGTTCAATATTTACATAAATGGAGGGAGATTCTAGGGTTCCTAACTACAGCTCCTCAGCTCCTCCATTCTTGCCAGCTCCTCAGCTCCAAAAGCCTCCATGGTGATTTGCTTACCCTGATCATCTACAAAATCTGACACATTATACTAACGTCGCCACCGATATAATATGTTAGGGTCACCAAAAAGGCAACACCATGAGCTACAAAAGCTAAGCAGGACAATCCCATACTCGCTAACCCATAACTTACGAACAACAGGTTAAACAACCATCGATTTCCACATGATATATGTATACACAGCTAACAATGACACATCCACATTCGTTAATCAACTATCGTTGGTGTCCAAGATTTTCTTTTTTCTCCTACCCGACTCATCGTAGACTGTGTCATCATTTTCATTTACAAAACTATCTTTCAAAAACATTTGTTTAACACACCCAACCTTTCAAAATCATTTGCATTGGCTCCGTACCGCGGATAACCAAGCTACACACCCAACCTCGGTTCCGCCGTTTCGGACTCCCGAGTATCCTCACAATGGTTCCGCCGTCCTGGGTTCCCATTGGCACACACACACCCAACCTCGGTTCCGCCGCGCCGGTCTCCCGAGTATCCTCACAATGGTTCCGCCGCGCCGGGTTCCCATTGGCACACAAAAATATTTGCATTGGCTCCGTACCGCGGATAACCAAGCTATACCTCACCATGGTTCCGCCGCTCCGGGTTCCCATGGGAACGCACACAATTTAAAACCCTCGGTTCTGCCGCTCCGGGTTTTCAAGTATTCCCACAATGGTTCCGCCGCGCCGGGTTCCCATTGGCACACAAAAATATTTGCATTGGCTCCGTATCGCTGATAACCAAGCTACACACCCAACCTTGGTTCTGCCGCGCCAGGTTCCCAAGTATCCTCACAATGGTTCTGCCGCGCCGGGTTCCCATTGGCACACAAAAATATTTGCATTGGCTCCGTACCGCGGATAACCAAGCTACACACCCAACCTTGGTTCCGCCGCGCCGGGTTCCCATTGGCACACAAAAACATTTGCATTGGCTCCGTACCGCGGATAACCAAGCTATACTTTACCATGGTTCCGCCGCGCCGAGTTCCCATTGGCACACAAAAATATTTGCATTGGCTCCGTACCGCGGATAACCAAGCTATACCTCACCATGGTTCCGCTGCTCCGGGTTCCCATGGGAACGCACACAATTTAAAACCCTCGGTTCCGCCCCTCCGGGTTCCCGAGTATTCCCACAATGGTTCCGCCGCTCCGGGTTCCCATTTGGGGTTTTCGAAATCTAAAAACCTCAGTTCCGCTGCTCCGGGTTCCCGAGTATCCCCACAATGATTCCGCCGCTCCGGGTTCTCATTGGGTTTTTCAACACACACCACACAATGGGCTACCACGTCCGGCCACAATGCGGTTTTCGAAAATTCAAAACATTTTCAAAACACGTCTTTTACACACGCACACAACTCACATAATGCCACCCAAAACCGGTCATTATGTTATTTCAAAATATTTCCTTCCTCGAAAAACATTTCCTTTCATTAACCACACCCTAGGTGTCATGTTTCTACTTTCCCGATTCTCGTGTCTCGTTTACATACAAAGACTCCGCGGTGGGACAAAAGTAACCATGAAACATTCCAACAAGATCATCCAATTCTATACTACTTATCATGCTAAGTCACCATTTATAGCATAACGTCACATGTACGGATGCCCTTGGAGTGTATCACTTATGCTTTATTCAAAGCACAACGCCACATATACGGACGTCTTTGGAGTGAAATCACTTATGCTTAATCACACCACAAGTAATACAAGCAATTCATACATGCCTACTCATAATCATCTTTAAATATCAAAATACAAATATTTCTAAACAAACGATAAGTACGTAAATAAAGATAACCTACTTTATACTTGAGTAAGTAAATAAATAGGAAGTAAGTAAGGATTTCCTTTCTAACATACGGTTCTATACGTAGAGTTAGGGAACAAGGGGTTCTACCTTACTTCTTGGCGGTAGTCGGCTACGGAAGGTACGTCGGCTATCGGACGGAGTAACTTCCTACGGCAGTCTCCGGTAGCTTTGAAAGAGAAAAGTTTCTCTCGAAACTTCTACTTGACTAACACTACTCTACTTTTTGGATCGAAGGGTGGTCGAGTGGCGGTTTAGTGGCGGCTTAGGTTGAGTTTCTTGAAGAACTCAAGAACAACTCAAGAACATGAAGAACAAAAGAAAGAACAAGATTTTTCTAGAGAGAGAAGTTGCTAGGTGAAGGTGTGAGTTCAAAGCTTGGAGTGGCTTGCTATTTATAGGCAAAATCTTGGCTCTCTCTCCTCTCTTCATGGCTGGCCCCCCTCTCTCTCTCATTCTTCAATTTTTTGACACTTGTCAAGCACTCATGGAAGGTCAGAGGCTAACCCTAGGCTTGCATGGCTAAATGGTGTACCTTGGATGGATTATGGAAGATTTGTTGGAAGATTTGGAGACAATGGTAAAAGATTTTGTCTAAAACAAATATAGAAGTACAATGGAGGTTAATGGAGGGCTAGTTCCTTAGCTAGGAAGGAAGATTCACCCATGGATTTGAAAGGATGAGGAAGGTCAAGTCAAGGTACAACCCATCTTCCTCCTTTCTTCCTTCTCTCTTTCTCTCTCTCTCCCTCTCCCTCTCTCTCTCTCTCGGCTCCCCTCTCCCTCTCTCTCTCGGCAATCTCTCTCTCTCTCTCTCTCTCTCTCTCTCTCTCTCTCTCTCTCTCCCACAAGTACACACACACACACACACACACACACACACGCATATATATATATATATAAAACAAGAAAGAATAAGAAAGTACAAGATTTTCCAAATCAAATACCCAATAAAGAATTCCAATAAGGCACATGTCCCATTAAATAAATAAAACTAGTGTACTAATGTACTCTAGGAAGATCAACTCCCCAATAAATTAATCCAATTGGGTACAAAACCCCAATACAAAATAATATTAAGGGTACTTTTAAGAATCTTAAGCCTTAAAGGCTACTAAGGCTAATAAGTATTTTCAAATCAAAATATTGGTACTTCATCACATGGGAATTTAGGAAAAATGACTAGTTGAAAGAATAACTCTTTTACCCAATGGATAATAAATCCCTTAACATTTATTGTCCAATGGATAATAGCTACTAGGAAACTTTTATAGTAAAATAATCAAAAAGTACTTTAAAGAATTTTTATAAAAGTCTATAATAGTATTTTGTTCAAATCTTTCATTAAACCCTTTTAATATAAAGAATTGGGTTTCTATTATCCAATGGATAATAGTTCCCCTAACTTTTATTGTCCAATGGACAAAGAATAAAACCAAATTAATAAAAGGAAATAAATAAGAAATTTCTAGGATTGAAAAGGTTTACTAGTCAAATCAACTTTATTGGAAAGTTTTCTAGTCACATCGGTACTTTATTTGGTCAAAAGACTCTATTATCCAAGGGTTACTAACTTTCCTAACGGTTATTGCCCAATGGATAATAATTCCCCTTGCGGTTAATAACCAATGGACAAAAGAGTACAAGTACCTTTTATTTTAAAATAAGATTTTTGAAAGACTACATGTACTTTTATAATAAAAAATTTATTATCCAATGGACGAAAATTACCCTTGTGATTATTATCCAATGGATAATGGAGGGGTGGGAGAATCTCCAATAAACAAAGAATAAATGTACTTTGCACATGTGAACATACACCATTAAAATACTATATCTTGTACTTTACCAAAATATTTAAATGGGAGGCCTATTGTCCAATGGACAAAGATTACCCTAACCATTATGGACCAATAGGTAAAGGCAAAAGGTTCAAAAGTTTCAAAAGGTCCAAAAGGTTCATCTAGTAACTAGGCGAGTTGGTTGCTCGGTTTCTCCAACTAGTTGGTTGGAAATTAACTAAATTGGTCACGTAGGGTTTCTAGTCGAGACCAAAATTTTAACTACGACGAAAATTAACAAGAATCATATAGTCACTCAAGAGAAAATAAGTAATGCAAATAAAATTCAAATACTTAACAAAATTTTTATTGACCAAAATTCAGGGTCGTTACAATCTATCCCCCTTAAAACAATTTCGTCCCCAAAATTGGCACGCAGCTACAGGTTAGACTAGGTCGCTATACTGGTCTCGGAATCATCGACTATCCCCCTTAAAAATTTGGAGTAGGTCACCATCAATCGAATTAAGCTTCATCACTTGCTTAACGAGATGGGGTTGAAGTTGCTTCTGCCGTCGAACAGTTTGCTTCGTCGTACGCCTTTGGTAAGGTCTCCACCGTAACTACCAACGCAAAATCTCTACCAAATCATCATGCAAACTCATATCCTTAGCACGTCCTTGTCGAATCAGCTTGCTTCTTCAGTCTGTAGTGCGAAGATACGCCCTCCAGTGCCTTGCTGGATTCCCATGGGCTGATTTCCCTTATTTTGCCCATTCTGCTGCTGCGGCGGGCCTCCAGGGTTTTGCTTCACAAAACTGGCCTGTTCAGGTTGTTGGGCTTCCTGATTTCCAAAGCTCCCATTCCTTTGAAGTTAGGGGCAGTCGCACTTATAGTGACCCATAGCCTGGCAGTTGAAACACTGAACTGTCGCTATGTCTCTACCACCTCTCTTTGGTTCGCCACTTTCATGGTTAGCAGTTCTCCAGGGTCGATGGTTCTGAGACGGGGTAAAGGGTTTGGTGGAGTAGGGTCCACGGTTATCGCTGAGGGTTTGGGTTCGGATTGGTCCACCGGCATTGCCCGTCGCCTTCCTCCATCGAGTTTTGAAGTCAGCCTCCTCGCTTTCCAGGCGGAGAGCACACTGAACCACACCATTATAGGCGGTAAAGGCTTGTGCCACTACGGCCCTTCGAGCGGTTGTCAGCCCCCACTCGAATCTTCTTGCCTTCCTGTCTTCGGTTGCCACAGCGGTTGGGGCGTAACGGGATAACTCTTCAAATTTGGCCGCGTACTGGGTCACGGTCATCGTCCCTTGTTTCAGGTTCATAAATTCTTGCTCCTTGGCTTGGCGAAGGGGTGTAGGGAAGTATTTGTCGAGGAATAGGGTTTCAAACTCGGCAAAGGTCAAGGTGTCGACGTCATGGGTTGCCTCCATCAGATCCCACCAATAGCGGGCTTCTCCCTTCAGCTGGTAAGAGGCTAAAGCCACACGGTCTCCGTTTCGGGTGATCTCCAAGGTGTCCAGGATCACCTTGATTTCTTTCAGCCAGGCTTCAGCTATGGTAGGGTTAGGATCTCCGTTGAAGGTCGGGGGTCGACGTTTGCAGAACTCGTTCATCGCTCGGGTTCGGGTCATAGGTCCATCATCGTGGTTTTGGTTTTGGCGGTTGGCGTTCAAGGCAGCTATGAACGCTTGCATAATTTGGGCTAGGTCGGGGTTCGCGTTCGAGGGTTCTCCGTTATCGTGTCCTAGTCCACCGCGTCGGCTCACCATCTACAAGAAGTAATTGGAAGGGGAAGGTTTAGTCTACCGAATCGATTTCCCTTTTGAAAAAGGCGCTTCCTTCTAAGGGTCAAATAGTATGCAACGGTACTCTTTAAAAATAAAGCAGGTTTTTCATAGATAAAAACATCATACAACATAAGCATATAATTACAACATAAACATAGAGTTCTACTACAAAACAAATAGATTAGAACAAGAATTCCTACTACAAGTTGAGACGGTCCTAATCCTTAACACCCTACATCCCGAAGGATTACAACGGTTACTAGATTTATTCTATGCACGCCTAAGCAATCTCTTTGGCCTTCACGGACCTTCTAGGGCCTCGTCCTCTTCGAGATCCTCTTCCTCCGTATGGTTTTCCTCTTTGGTCAGCTCATTGGTGTCCTCATCACCATTGACTTCTTCCTCCTTAACTCTAACCTCAAAGTTCTCCATCGGGGGTAAAACACCAAAATACTCATGGAAGGCAGACAGGATAGGAAACATCACATAGAACCAAGGGTCCTTTTCGACGGGAATAGGGGTATTCTGCTGCACTCTTTGGAAATCTCTCTTTTCTTTAAGTACAGCGGCAATAAAGTCGGGATCCTCCAACTTTTGGGCTGTCAAGATTTATATGGTATTTCTGGGTTGATAGGCTTCTGCTAAAAGATCAACTAGGTGTTTCATCTACAAGGAAAGGTTTCAACCTCAATTAGGAATATCCTACGACAGGGTAATCACTTAAGAAGATTTGAATCTATGTTCAACTTTTGATTCTTGATTTAAGTCATCATCCAATTGTTCGAAAATTCCCAGCTTGGCCGTACTGCCAATTTCCGTGCCTTGCTTCAATCCGAAGATTGTTTTGACAGAATTCCACCCAATTTGGAACGGTAAACTTAAACTCAATTCACGTTCGTGCAACGGTCAAACTTATCTCGTGGTTCTACCCATTCTACCCATGACCGAGCTTTTGAACCTAAAGCTCTGATACCAAGTTGTAACGCCCCGAATTTTGGGTACGTTAAAAAGACGATTTCATTGAAAACCTCAAAATAGAGTCTGGCTCTTATTACAATAAAACTCCCACAAGAGTTCAATATTTACATAAATGGAGGGAGATTTTAGGGTTCCTAACTACAGCTCCTCAGCTCCTCCATTCTTGCCAGCTCCTCAGCTCCAAAAGCCTCCATGGTGATCTGCTTACCCTGATCATCTACAAAATCTGACACATTATACCAGCGTCACCACCGATATAATATGTCAGGGTCACCAAAAAGGTAACACCGTGAGCTACAAAAGCTCAGCAGGACAATCCCAGACCCGCTAACCCATAACTTACGAACAACAGGTTAAACAACCATCGTTTTCCACATGATACATGTATACACAGCTAACAATGACACATCCACATTCGTTAATCAACTATCATTGGTGTCCAAGATTTTCTTTGTTTCTCCTACGCGACTCATCGTAGACTGTGTCATTATTTTCATTTACAAAACTATCTTTCAAAAACATTTGTTTAACACACCCAACCTTTCAAAATCATTTGCATTGGCTCCGTACCACGGATAACCAAGCTACACACCCAACCTCGGTTCCGCCGTTTCGGACTCCCGAGTATCCTCACAATGGTTCCGCCGTCCCGGGTTCCCATTGGCACACACACACCCAACCTCGGTTCCGCCGCGCCGGTCTCCCGAGTATCCTCACAATGGTTCCGCCGCGCCGGGTTTCCATTGGCACACAAAAATATTTGCATTGGCTCCGTACCGCGGATAACCAAGCTATACCTCACCAAGGTTCCGCCGCTCCGGGTTCCCATGGGAACGCACACAATTTAAAACCCCCGGTTCCGCCGCTCCGGGTTCCCGAGTATTCCCACAATGGTTCCGCCGCGCCGGGTTCCCATTGGCACACAAAAATATTTGCATTGGCTCCGTACCGCGGATAACCAAGCTATACCTCACCATGGTTCCGCCGCTCCGGGTTCCCATGGGAACGCACACAATTTAAAACCCTCGGTTCCGCCGCTCCGGGTTCCCGAGTATTTCCACAATGGTTCCGCCGCTCCGGGTTCCCATTTGGCGTTTTTGAAATCTAAAAACCTCTGTTTCGCCGCTCCGGGTTCCCGAGTATCCCCACAATGATTCCGCCGCTCCGGGTTCTCATTGGGTTTTTCAACACACACCACACAATGGGCTACCACGTCCGGCCACATTGCGGTTTTCGAAAATTCAAAACCTTTTCAAAACACGTCTTTTACACACGCACACAACTCACATAATGCCACCCAAAACCGGTCATTATGTAATTTCAAAATATTTTCTTCCTCAAAAAACATTTCCTTTCATTAACCACACCCTAGGTGTCATGTTTCTACTTTCCCGATTCTAATGTCTCGTTTACATACAAAGACTCCGCGGTGGGATAAAAGTAAGCATGAAACATTCCAACAAAATCATCCAATTCTATACTACTTATCATGCTAAGTCAGCATTTATAGCATAACGCCACATGTACGGACGCCCTTGGAGTGTATCACTTATGCTTTATTCAAAGCACAACGCCACATGTACGGACGTCTTTGGATTGAAATCACTTATGCTTAATCACACCACAAGTAATACAAGCAATTCATACATGCCTACTCATAATCATCTTTAAAGATCAAAATACAAATATTTCTAAACAAACGATAAGTACGTAAATAAAGATAACCTACTTTATACTTGAGTAAGTAAATAAATAGGAAGTAAGTAAGGATTTCCTTTCTAACATACGGTTCTATACGTAGAGTTAGGGAACAAGAGGTTCTACCTTACTTCTTGGCGGTAGTCGGCTACGGAAGGTACGTCGGCTATCGGACGGAATAACTTCCTACGGCGGTCTCCGGTAGCTTCGAAAGAGAAAGGTTTCTCTCGAAACTTCTACTTGACTAACACTACTCTACTTTTTGGATCGAAGGGTGGTCGAGTGGCGGTTTAGTGGCGGCTTAGGTTGAGTTTTTTGAAGAACTCAAGAACAACTCAAGAACATGAAGAACAAAAGAAAGAACAAGATTTTTCTAGAGAGAGAAGTTGCTAGGTGAAGGTGTGAGTTCAAAGCTTGGAATGGCTTGCTATTTATAGGCAAAATCTTGGCTCTCTCTCCTCTCTTCATGGCTGGCCCCCCTCTCTCTCTCATTCTTCAATTTTTTGACACTTGTCAAGCACTCATGGAAGGTCAGAGGCTAACCCTAGGCTTGCATGGCTAAATGGTGTACCTTGGATGGATTATGGAAGATTTGTTGGAAGATTTGGAGACAATGGTATAAGATTTTGTCTAAAACAAATATAGAAGTACAATGGAGGTTAATGGAGGGCTAGTTTCTTAGCTAGGAAGGAAGATTCACCCATGGATTTGAAAGGATGAGGAAGGTCAAGTCAAGGTACAACCCATCTTCCTCCTTTCTTCCTTCTCTCTCTCTCTCTCTCCCTCTCCCTCTCCCTCTCTCTCTCTCTCTCTGTCTCTCTCTCTCTCTCTCTCTCAAGTACACACACACACACACACACACACACACACACATATATATATATATATATATATATATATATATATATATATATAACAAGAAAGAATAAGAAAGTACAAGATTTTCCAAATCAAATACCCAATAAAGAATTCCAATAAGGCACATGTCCCATTAAATAAATAAAACTAGTGTACTAATGTACTCTAGGAAGATCAACTCCCCAATAAATTAATCCAATTGGGTACAAAACCCCAATACGAAATAATATTAAGGGTACTTTTAAAAATCTTAGGCCTTAAAGGCTACTAATGCTAATAAGTATTTTCAAATTAAAATATTGGTATTTCATCACATTGGAATTTAGGAAAAATGATTAGTTGAAAGAATAACTCTTTTACCCAATGGATAATAAACCCCTTAACATTTATTGTCCAATGGATAATAGCTACTAGGAAACTTTTATAGTAAAATAATCAAAAAGTACTTTAAAGAATTTTTATAAAAGTCTATAATAGTATTTTGTTCAAATCTTTCATTAAACCCATTTAATATAAAGAATTGGGTTTCTATTATCCAATGGATAATAGTTCCCTAACTTTTATTGTCTAATGGACAAAGAATAAAACTAAATTAATAAAAGAAAATAAATAAGAAATTTCTAGGATTGGAAAGGTTGACTAGTCAAATCAACTTTATTGGAAAGTTTTCTAGTCACATCGGTACTTTATTTGGTCAAAAAACTCTATTATCCAAGGGTTACTAACTTCCCTAACGGTTATTGCCCAATGGATAATAATTTCCCTTGCGGTTAATAACCAATGGACAAAAGAGTACAAGTACCTTTTATTTTAAAATAAGATTTTTGAAAGACTACATGTACTTTTATAATAAAAAATTTATTATCCAATGGACGAAAATTACCCTTGTGATTATTATCCAATAGATAATGGAGGGGTGGGAGAATCCCCAATAAACAAAGAATAAATGTACTTTGCACATGTGAACATACACCATTAAAATACTATATCTTGTACTTTACCAAAATATTTAAATGGGGGGCCTATTGTTCAATGGACAAAGATTACCCTAACCATTATAGACCAATAGGTAAAGGCAAAAGGTTCAAAAGTTTCAAAAGGTCCAAAAGGTTCATCTAATAACTAGGCGAGTTGGTTGCTCGGTTTCTCCAACTAGTCGGTTGGAAATTAACTAAATTGGTCACGTAAGGTTTTTAGTCGAGACCAAAATTTTAACTACGACGAAAATTAACAAGAATCATATAGTCACTCAAGAGAAAATAAGTAATGCAAATAAAATTCAAATACTTAACGAAATTTTTATTGACTAAAATTCAGGATCATTACAGAACTGATTTTGGATTGAACAATTAGAGTTTTGAGAGAGAGAGAAAGAGAGAGAGAGACGATTTGGGGAAAATAATTTTGGGTTGAACGATTTGGGGTTGGACAGGGGGAGAGAGAATAAGAGAGAGAGAGTAATTTTTTTTTTGCTGTAAAATGGTTGGGCCTACTGACTCGTTGTAAAGATGTTGTAGCAAAATGTTGTCATCGTAGCATTTCCGTTTCTTTGAATTTTAACTAGGGGATTAGGTTAAAGCCTTGAACCACTAACGGGTAGCTTAACATCTTTCTAAGATTGCTCGTTTTGTTTCTAGTTCTAATGTATGGACGGAAGTGACTCTCCATGTCGTTTCTTACTGCTCACATTCCAACTTACTCCGTTATAGCAGCTTTAGTTTAACTCGTTTATCAAGTACTTACCGATATTCAAATGAGTTGATTTTTTTACGAAAACTCTTAAAATTACGTTTTAAACAAATTAAATGGTTCCGATTAATTGCGTGGGACTCCAAAATAAGTCAGTCAGAAAACTTGTGCCAACTTTTGTGTGAGGAAAACCAACTCCTATATTATATATAGGAGACCCTTAAAATCACGTTCTTAACACATTGAACGACTCGGATCATCAAAATTTGATCGAAAAATGAGAGATCCACATTTTAACAAGTTAAGGGCACCCTTATGTGAAGGTTGGTGTGTGTGTGTGTGTACACAAATTATCCAGTGAGGGATCCCTTACGGTCCTATAGTGCGGAACTCTCATTTTCCGAGCAAATTTCGATGATCCGAGTCATTCAAAGTGTGCAGAACATGATTTTAAGATTATACCCGCAAGAAATTAGCAAAAAAATGACCGAAAATGGCTTGATTTGAGCAATTTTTTATTGAACCGTTCAATGAAAACTGCTCCGATCAAGCCCTTCTCAATTATTTTTTTGGTGATTTCTCTTGAGTACCCTTAAAATCACGTTCTGATCACTTTGAGTGGCTCGAATCATCGAAATTTGATCGAAAAAGCGAGGTCCGCACGGTTTTACCGTTCAGGATCCCTCACAAGATAAGGACTGTATATACAGTCCGGATCACGTAAGGGATCCCAGTTGGAGCGTTTCGTGCAGACCTCGCGTCTCAACAATTGGATTATGTTTTCAATGGTCCAGATCTATGGATGGTTTATGACCGGTCATAATTAACTTTTATTCGAAAAAACTTCATTAAAATATGGACCATTGAAAATCCGATCCAACGGTTAAAACATAGTTCGCACGAAACACTCTGTCTGGGATCCCTTAGGGGATCCTTAAAAAAAACTCTAAAAAAACCCTCCAAATCTTAATCTCATAGTTTCCGATCAAATTTTGATGATCTGAACCACTCAATATGTTCAGAACGTGATTTTAAGGATTCACGCGAAAAATTGGCAAAAAAAATAACCGAAAAGTGCTTGATTTGAGCAGTTTTTTACTAAACCGTTCAATAAAGTTCAATTAAAATCTATTCGGATGAAGCCCTTCCCGATCATTTTTTTGCTGATTTCTCACAGTTACTCTTAAATCACGTTTTGATTACATTAAGCAGTTCGAATCATCAAAATTCGATCGAAAACTTGGAGAGGTTTTTTTAGAGGTTTTTTTAAGGGTCACCGGAACCACCCCGATATACGGGACGATTCTGGGGACCCTTAAAAAAATCTCAAAAAAAGTCCTCTAAATCTTAATCTCATAGTTCCCGATCAAATTTTGATGATCTGAACCGCTCAATATGTTCAGAACGTGATTTTAAGGATTCACGCCGAAAATTGGCAAAAAAAAAAACCAGGAAGTGCTTGATTTGAGCAATTTTTTACTAAACCGTTCAATAAAGTTCAATTAAATTATGTGCGGATGAAGCCTTTTCCGGTCATTTTTTTGCAGATTTCTCACAGTTAGTCTTAAAATCACGTTTTGATTACATTAAGCAGTTCGAATCATCAAAATTCGATCGAAAACTTGGGGGGGCCTTTTTAGAGGTTTTTTTAAGGGTCCCCGGAACCGCTCCGATATACGGGACGGTTCTGGGGACCCTTAAAAAAATCTCAAAAAAAGTCTTCTAAATCTTAATCTTATAGTTTCCGATCAAATTTTGATGTTCTGAGCCACTCAATGTATTCAGAACATGATTTTAAAGGTGCCCACGGAAAATTAGCAAAAAAAATAACCGGAAAGGGCTTGATTTGAGCAGTTTTTTACTAAATCGGTCAATAAAGTTCAATAAAAATCTGTTCGGATAAAGCCCTTTTCGGTCATTTTTTTTGCTGATTTCTCCCAATTACCTTTAAAATCACATTCTAATTATATTAAGCGGCTCGGATCATCAAAATTCGATCAAGAATTGAGATTGGGGGTGGGGGGGGGGGGGAGGGAGATTTAGAGGTATTTTATATATCGGGCGGTTCCGGAGACCCTTAAAAAAACCTCTAACCCCCCCCCCCCTTAAGTTTCCGATCGAATTTTGATGATTCGAGTCGTTCAATGTAATTAGAAAGTGATTTTAAAGGTAACTGTGAGAAATCGGCAAAAAAAAATGACTGAAAAATGATTCATCGGAACATTTTTTTGTTGAACTTTATTGACCGGTTTAGTAAAAAACTGCTCAAATCAAGCCCTTTCCGATTATTTTTTTTGCCAATTTCCTGCGAGCACCCTTAAAATCACGTTCTGAACACATTGAGCGGCTCAAATCATCAAAATTTGATCACGAATTATGAGATTAAGATTTAGAGAGTTTTTTTAGAGGTTTATTTAAGGGTCCCTGGAACCGTTCCTTATATGTGTGTGTGTGTGTGTTTGTGTGTGTGTTTATATATATGCAATTTTTGTTTGTATTTTATCAAACGGTTCAAATAAAAACTGCTCAAATCAAGTTCTTCTCGATCATTATTTTTTTGTTGATTTCACGTGAATATTCTTAAAATCACGTTCTAAACACATTGAGCAACTCGGATCATTGAAATTTGATCAAAAAAATTGAAAAAATGGGACCTTCGCATTTTATTTAGAATGGGGCCACCATATATATATATATATATATAGTCTCCTTCAAGTAAGGGCGCTCTCATGTTTTCCGATTAAATTTTGATTATCCAAACCGCTCAATGTGTTCAAAACGTGATTTTAAAAATACCTGCAAGAAATTAGCAAAAAAAATGACCGGGATGGCTTGATTTGAGCAATTTTTATTTGAACCATTTGATAAAATACAAACAAAAACTGCTCGGATCAAACCCTTTCTGGTCTTTTTTTTTTAATTTCTCGTGGGTACCCTTAAAATCACGTTCTAAATATATTGAGCGGCTCGGATCATCGCAAATTGGTCGGAAAAGAGATGTCGTTAACTTAATACAGTAAGGGCGCCCTTATTTGAAATCTTGTCTATGTGTGTGTGTCTATATATATACAATCCGGATTCCATAAGGGATCCCGCACGGTAGCACCATAAGGGAATCCCTTCTTTCGAGTCAATTTTGATGATCCGAGTCACTTAAAGTGATCAGAATGTGATTTTAAAGGTACACGCGGGAAATCAACAAAAAAAAAAAAAATCTAGAAATGCTTTATCCTAACAGCTTTTTATTAAACGGTTCAGTAAAAAATTGCTCAGATCAAACCCTTCTCGATCATTTTTTTTGCTGATTTCTAGTTGATACCTTTAAAATCACATTTTGCACACTTTGAGCGACTCGGATCGTTGAAATAGGCTTAGAAAAAGGGAGTCTCACACGGTAAGGCCGTAAGGCATCCCTTATGGGATCCGGACTGTATATATACATATATATAGATATAGTTATTTTCAAATAAGGACCTCCCAATTTCTCTCATTTTTCAATTGAATTTCGATGATCCGATCCGCTCAATTGTTCAGAACGTGATTTTAAGGGTACTTGCGAGAAATCGGCAAAAAAAATGACCGGGAAGGGCTTGATTTGAGCAGTTTTTATTTGAACCGTTTGATAAAAACATAACAAAAACTGCTCGGATGAAGCCCTTCCCGGTTTTTTTTTTCCTGATTTCTCGCGGGTACCCTTAAAATCACGTTCTGAATACATTGAGCGGCTCGGATCATCAAAATTTGATCGAAAAATGGAGGTCCTTATTTTATTAAAATAAGGTGGTCCTTAGGAGAAGGAGACTATATATATATATATATAGTCTCGGATCAAGTCTACACCCCTTCCCGTACGCACCGTCCGCACCTCCCCTTTTTCGATGGAATTTCGATGATTCGAGCCGCTCAATGTGATCAGAACATGATTTTAAAGGTACCTACGAGAAATCGACAAAAAAATAATCGGGAAGGGTTTCATCCGAACAGTTTTTGTTCGTATTTTATTAAATAGTTCAATAAAAAACTGCTCAAATCAAGCCCTTACCGGTGTTTTTTTTTTGCCGATTTGTAACGGGTACTTTTAAAATCACGTTCTGAACATATTGAGCAGCTTAGATCATTGAAATTCGATCGGAAAAGGAGAGGTGCGGACGGGTGCGGATGGAAAGATGTGTGGATAGGAACCAGGTTTTAGTTAAAATGATCCGAGCCGCTCACATGAGGGGGTCATACCTCCCAATTTCTCCCCTTTTTCGATCGAATTTCGATAATCCGAGCCGCTCAATGTGATCAAAATAAGATTTTAAGGTACTCACGAGAAATTTACAAATAAAATGACCGAAAAGAGCTTGATTTGAGCAGTTTTTATTTGAGCCTTTCAATAAAAACTGTTCAAAATTGCTCGGATGAAGCCCTTCCCGGTCATTTTTTTTGACGATTTCTCACGAGTACCTTTAAAATCACGTTCTGAAGACATTGAGTGACTCGAATCATCGAAATTCGATTGGAAAAGGGGGGTCCATATTTTAACTAAAATAAGGATTCCCTCATTTCAAATAAAACGTGTGTGTGTGTGTGTGTATATATATATATATATACACAAACACACATACGAATCGGTTCAAGATACATCTAAAAAATCACCCCAAATTTCAATTCCATAGTTTTTGATCAAATTTTAATTATCCGAATCGCGCTCAATATATGTAGAACGTGATTTTAAGGGTACCTGTGAGAAATCGGTTAAAAAAAAAACTACAGGGAAGTGCATGTTTTCAGCAGTTTTTAATTGAACCGTTCATAAAATCTGAACTAAAAACTGCTCAGATTAAACCTTTTTCGGGCATTTTTTTTGCTAATTTCTCGCGAGTATCTTTAAAATTACTTTATGATCACATTGAGAGGATCAGATCATCAAAATTTGATTATGAACTATGAGATATTTTTTTAGATGTTTTTATAGATGTTCCCGGAACTGCCCTAATATATATATATATATATATATATATATATATATATATATATATATATATATATATATATATATACAGTTCGGATCAAATCCACACCTTTACGGTCCGCACCCGTCATTTCTCGATTGAATTTCGATGATCCGAACCGCTCAATGTGTTTAGAACGTGATTTTAAGGGTACCCGCGAGAAATCAGCAAAAAAAATGACCGGGAAGGGCTTGATCTGAGCAGTTTTTTTTTGAACGGTTCAGGAAAAAACTGCTCAGATCAAGCCATTCCCGGTAATTTTTTTTGCTGATTTCTCGCGGGTACCCTTAAAATCACGTTCTGATCACATTGAGCGGCTCGGATCATCGAAATTCAATCGAAAAATGTGAGAAATAGGGAGGTGCGGACCGGAGCTCCGGTCCACACCTCCTGACTTAATCCTGACTGTATATATATGTATATATATACACACACACACACACACACATACACACACTAGTGCATGTCCGTGCCTTCAGCCTGAAGGCATGGCTTGAACAATCAGCACACGCAAATAAATACTAAACATTTAACCTAATATATCAACCCCTATCCAATGCATTTAACTTTGCGGAAAATAATAACCTAAACAAATTTATTAATCTGTTTAACTTGAATCAGTAAGTGAAGAGCAAATAATTTTTCAATTTCTAACTTCCCTATGCACAAACTCAAAAGCATAAAACTTTGATAAAATAAAAAACACCATCCAAACGTCAATGCAAACAAAAAATAATACATAACACTGAAAATACGTGTCTCGAGTAGATATATAAAAGAATACCAAAAAAATATGTATCTTTGTATCTCTTGTTAAGAGATACATATATTGCATTACGGGTACTAATCAGGATTTGCAAGAAAATTCGATACCATTTTACATCAAGATTTTCCATAAGATTCTAACCCATATTAGATGTTTTTTGAATCCATATCCAATACTTTCCATCGTCAAATCTCTATCCTTATCTGCCTCTAGCAATAGTAAAACTCATGTTCCGCTGACACTACCTTCCAGCTTGAAACCAGTATGACTCATGCACCCACCCACCTCCACTACCATATTCCAATGATTTTCTTTTGTTTTCGTTTCTTTTGGATTTTTTCTAGCAACAAATCCATGCTATGAACCGGAGTTCAACAAAAGGATCTCAACACTAAAGATACATGTGCATTTTGAATTTGTAAATGAAAAATGATCTCTACCTCTCTCATGTCTCTGCAAAAAAACTTCGTAAAACATTACATATGGATCATACAAACTGATTGTATGAGTTTTAACTTTTAACCGTTTGGCCTTCAACTGTCAAGATTCATAATGTAATAGAATAAAATTGCAAGACTGTCATAGTATTGATACTTTTGAAACAAATTGTGCAAAATATAAGGAGGTCGTTCTTTTATTAATATTGTGAGAAAAAAGAGAAACATTATTACACATATTTGTGGGCAATACACATGTGCTTAAATATACATAATGAGGGTGTTTCAATGTTTTTGAAGTGTCACATGAAACAAACCTAATTTTCAAACTTAAACTTTTAAATTACAACATAAAAATATCTCACAATTAAATTATAGAAAATTGAGGGCTTATCTATTTGCTCCTTTGACTTTACGTGGTTCAACCACAAATACAACCATCTTATGTGTCCTCTAAGAAATTCGCCTTACAATGCGCACATCCCATCCAAACATTGTAATGCAAAGATGACAAAAAAAAAATAATAATAACAAAAGTTAATACAAAGATGTTTGTTGTTAAGAAAAAATCTCGTTAGAATTTTTTGAGATTAAACAAAAATTAAAGTGTGAATAAACATTAATGGCTGGATCACTTACCAAAAAGGAAAAAAAAAACTTTCTTCAAGAAGTATTTTGAATTATAGATTTGTAAAAAGATAAAAGAAAAAAACAAAATGGAAAAGATCAATAATAGCAAGTGGAGTGTTAGTCAGTGGTAGGCACCATACACTTCATGCATTTGATAGGGGTTTAAACTTCATTAACTATAACTAACAATATTGATTTTGGGTAGGGAAAAAAATCAATAATAATAAAATGACAAAATATATGGGTATAACATTTTTCTTGCCTGCGATGTGTCCCCCGAAAGCGATTATAAAGAGGGCAATCCAAACATTGATATTGTCAATAGATAATAGAGAAAGCTCATTCCCAATTAACAAAAGCTTGTACCAAATTAAGATTAGGCAAAAATTAAATTAAGATTAGGAAAAAATCACACATCGCGTGAGCAAACATTATAATAGATTAAATTCATGCCATTACCTTGATTGATGTTTGGTGTGCTCAGAAGAACCTCAGCAAATCTGTAAACGACGTCTAAAACCATAAAAATTCATGAATTTTTTTTTGTATACGTAAGAAAGTAAAATCGTAGAAAAATTATGTAAATCACACTCACTTTGGTTGCACATGATCTCCCCGTTGAATGTCTCTAAGAACAAACTAACCATCTCTCTCTCTATTAGAAATCCCATAAATTAAAGATGAAATGATTAGCTGTAAGTCTTCTTTTTTTAAAAGTTTCTTATAAGTGAGTATATTAATTAAACAATTTTTTGATCAGTGGATACCTATATGCATTTGGAGATTATGGAATCAATCACAAAATTACCTTACTTTCCATAATTTATGACAAAATTTGTATTTGAATGAGATAATAGATTGAAAATTCCATTAGATTAGGAGGGATGTGATTTATGTATTGACTAACATTACCTTTATCAAAGAAGATGAAGTTTTGGTAAAGTAATGTTCCATTTCAGTTTCAAATCTTACCCATTTGAAAATAATGAAAATTCAAAAACAGAGTCCAAGATTTCGGTTCCACCATAAATGTGATCTTTATTTTTTTTCCATAAAAAACAAAGTACGGTATATACTAAAATGCCATTTTGTAGAATGGAGGGTGGAGATTTATGCAGAACGAGGGGATAAATCTGGAGTGTTAGTTATATTTGGGATTCAAAAGCAGCTCTGTTTTATTTTATATATATATATATATATATATATATATATATATATATATATATATATATATATATATATATATATAGAGAGAGAGAGAGAGAGAGAGAGAGAGTGGGCTTCTACTAAGGTCGATCTTAGATGTACAGACAAAATGTGGACTTGTGATCTTAGCCGCTGGATCGTGATTTCAATGTCTGCTGATGGTCATCAATAGTTTATGACCATCAGCAGATCTGGACCATTGAACTCACAATCCAACGGCTGCCATGCAGCGACGTCCGCATTTAACAAAAATAAGGGCGAGCTTATTAGAAGTTCCCTATTTATATATACATACAGAAAACTTTTTGTAAGGACTTTAAGTACGGTTCTCCCTTTCCCGATCAAATTTTGATGATCCGAACCGTTCAATGTGTTCAGAACGTGATTTTAAGGGTTTTAGCAAGAAATCGGCAAAAAATTGACCAAGAAGTTTTTGATCTGAAGAATTTTTTATTGAACCGTTCAATAAAAACTGCTTGGATGAATCTCTTTCTAGTCAAATTTTTGTTGATTTCTTTCGGGGACTTTTAAAATCGCATTCTAATCATATTGAACGGTTCGGATTATCAAAATTCGATAGGAATCTATGAGGTCTGTATTTAAGCTAAGTAAGGGATCCCTTGGCTGCTGATTTTGTCACTCCCTTTTTTGTTAACGCCGCTCCCATACAAATGTATTTTTGCACCAAAAATACACTTGCAAGGGAGTGGCGTTAACAAAAAAGGGAGTGGCAAAATCATTTCCCGATCCCTTATAAGAAGCTGATTAATATATATATATATATATATATATATATATATATAGTCAAAAATGACCGGGAAGGGCTTCATCCGAGCAGTTTTCATTGAACGGTTAAAAAAAACTGCTTGGATGAAGCCATTCCCGGTCATTTTTTTCGCTGATTTCTCGCGGGGACCCTTAAAATCACATTCTGCACACATTGAACGGTTCGGATTTTCAAAATTTGATCGGAAAATGAAAGTCCCGCATTTTAACAAAGTGAGGGATCCCTCACTTGATAATTTGTGTATATATATATGTATATACAGAAATCTTCAAGTAAGGACCTTAAAATAAGGACCTTATATGCGGACCTCCCATTTCTCGTCTTTCCCGATCTGATATCGATGATCCGAGCCGCTCAATGTGATCAGAACGTGATTTTAAGAATACCCGCGAGAAATTGGCAAAAAAAATGTCCGGAAATGGCTTGATTTGAGCAGTTTTTATTTGAACCGTTAGATAAAAAATAAACAAAAACTGCTCGGATGAAGCTCTTACCGGTCTTTTTTTTTGCTGATTTCCCGCAAGTACCTTAAAAATCACGTTTTGAACACATTGAGCAGCTTGGATCATCAAAATTTGATCGGGAAATGGAGGTCCGCATTTTATTAAAATAAGATAATCCTTATAAGAAGGAGAATATATAAATATATATATGAGAGAGAGAGAGAGAGAGAGAGAGAGAGAGAGAGTAAAAAAGTTATTCTAATACACATATATATAAAACCATAACTACAACCAGTACACGATACGAATGATAATCCAAGGTGTAATGTAACACAAGGGAGTGAAATTATTAACTTTATTTAACTCGTGCATACTCATGCAGAGCTAGGTATCTGATATATCAGATACTACATAAACAAAAACCAACCATAGCGTAGGTACTCTGTAAAGCTGATAGATGCCTAGTACTCAAGGCAAATACGTAATCTAACACTTGACTGCAACCCCACAAGTGGTAGCAACTTTCTTTGCATTAGGAGATGCAAGAAACTTCTTGAGTTTAGGGTTTTTGGTATACTGGCAAAGGCAAGTTTTCTGCTCCTGTAACTTGCTGCAACATAGCTTCGATGGAGGTGTGGACGACGTGATGGCACCGGCACACGAGCTCAGTGCCGACGGGTTGCATACCACAGCCATGGTCACCTGTGCTTCATACCCCAAGAAGAGCACTAGCACTGAAAACACAGCAACTATGTATGATGCCTTCATTTTCTCACACTTCCCTAACGAAAGCAAAAAGACGAGTGATGGTAATGAGGGGAAGAAAGAGGAGAGATCCGTTTGAGGTGGGGTGGTGAAGTTGGCTTTGGGTTTCATCTGAATTTATAGCTGAGTGAAGTTGGCTTTGGGGTTCATTTAATGGTGCATGGGGGCGGAAAAAAAGGGCGGGGGTGTTTCGCTTGTGAAATTTCCTCAATACATATTTTGACCCATAAGATATAATAAATTGCCCAAAATGTCCATTAGGGCTACAATGTTTGTCCTTCAGCATTATTACTAACCAGAACCCAATCCCAATGAAAATGTCTTAAAATACCACTGTCCGTAGTAGTAGTTCAAAAATGTTATGCTTACCATCTGCCATACTTCTAGTGGTGCACTATGTTCACTGCCCTTTTTAATACTACTAACTTAGATAGATTATATCATCGATTGATGTACGTACATGGCCATCATGCTATGAGTTACTTACGATGAATAATCGAATTCTTGGTTTTTAAATAGATCGAGTACTATGAGTATGTATAAAACAACGTGATTAGATTAAAAACAGTATTAAAAAGTTTGGGCTTTCTCTATTCCCATCTCATAGGATGGTACCAATAGCCTTACATTTTAAGTCGAGCTAGTGTCATCAATTGTGAATTCAATTAATTAATGGTTAGCAGTAATCGTAGCTCTACATTAGGATGAGCACAAGGGTTGGACTTGGACCCCTTAGCTAGTGTGGAACCTAGCCTACTACGATGCAGCTGAAAGTAGCCCTTGTGAATTGATGATCTCTTTTCTTTAATTTCTTCTTGTTGGTTGTCTCTTCTATGGTTGGTCAGTGTTTCATAATAAAATTATGTGTCTTATGTTCTCTCTTTGATCCTAACTTACTTAGTGTTTGTACCCACTTCGTGTCTGTAAACTTGGTATCAGAGTCATGTCTTCCATTCTAGCTTAAACCCTCTTCTGGGAACTTCTTTTCCAAAACTACTTCAAATCTTTTCTAAAAGAAAAAACTTGAAGCATATGCTCTGTGGTTGCCTTTTAAGGATCCTTCACATCAGAAACTTCATCAACTATTTTGGTTAAAAGAATTTTGTATCAGTGGGTTAAAGTACCTTGAGACTTTTGGCTATTGAGCGGTGTGTCTCGGTTTATTTACCCTGGTATACAAAATTTTATTAATCAACATCTGTTGAAGGACTTTACGTTGAAAAAGAAAAGGTTTGTTGTACTAAGGAAAAGGAGAACCCAGATTTCTACTTAAAAATGAATCATCTGTTTACCATTCACTCCTCTGCTACGTCATCTTTAATCCCTTCATGTTCCTCTACCAGTAGAAATTCCTCATCTTCTTCTTCTAATCTTGAATATTTGTATGAGTTTGAATACCTTCCTGATGATAGTAAGGTTCCTCTTACTGATCTTCCTTTTCTAAATCCTTATAATGCTTTTGTCAGACCACAAACTTCTGTAAAGAAGACCGTCACCCAACTTTTCTCCACAAAACGACCAACCTCCGTAAAAGAATATGTTCAAGCCTCTAAATTTGACCAATGCTTCATAGCAGCTACAGAAGCTGAACAACTTTTACCTTTGGAAATCCCGGTTGATTTGCCTCGCCTTTGGCAACAACAAGGATTTACCCATCTACACTTTGGTGCAATTCGACTTGCTGTTACTTTTCATGGCAGAAAAGGTTTGCCTGTTACTTCCAGACTTGCTCTGGTCGATACCAGGTTTCTATAGTATCAGCACGCATGTATCGCTACAGTCCAAACCACCCTCAATGCTGGAACTGTGATTTTTACCTTCTACCCCAATTTCAACATGCCATTAGCAGATCCTCATCTGCTATCCACCTTGAAGGTCCAAGTTCAAATTGGTGGTGCCTCCCAAATCTCCTCCACATATGTAGCAACCCTTCACTACCAAATGGCCTATCGTCTTCAAAACCATGCCTTTGACATGTCCTTACCATCCTCCACAGATGAAGCCCTTTTCCTCACTATAAACGCACCTCACCAAGCCTCTTGTGTCCATGTTCCGAGACAGATTTCCCGTCCTGAGCTTCTTAAGCTTCTCCCAGAATCTTGGGTTACAGCTTATGAGAAAAATCAAAACAAGCCCATACCTGTCCAATCTTCAAATCCAACTTTCATCACCAAACCTGATGGTACTGTGGAAATCACTTTTCCAAAAGAAACCTCTGCCTCATCTTCCACCCATCCTGTCATTTTTCCCTCAAGAATTAACATATTTGTAGATGGTTCTAGGCCTGGTCCCCTAATTAAATACTTTAATCCCAGTGGCCTTCCAGTCTTCTATTTCAAAAATCCAGAAACAGGTCATTGTTATTTTGATGCCTGTGACTGTGAAGAATGTCTAGAAGACAGTCTCCTAAAAGATGACGAGGACTTTGAAGATCCATGTCCATGTTCCATATGTCCTTCATCGCCTCCCACTCCGTGTAAATCTCCACCTCCTCCTCAACCTCCCTCTGATGATGGTTCTTTTGCTCAACCGAGTGGATGTTTTATGTTCACCTCAACTTCTTCCTAGATTAAAGCAGATTTTCCTCCTTTGGAATTTCATAATTCCCAAGAAAGGACAACCTATCGCCATAAAATTCCAGACTCTACTACCATTCTTCCTGATGGTAGTACCAAAGCACTGTCAGCAGCAGAAGCAGCAATAAATTGGCAGTCAGCAAATTCTCTGGCTCAGAACAAAATTCTTCAGAGAATTGCTAACTCCCAACAAAATTTGAAGAATGTTGTCCATAAGAAGTTATCAATCTTGGAACTTCTTATTAGAGATTTGCAGCAGAAAATTCAGAATGTTCACCAGGAACTTCTCCAGATGGCCTATGCCAACCAAGCATTTTCAGCAGCCTTTTACCACAAGGATGCTGAAATGAAGCATCTCAAGAACCAGCTTCATTCTCTCCAAGCTCAGCAGAATTCTCAACAAAAAAGCCCGTTTGACATGTTCACATCTTCTTCTCAACAAAGTTTGTTTGGGTATCCTCAAATGTCTCAACCTTTACTTATAAATCCTACTTCAGGATTTGGTGAGTCCAATATCTTTGGAAGCTCATCAGCTTTTCTTCCCCCACCAAAAAGACCACCTCCACCAAAACTTCCTTTCCCAAAGCCCCAGATAAAACCTGTCCAGCCTCCTGCAATTCCGTCTCCACCATCTACATCTACATCTACACCAACTACTTCTACTCCTTCCAAACCATCTGACCCAAATTCAAAGTCACCTCAGTTAATGGTTCAGCCAACTCCTAACCCTTCCAAAAATCCAATCTCCTCTCTTCTACATACCTTAACCACTATACCAAAAGCTCCATCTCCTGAACCAACCATTGAGCCTGAATCGGATACTGAATCCATTGACTCGATGCCCATTCCTCATGTTTTCATGATGAACCCTGAAAATTCAGAAGAACATGTTGAAGATCCCATCATTGAAGAAGGTCCTGAGTTTGATACACCCCCTGAAATTCCAACATTTGATTCCTTCTCACATTCCAACATCCATACCTAAGGTTTCTCTTTTGATACCATTTCCCCCTCAAAATGGTTGGATAAACTTTATGAGATTCATGCTTGGTGCACAGCTGCTATGCTCTCTCCTAATGCTACACTCAGTGATGTCATTACTAAGTGTATAGCGAAATTCCTCGGCCGTCTCCGTCAATGGTACTTAGCTCTGGGTGAGTACCGACAGCTACAACTTAAACAATTGCCAACCCTTGATCAATTCATTTCAGTCTTGCATACTGAGTTTCTTGGTGACCACAACAACACAAAAGAGTTTGTTCGAGAGGAATATCTCAGCATGAAGTGCTGTTCATTCAAAAGGAAAGATCTCGAGATTCATTATGACCGCATGTCTCAGAGATTTTATCTTCTCAACGGCATGGATGATGTCAATCTCAAGCAAGCCTTTCTCAATTCCCTTCCTGAACCATTGGGAAATGAGACAACAAGGTTACTTCAGACAAAAGGATTGACGTTGAATGCAACATCTCTTGGTGGTATCTACCAACACTCTTTGATTGCCTTGGAAAATTGTGCAATCACCAGAAATTCCGCAGAACTCTTGAAGAACAGGGAAAACTTCTTGGCAAAGCATGTGACCGACCAGACTTATCCATAAAGTGCAAAGACAAGAAGTGCACTTGCCGTCCTTCATACCGGAAGTCCAAACACTTTCAGAAATGGAAGTTCCAGTCTCTTGGCAAGTTTTCAAAGTTTCCAAAATCTGGCAGGTTCTCACGCCAAAAAAAATGGAAATTTTTCAAGAAGAAAAAGTTCAGAGGGCAGCAAAAGTCTGATCGCTGCTACATATGCGGAAAGAAGGGGCACTTTGCAAAACAATGTCCAAATAAAGCAGCAAGAGATAAAATGGTGAACTCTTTGGCTCTCATTGATGATGATCTTAAAAATGCTGATGTCGAATCTCTTTTTTCTATCGACGATGAAGCAACAGATGAAGCGGTCCTAGCATTCACTTTTGATGATTCAGACGATTCCTCAGAATCAGGTGACTCTTCTGATGATCCTGACTCATTCCCCTATAAAGTCCAAACAATTGGATTTTCCAACATCATGCTAGCTCAACCTTTAGACAAGGTCAAAATCTTGCTTGGAAAATATGAGAAACCCATACCAGTTATCGCTTTCTTTGATACTGGTGCAGCAGCCTCCATTCTCAACCCAGCAATCCTCCCCAGGTCTTACTGACAGTCATGTTTCAGACCCTTTACAGCAGCTAATGGAGAAACATTTGTCATCACTTTGATAAGTAAGCTTGTTTCCATTCAACTTTTCTCAGGATACACCATAAAACACCAAGTCTATGGTTCTGATCTCCCAGGAAAAGATTTATTGTTAGGCTTTGATATTCTCCAAAATCTCAGCAAAATTTCCTGGCTCAAAAAAGGTTTGAAATACAAAAACTACTTGTTACCATGGATCACCCAACCAAATCTCTTTTCCATAGAAAATTTCTCCACCATCAAAGAAGCCATAATCCAAACTTCCTGTGCTGAATCTCATTCCCAATTCCTCACCAAATGCTCCAACCCACTTTGAAAAAACTCAGATTTCTTCATTTCTCTTCCCTTTAAGAAAAATGAAGATATTAATCCCACCAAAGCCACCCACCATGGAATGAACCCAGAACACTACCAGCTTGCTCTTCAAGAACTCCAGCAACTTCAATCAGAAGGATTGATCGAGCCCACAACCTCTCAGTGGGCATGTGAAGCATTTTATGTGAACAAAAGATTAGAGCAGATAAGAGGAAAGCTTCGCCTGGTTATCAACTACCAGCCTCTTAATCATTTTTTACAGGATAACAAATTCTCTCTTCCTCGGAGAAGTGTTCTTTTTGCAAACTTGCCTAAAGCTCAAATTTTCTCAAAGTTTGACCTAAAAGCAGGTTTTTGGCAGCTCGGCATCCATCCAGATGATCGCCTTAAAACTGGGTTTTGCATTCCAGATCACCACTTCCAATGGTCAGTCATGCATTTTGGATTGAAAACAGCCACATCCTTATTTCAAAAGGCCTTGATTCGGGTATTTGCTCCAATTCTATCCTCAGCCCTTATCTATGTAGATGATATCCTACTTTTTTTCTCCAGATATTGAGTCTCATGTTGTCCTACTACAAATTTTCCATTCCCTAGTCCAAACCCATGGTATCATGCTTTCAGAGAAAAAAATGTTTCTTGCTCAACTAGAAATTGATTTTTTAGGGATGCATATCTCTAAAGGTCAATATACCCTCCAGCCTCATATAGCCTTCCAACTTGACCATTTTTCAGATGAAAATCTCACAGTCAAACAAGTTCAACAATTCCTTGGAATTGTTAACTATATGGCTGATTTTATTCCCAACCTAGCCCAATACCGAACTTCTCTCTCAGCTTTACTAAAGAAAATCCCTCCTCCTTGGTCAGCCCTTTGTACCAAAGCTGTAAAAGACCTCAAAGCCATAGCCAAAACTCTTCCTCCATTAACCATACCTTCAGATGGAAAAAGAGTCCTTCAGACAGATGCCTCTGATTTATATTGGGGAGCAGTTCTTTTAGAAGAAAACACAGATCAAAAGCGCAGAATTTGTGGATACAAGAGTGGTGCATTCTCTCCAGCAGAGCTTCATTACCACTTTACTTACAAAGAAATTCTGGCAATCAAAAGGAGCATTGAGAAGTTTGAATTTCATCTAATCGGTCATCATTTCCTAATTGAGACTGATATGATGAGTTTTCCCAGTATGCTCAAGTTCAAACAAAAGCACCTTCCAAAGGCACAGTTACTCAGATGGGCAAATTGGTTTTCCAATTGGAGTTTTGATACTATTCACATAAAAGGAAAAACAAATGTCCTCCCTGATTTTTTGTCAAGGCTCAAAAAAGAAATAAACCAGTTTTCAAAAACAAAATCACATTCCTTTGTTCCTGGTTGCTTTCCCATGATTTCCTGCTTCCATCCAGTCAATTTTCTTGTCTACCTTCAGTGTCATATTTTAGAGTTAACCCTTTCTTTCTAGGTGTGTTCAAATGTGTCAAAACCTTCAACATCTCTATATTTTCAAATATGGTCTTGATGAAGGTCCCATAAATGTCTACCCTTCCATCCTGTCTATCATTTTCTCACCCAGTTTGAAGTGTCTTACCATAATGTCTTTTATTTCAAAAAAGAAGCCTATCTCCTCTTATGGTATTTAGTCGATGTGTATACTATAAGTGCTTGTTTTAATAAATCAGTAGTCTTGGTCTATTTGGCTCATGCGGCGTTCAATCAAGTTCAACCTCCAGAAGATTTCTTTTTGAAATTTGTTCTGCTTTTTGGAAGCATACCCTACTGGCAACAGAAGATCAGACAAGTTCCCACAGGTCCAGACGAAGACCTCCAATTTGCATTTTGGACAACTCGCAACAACAGATGTCTTTCTAATCCTGATGGTTCTATCACTTGGAGAAAGGAGTATCACACTATATTCCTTTCAGCATATCAAGAGTCTCCGAGCATTGAGATCCACAGTGGAAATTATCTAGTCATGACTCAAACACTGTGTTCACTTAATGGATTGACACCTGTAGACGTTCCCTCATCTCTCCTCCATTATGAATCTGCAAACTGGAAATTCAATGATACTTATTCGGAAGAATGGCGCCAAAATATTCGCTATCTTTTGACCCAGTATCACTTGACTGACAGAGATGAAGAAAGTAGCTCAGATGATTCAGAGTGACAATCACGTGCTCATACTAGCTGTCTCTTTTGTGTGGTGTAATATAAAGTATGGAAGTGTTGTCCTCTTTTCCAGAGAGGGTGAATAATTGGGGTTTACTATTAGTGTGTACTGTTTAATATAATTTGTGTATACTGTTGAATTGTCCATAAATGTAAAAGTAGTCAGGAGTATTAAGAGTTGCAGATAATAGGTAGAAAAAGTCCTACGTAGGTGGACTAGTAATAGTAACTTGTAATAATGGTTGTATTGTTCTATGATGTAGGCGGAGGACTCTATGATGTAATCGGAAGACCCTTTTATGCCTATAAAAGGGGTACTCTCCCCGTTGTAAAAAATCAAGTCTCTTCCATGGCGCTTGTAAATTGGTATATATCCACATTGTTTTAGGCAAAAGAAATACAGCCATTCCCTACGTACTAGAACGTGCAATTGTATATATAGTGTTGAAATAGTGGTTTTATACTTTATTTCATGCTTGGAGAGCAGAAGATTCTTGCAAAGTACTAGCTTGAATCATGAATAGGCGTATATATATTTGAAGCATTTTTATATAACTAGAACGTGTAGGAATAGTACGTACTCTTTCTCTTTTTTTTTTATTCTCGAAACATTTTATTATGTTTATTTCTTTCTTTATATTAGAAAAAAGAAAAGAAAACATTTCTTCAGAAAATTAGATGAAAATTTAATGCCACTCAATCTTGTCAGTATGATTTCCATATGAAAGGCATCCTAACCAAGCATTTAATCAAAGGAGCTCCTTTTTCTTTTCTTTTTTTAATTTTGGGCAAACATACAAAATATTTTGCACAACATGCCTACTGAACTCATAAATTGTTGTATTTTACACATGTATTTTGCTTGGGCATAACAATTGTTGATTCTGGTACGACATATTTTGATTTTATTACGAAATATCTTTTTGGTACGATCCATTGTGATAAGATAATGTCAATATATGGTGTTTGTAACGCCCCCAATTTTGGGTACGTTAAATAGACAATTTTATTGAAACTTCAAAATAAAGTCTGGCTTATTATTATATCACAACCTTCATAAGAGTACTTTCATTACAAAATGGAGGGAAACTAGGGTTCCTAACTACAGCTCCTCCTGCTCGTCCATCCTAGCCAGCTCTTCAGCTCCAAAGACCTCCAAGGTGTACAGCTCACCTTGATCATCTACAAAGTCTGACACATTATGCCAGCATCGCCACCAGTATAATATGTCAGGGTCACCAAAGGTAACACCATGAGCTACGAGAGCTCAATAAAATAATCAATACCCACTAACCTTTTAACTTACACACATTCGATCATAATATTAATGATTTCGACAAATTACATGCATATCTAACAAAAACAGTTAATAATGACACATCCACATTTGCTAATCAACTATCGTTGGTGTCTATGATTTATGAGTTTCTCCTACGCGACTCGTCGTGGACCGTGTCTCCATTTATCACTTATCAAATCAACATTTCCAAAATTGTTTTAACACACCTATCCTCGGTTCTGCCGTTCTGGTCTCCTGAGTATCCTCACAATGGTTCCGCAGCACCGAGTTTTCATTGGCACACAAAAATTGCATTGGCTCCTTTCCACGGATAACCAAGCCATTCCTCATCATGGTTCCGCCGCTCCGGGTTCCCATGGGAATGCACACAACCTCATAATGGTTCCGCTGATCCGGATTTCCATTGGAACACACACACTCCCACAATGGGCAAATCCGGCCACATTGCGATTTCAGAATACACCTTGTCATTAAAACACCCTAGGTGTCATGTTTCTATCTTCCTTGATTTTTTTGTGTCTCGTCACATGCACAGACTCCGCGGTAGGACTTTTCACGTATACATAAATCATTTATTGTAATCTTGAAACTAAACTAGCAAGATCATCCAACTCAATATTATACCATAAGTAATACAAGCAATTCATGTATGCATGCTTATAACCATCTTAAAGATCAAAATACGAATACTTCTAAACAAGCGATACGTTTTTATCTTTCAAAAATCCATTCTTTCCTCTTTTGTGAAAAGTTTAAAACAACACATGTTTATTGAAGTAAAAGTTCATTATTCAATACGTTCATACCACCATTAGCAAAACGAGTTTGTTAACCATCATGCATTCTAAACATTATAAGCGATAGATAACCTTATCTACTTAAAAATATTTCATGTTATACTTTGAACTAAAGAGTAAAGACATCCTATTTTTCAACATACGGTTCTATGCTATATGTTGAGTTAGGGAACAAGGGATTCTACCTTACTTCTTGGCGGTTGGTCGGTTTTGAGAATAGGTCGTCGATTTTGTGAATCGGCGGCGTAACAGCTCCGAAGTGCTTTGAAAGGAAGATAGATGGATTTTCTCTTCCTAGAAACAACTTTGTTAACTAAACTAGGCTACTTTAAAGATCTAGGGGTGGTTTTTGGAGGTGGTTTGGTGGTATCTCTCAAGAATTTCAAGAAAACTCAAGGAACTTTGAACTTTGGAACTTGGAAAGCTTAGAAATTCTAGAGAGAAGTTGGAGCAAGGAGTGAAGGTATAAGTTTAAGCTTGAATAAGCTTGCTATTTATAGGCCAAGCATGCCCTCTCTCTCCCTCTCACCCGAATCTCTCTCTCTCTCTCTCTCTCTCTCTCTCTCTCTCCTATCTTGAATTTTTGGCATGCTTTGATTAAAAGATCAAGGGTTTGTTTGCACTTTTCTACCAAGTTCTAGGCTTGTATGGCTAGATTTAACACTTTGGATTTGATTTTGAAAAGATTGGTGGAGGAAATGAGGATGGTACAAGGTTTTATATTGGTAATTGTACATGTAAGGATAGATTTTTGCTTGAAAGAATATATAATCATAGATTGAAAGGATGTAAGAAGATCATGGAAGTCAAGTCAAGGTACAACCAAATCTCCCTTTCTTCTTCTTCTTCTTCTTCTTCTTCTTCTTCTCTCTCTCTCTCTCTCTCTCTCTCTCTCTCTCTCTCTCTCCTAGCACTTGTACATATATGTATATATATATACACTTCTAGGTACAAGTAAACATATATATATAGGAATGTACTTAAGGTACTATGTGATCTAATGGGATTTCAAGTTAAGATTTTTCTATTAAACTATTCTTTTATATATATATATATATAAGTGTGTACCATGCAATCTAGGTAGATTTCTAAATATCCAATAAAAAATTATAAGATCAAAATCCTTTATTAAAATAGTTCAAATTGGCACATGTTCTTATTATAATATTGTACTAGTGTACCTAGGAAATCTATAAGGTACACACACACACACACACACACACACATATATATATATATATATATATATATATAAGTATATCATCACATGGGAAATCTAGAAAATGATTTATTTAATAAACCCTAGTACTTGTTGGTAAGACTAACTCTATTATCCAATTGGTAATAATTTTCCTAGTAGTTATTGACCAATGAATAAAAGGGTGATGTACTATATATACTAGAATAATACCATATGTCCTTTAGGCATGTGTATATATAACTATATATGGGTACTTTAACAAAATCTAGTAAATACTTTTGATAGAAAATTTAGGTTTTCTATTGTCCAATGGATAAAGTTTTCCCTAACATTTATCGTCCAATGGGTAATGGTTAAAAGGTAACTAAATGGATGGGTAGTTCGGTTCCTCCAACTAGTTGGTTAGAAGCTAACTATACTTGTCAAGTAGAATCTCTAGCCAAGAAATATAATGTAGGAGTTTCAAATCTAATCATAACGGATTATTAGAAATTAACGAGAAAATTATAAAGCCATCCAAGAGAAATTAAAGAATTTTGAATAAACAACGAGATTTTATTTATTAAAAAAAAATCGGAGTTGTTACAGTGTTGTTATAACATTTGTGGTTAACATTATTTAATTTGTGATCTTGCACGCATATATTTGGTCAAGGTATAAGTATTATGAATTCTGGTACAAATAATTGTGATTATATGATAATAATATTTTTAACTATGGAAATCTTGCTGATGACTTGTTCAAAAGATTAATTTTAAAGTACAAGTCATAACTAGCATCATACATATATACATTAGAAAATCAAAAATTGACATAACGAAAATTACAAAATGTCATAATTTAGACATATGGTATACCCGCAAAAATAATTTGAACCGTTCATTGTTACGATATATTTCTATATAATAACTTAGCTCAATTTTTAAATCATATACATAAATCTGAGGGCTCAATTTACTTTTATTGAACTAATTAGGGTGGGGATTCAATCTAATCATTCGATAACTGCGTGCTTAATCCAATAATCCAATAAATGCTACGTATCAAGAATTGAGACACATAAATTATCCGGAATAATAACACTTTAGTCCAAAATAATAACACTTTTGATCCTCCATCCATAAAAGATTGTGGCCCCACCCATTAACTCATTAAATACTTGTTTCTCCTTTTCTTTTTCTTTTTTTCCAGCCTTTGGGCCAAAAGTCATATGATGTCACCGAGCCACCTGCTTGACCCACAGTCACCCTAGCCTTACCGAACAATTCTACCGCACACTTCTACCAAATGCGCATGAGACTCATTCCGGATCTCACAAAAATACAATAAAATACTTATAAATTCTAAAATAATTTTTACAGGGCCCTGTAAAAAATCAATTCCAACAAATATCGGTAAGTATTTCTTCCAGAATCGTAGGGGCGAACTGCTCAACTACTCATTTAGACGTTAAATTTTTATGTAACCCATTTCAATACACATTTTTTTCCACAAACTAACGTGGTTCGATCGACTAGGTATTTTCGGGTATGCAATGCTATGTATAAATATTGTAATAATTGCAATTTAGAAAATGATCTGTTTGAATTAAGAAAAATTAAAATCGTATTTGCATATCATAAGAGAGGTTAAGCAACCATTTATTTTATTTTCAAAAAAATCCAACGAAAAAACATTGTAATTATATGACATTACACTTAAATTTTTGTCTTCATATTTTCTGCACAGCATGGAACTAGATTTTTATTGAACGGTGTCACCCCCACAAATTTTTAAAAAAAAAATACTTACCGATATTTATGGAAATGATTTTGTGGAATCCGGAATGGGCCCTACAAGCATTCTGTAGAAGTGTGCAGTAGAAATTGTTCTGTAAGGCTGAGGTGACTGTAGGTCAAGCACGTGGCTCGGTGACATCATATGATTTTTGGGCCTTGGAAAAAAAGAAAGAAAATGAGAAACAAGTATTTAATGAGTTAGTGGGTGGGGCCACAACCTTTTAGGGGTGGAGGACCAAAGGTGTTATTATTTTAGACTAAAGTGTTATTATTTCGGGTAATTTATGTGTCTCAATTCTGGGTACGTAACATTTCCCATATATAAATTTTTTATTCAGAATTCAAGATCCTCGAATCTAAATGAAAAAAACGGTATATTGGATTAAGCAATTGCAGTTATTGGATTGAGCTAATTTTTCTACAGGCCACTCGAAAAAACATTATAAAATCAATGAACGATTCGAATCATTTTTACAGAACCCGAAAATGGGCCCAATGAGTATAAGATTACAATAAAGACAGGTACACTCCATTTCATGTAGAGCTCACTTCGGATCCCACAAAAATCCAGAAAAATATCCATAAATTTTAAAATATTAGTTTATGGAAACCTGAAAAAAATCAACTCCAACAAATGTCAGTAAATATTATTTCTCGATCTGTATGGACAAAACTGCTCAACTGCGCTGTTTTACCCCCTACGAATCTAGAAATACTCCCTCTATTCCTAAGTAAGTGTCCAGTGCGCAAATCTAGATTTTTTTTTCACAATCTAATAGAACTCATTGCTATTAATTTGCATTTGCAAGGAAAAAAAAATTTAACGAAATAAATGCATCTTTTTAAAAGTCTAGGTTTGCGAATAGAACACTTATTTAGAAACCGAGGGAATAATACTAATCAATATTCGTTGGAGCTGATTTTTTACAAGACCCTATAAAACAATATTTAAAATTTATAGATCTTTTTTTTAATTTTTGTAAGACCCATAGTGTTCCCCACATGAAATATAGTGTAACTATGTAGTGTATATAGTAGTGTATAAATACATAAATACAAAGTTTTAACAATACTGAAAATTATTTATATAAATACATATCTCACGGTCTGATTCGGTTAATTCACTATTTCATAATGAAAATCCGTGGACCAAAATACGAGTCACGGTTTTCTAATTTTTTGATCTATGTCCAAACCATTAATCCACGGACAAAATTCAAAAGATACGAATCAGTTTGATCCGGATCAGTTTCACGATTCACCGGATTTTTGGAGCAGTCCTATTACCAATCATCAATACAACAAGAAGTTCTATGATGAGCTATTCTTTTGACATCAAATAGAGGTGAAAGTACACGAAGACCTCCTCAACTATCATTTTTTTTATAGAGACCCCATAATGTTTAAAGCTGCCCATACAAATCCCCTCAACTATATGAAATGAAAAATTGGCCAACTCTGTTAACAGAATAAAGGAAAATAACAATTCTACCCTTTAATTTTTTCTCACACTAACCCCCTCATTTATAAAATTTGTCCATGCCGACCCCTTCATTTTAATGGTCTTTTTGACAAAAGAGTGTTGATTGGTTAACAGTTATCGTTGAGGGAGTTTGTATATGCGATTTTAAATATTAGGCTCTATTGAAAAAAGTGATAATTGAGGGGGGCTCCGTGTACTTTCACCTCAAATAAAAGAGATTCTCCACCATTCATGGAGGGAGAATATGGAGACTGTCCAGTGTATTGCGTTTTTTGGTAAGGGTCCCCCTTCCAAATGGAATGTGCACGAGAATAACAGCGTAAAAACACTTTTTTACACAAGATTTGATCCCCCTCTTCTAAAATGTAAATTCTCAACCAAGGCGACACTTGGAAATATTGACAAACAATCACACACACACAAAAACTACAACCCGTGGAATTTGTAAGACTTGTTCTGGATTATCGCCATAACACAATAAAAAGCGATCCGCTGAAAATTCACGTTTGCAGTAGCATTTCAATGATCGCAGTATAGATATGACATTGTAGAACAGTAGAAGCATACACCCAGCCAGAAAGAAAAAAGAACAGTAGAAGCATAGCAATATAGTTCTACATAGAAAAGCTCTAAATTCATCAAGGCACATGCACACGTTGATTAATTCTCGATAATAACAGTCATACTCCACTTTTAGCCTCTCAAACTCAACTTCAAAGTTGTAAGAGACTAGGCTAAATTGGAGTGTGAAGCAAGAGAAAATGAGATACTCCTAATAGAAAACAGAATCGATGAAAGCCAATAGAAGAGAAAGAGATGCACACGCGGAGTATGGGAATTTGTAAGTGACAGATGAGAGTGACACACAATTAACTTGTTCGGTTATCATAGCCATGCCCAGGAGAGGAAGTTGACAGAATATTTTCATTCAACTCAATTCAGCACAGTATATAATAAATTTATCCAACAATAAAGATATAGGCAAGACCATCTAATCTAAACAGCTCCTATCGAGTACGTATCTTAAATTCTCGGGTAAAAATCACTCAGAACCCCTCATCTTTTACTCGCTATCACTTTAACACCCTTCATCTTTAAAACCGATCAACCACACCCCCTCATCTAACAACCGGTATTACTTAACACCTTTCAGTCCACATTTTGGACTGAACTTTGCTACTTCCATCCAAATTAATTTTTTCTATATCAGAGGAAGTTCCCCCCTCCTCATCCTTTCCCTCCTAAAGCTTACAAAACCCTCCTCTTAATACCTAGCAGACATCTCCATCCCCTAGTTCCATACCATAAGTTGGCTTTATGGAGATATTTGTTTGATCTATTTCTTGAAGTGCTAAATTTTCAAACCATCTTTTTGTGTAACACACTCGTTTCTGTTAATTATACATACGACGAAGTTACATACTCTCGTTTCTGTTAATATACATACGACATAGTCACCAATATGTTATTTTACCCAGAAAAAAAATATTCTAAGGCATGGTAAATGTACCTGTTAAGGCATTATAAAACCCTCCTCCTGAACTTTTCCTCCAAAATGAAGGGTAAATGTGACAAAAATTAATTTGGAAGGAAATAGCAAAGATGTGGACATAAGGGTGTTAAGTGATCCTGGTTGATAGATGAGGAGGTGTGGTTGATCAGTTTTAAAGATGAAAGGTGTTAAGTGATAGAGAGTGAAAGATGAGGGGTCTGAGTGATTCTTACCCTAAATTCTCTAACCCAAAAAGATAAAATAAAACACCATGAATCATCATCTCTAACTGACATATTCGAAGGAAAGCCATTGCGGCCAAGTACTCTTGGCTGGTGCTATACCATTCATTAGGTGTTCCCACACATGTCAACTGACTAACTAAAACAACCATTCTGTGTTCTGCAGTTTGCTTAACCTTGTAGAGGTCTACTTTCCACTATACGCATTGCCCTAGTTGGATACCATCTGTCTGGTTTGGTGGACTAATCTAGTGCTTATGTTTAAACTTCGAAATGTTTTGTTTTTCTGAGAAAAAATAAATGTAAAAACGTAGTGATTTGACGTTCCACTATTGAAAAATACAAAAACATTAAAAAAGCAGTTATTAGCTTAATACACGTAAATATGGGGAGAGACCAATTAATCATTCGTAGCATTAGTATTGATGAATCAGACAATATTTCAGTTGCTGACAATTGTTTAACACAATGCATTGCCTCCCTGCACTAGTTTAGAAGATACATTTTCTACAACAATGAAAATAGAGTAGCACCAAAATAAAAAATAGATGAAGCTAGCATTTATAATGAAATATCTGAACAACACCCGTAACGATACACAATGGGAGAAAGAATTTGCACAGACAAATCTAACTGCATGCTTGCAAACACTTGATACAGATTATCCCGAATAAATTTAGACTTTACCTTCTTAAGACCGTCTTGCCTCTGAAAACTCAACTTGTCAGAGAGCCTTGAAGAAACCAAAGGGCTGCCAGAGTCTCATTAAAGTGAAGCATGTTTTACAAGCAATAGGATCTCATAAGTTGTGGAATGACTTGCACATCCACAAAGAGGAAGCACGTGGAGCCCATTCATATCTGCAGATAATTTGGTGTGGTTAACAGAGTATCAGAGTTGAACCAAAAAATTACAAAATTAATGACTCACTAGTATTAGATTTAACATCCAATAGTTGGACATTTTCTGACAATAATATCAGCTTCATGAGGTGGGAAACAACCGTGAAAAAATGGAAATAAGTCTGTCTAAAAATTAATGAGAATAGATGCATATTCTCTGTGGAGCAGCTAGAGTGGAGATCAAAAAGCACTCTCACAGATCATGAGATGTACAACAATTCTACCTCACATCAAAGGACGGTCTTTAAATTTTCTTTTAAGGAACAGTATCAACTAGAAGTAAGATAAAATAGAGAATTAACAGAATCTCCACTTTGACAGTGGCTTCCATCACATGATTGAGATTCTTAACTAGCTACTATTATCCTTGCGCATTTTATCAATCCTCCTCCCATCTAAGGGTTGGTTACATGCAGGAAACATATGCGCATTTGATTCCCCAAAAGCAAACCTCCGGTGAAGCAACATTAAACGAGTGGCCGAAAAAGAATCAGGAATGGGTTGGCTCGAAACCAATACTGTGGGAAAGCTTCTTGAGTAGAGAACACAATTTTTTTTTTTTTTTTGATAAGTAAATAATTATATAAAAAAAAGCATTAAGGAAGTGCCGCCCGTATACAAATAGGCCACAAGACAAAAAGGCCCTATACACTTTCAAGAGAAAAGAAAAGCTCAAACCAATCTAAAAATTGGTGAAAAGAAGGATCACATTCTCTCTTGTCCCAACTAAACAGAGTAGAAAACACATAATTGCTGCAAGATCTTTTTATCAGCCATGGGATATATGGGATGCACACATTTATCTATGGGCGGCCTTAATGTCCTCTTATCATTTGACTCAAAGAAAACAATGTCTTCTTTTTTCAGGGATAATAATGCTTGCCTTGCACAGTGGTTTGTTTCGGTGGATGGATAAGCATAGGATTAAGCCATCTATGTGTACTTGGATCTCATGCTTGGGGGTAGTAGGTTCCACTCCATACACAACCATTCTTGAATGTAGGCATGTTTTGACGGAGACTATCAAAATAAGTTAGTTAAATGCAAAGAGTCAGTCTTTCGATAAGGAAGATTGTTCATTCTAACAGAGCACATTGAATCCATTTGTTAAGGAATCCAATCCCGCATTCCTAGGATAAGGAATGAGTGATCACTTAATATAATGTTGGGACCTCTCCACCAAATAGCTTTAAGCTTTGGGGCTGGATATAAAGTTTCTACAGCATTAATAATGAAGTGATTAATCTAAAAGCTAAAGATGTTTATCCGATCAAAGTGATGGAAGATCCATTGGCGGTCAAGAATGGCCACCTCCTAGCGAAGGTAAAAGGAGAATGAAGGCGGCAATGTCTTGGCTACCCATCTGAATGACATGATCCAAGTGGCTAGGAATTGACATTCGCACTAAAATCACATCAGTGGGGCCAATGAATCAGTTGTGGGGGAAACTAATGATGTTGTCGAGGATGGAGAGATTAATGGCCTATCAACGGTTGGGAGAATTCCATTTTGGGATCAGCGTACAGATGTTTGGCATGCCATTTCAGTTCCCAATGGTGATGTAGCGGCCGGGATGGCCATCTCGGCCTATCCGTCCGTATCCGATCCGTTATCTGTCCCGAACGGATCGGATTTTTCGGATATCGGGGCAGATTCGGATTTATTTTTCAAAAAAGATTCAGAGATCGGATTGGATTCGGAGGTAAGTCTGCCTCCGATCCGATCCGCTCCAAATCCGATATCCGATCCGCCTCCGAATCCGATCCGCCCCGAATCCGATATCCGATCTACAAATATCCGACTATATAAATACCTCTTATTTTTAGAGTTAGTCAATAATCAGTCTCCTACTCAATCGACTTCACTTCACACAACCCTCCTCGCACATGACTTCTCCCCCTTCTCTCTCTCTAAAAAACCCCTCTGGCAACAGAGAGATGCGGCAATCTCCCCTTAGGAACGCGGCAGCGAGACTCCCTCCCCATGTTAGCTTTATTTGGTTTTTTTTTTTTCAATCTGTGAGTTTTTTTTATTGAGTTCCAATAATCCAATCTTTTTCTTTTTTTTTTTCCAAATTCGGATTCGGATATCCGATCGGATCTCCGTTCCCCATTCGGAGCGGGGATGGAGGACAAAAATGTAATCCGTTCGGAGTTCGGGGCGGATTCGGAGGGCGGGTGGAGGGTTTGGATTCGGATTCGGATATTGCAATATCCGCCTCCGATCCGCCCCGTTGCCATCCCTATGTAGCGGTGAGGTCCCAACCACCGGGTCTGATGAAATCTCATACCGCTCTTCTCTTAAGCCTTAAACCAGTCTATTTGCAAAAAGCAAACTCAAAGGCAAAAAGAGTAATAATGACGATTGTACTTCCAAGACGGTTTCTTCCAGCATCAGGAAGAAAAAAGGACAGTGAACAAGATCAGAAAAGTAAAGAAGGGAGCTAAGGAAAGTAAAGAAGGGAGCTAAGGAAGATAGATTCAAAATTTTGAAGAATAAATCGTTGTTGGTGAGACCTTGCAAAACTATTTCGAATGGCTGTTGAGTCCACAGTTAGTCTGGAGATATTTGGAATAGGAATCATTGATATCAGCAGAAGAAGAAATAAAGGCTGCTCGCACTGTCGGGAAGTGTCAGGGAATTGATTTTGAAGGTTTGGATCCTAAAGACCTTGTTCGTTTTGGGATTTTGGATTTGGATTTATAGGTAATGAGTATAGAGAGAAATAGAGTGATGATTGGAAATAGGGGTAATGATTGGAGAAAGATAGAGAGAGAAATGAGAGTAATGATTGGAGAAAAATAGGGAATGATTAGAATCCAAATCCAAAATACCTCAACCGAACAAGGTCAAAGTGTTGGAATGATTGGTGACGAGGGATCAAACGGTTATCACAATCAGGTTGAATGGTTGTTGCATTTAGGTCGAATGGTTGTTGCATTCCAGGATGAAGAAGTTATATCATCGAGAAGAGGGGAGAGATGCAAAAGGGAAGTGACCATACAGCTGGTGTTTATAGGCAGATTGATATTTTACTTGGGTGTTGGCAATGGAAGGAACATCGGCTGGCATACTTTGGGGTTTTTTTCATGTGATTTCTTGAGTTGGTGTCTTACCAACTCCATTTGGGATTGGAGTTCAAGATAGTTCGGTATAGTTGCCATACTTCTTTGAGAATGATGCTATTTTCCGTTCTCCGTATTAGCTTGTTGTAAAATCTACTGAAGTTGCCGATCAAAAATAAAAATAAAAAAATCTACTGAAGTTAATAAAATCCTTTCTCATATTACAAAGAAAAAACAAAGTAGTTTGAAAGTACTTCAAACCTTTGGATTGTAACCTACTTTTTGATTTGACACTTGTTCCTCTTAATGAATCAGTGAATGAGCCCATATATCTGTATATGTTTAACAACATGGGGATGACTTTCACACTCTAACCTCCCCATGTGTATCTTTTTCTTTTGCTTTTGGAAAATGAAATCCAAAGACAATTATAAAACAACTCTGAGAAGAGGAGATCGATCTACACAGAATTTGTAGCAGAGCTTCAGATGGATTAGAAACCCAATCCAGCTTAAGGCAACCAGACATCCTAGATGCTTTCCAGTGAGCAGCAAGGTCTGCCATTCTCGTAAACCAAGCAATCTTCAAACCAAAACTTGTGCATATAACGTATTTGTTGAGAATATAAATAATAAAATTACCCCTCTCTAACATCATAAGCTTTTAGATGAGTTGATGTTAACAATGTAATATGGTATCAAAGCAGGCAATAGATCCTGTGTTTGAACCTCATTGCCTACCTAACGATTAAAATTTATACGTGTTTCGCCCTCTCATGGAGGAGAGCTTGGCTACACGTGAGGGGGCGCGTTGAGAATATAAATAAAAAAGTTACCCCTCTCTCTAATAGCTTAAGTTTTCAGATGAGTTGGTGGCTAACAATCTAATAAGTATAATGGCTGCTACATCCCACTGGGGATCTAGCTCAGGAACACTCAGTAAGGTAGGGATCCTTTATCCTTCTAAGTCCGCACACTATAAAGTTCAATTTAACACTTTACCCCTTGGTGTTAGTCATCGTTTTGATGTTGAAATGTAACTATCCCTGGACTATCCATGTGCTCACACACCACATAGCTAGTTAACATCAAACTTCTATTTTTATCTACGGTGTTAGGCACAGCACCGTCGGAGCTATTATCCACGAAGTTTAGCAAATGCACCTTAACTTAATACTGGAAGTAGAACATATCACATACAGACACACAAAAGAATACAAAAGAACACAGACACTAGTCGCGACAAGTTCGAAACAAACGGGGGCACGAATACACAGGTGGGAACAGCCAAAAACAAGCATATATACGTTTGTATCATTTCAGTTAGAGCAAACTTCACTTTGACACCCTGCAGTTTGGTCGATGTGTGGTTTCAACCCCTCACGATTGATTATCAGCACAAAACCTCCCTTTCCCCGCTTTCCACTCCCCCTCTAGACTGCCCATGGATCTTCGTTAGTCAGATTTTGGTGGGTTAAATGATGAGCAGGTCAAATGATTGGCTAACAAGCATTCTTGGCAACCACAAACAGAGTAAACTATCAGGCTGCCCGTCAACGCCTTCGATAAAAACCTATGGTTACTGTCAAGTCTCCAGTAAGACAGTAAAAGTCACCCCAAGGTCAGGCTTACATATGGATCGCCATTTGCGTTAGTAGCAAGAATCTGTTCTCAAGCAAGGACCTACCAGTTGGGTGAAGATCCTTTACTCAAATGGCTTATGGAGGTGAATTTATGCTAATCAAGGCTGAACAGTCGAACTTAATAATTGCTCGGACATGGTGGATGTCTTCTCTCGTTTTGGAATGAAATAGATTCCGTTTCCACTTTCCCTCACTAAAATTCTCTTTAGTTGTAGACCACCTAAAAAGAGAGTGTGATGCTTGCTCGTCACCCTTCTACCAAGGTAGAAGGCATAGGGGGGACAAGAGTTTCATCTTCTAAACAAATTCTACCTCGTCAGGAAGATGTGTGAAAATCCACGTTCAACTCCCCATACATTATCACAATCAGTTCAATAAGAATACTCTTTAACCTTAGTTAAACAGTACTAATCTACAGTGAAATTATTACCATCCTATCCCGAATTGACTGTATTAGACAATTACAAAAGGTGAACAAATGCCCTGCAGTGACTACTAATGCACACGTGAACCAAGAAGACATGCATGTATACAGAAATATTGCAAAACATGGACTTCAGGATTCTGGTGTCTATGTTCAATACAAATTATGGTATCCAAGCCAAACCATAGAAGACTGTCAGAGCAAAGCTATACTTTGGTGCTCGGCAGGCAACACAAGCAAATAATGCAGGGATTGAAACAACGTGAAGAAACTTCTATGGTAGAAATAACACTTGAGGAGATGCATAATAGCACTACCGCAATTGGATTGGAAGCTTACTGTGGGAAATTTATGTCCAACTCTAAACCAATTGACAATAAGTGGAGAGGTCCCAACATTATATTACATGATCACTCATTCCACTCCCAAGAAATGTGGGACTATACTTCCTTAACATCTCTCTCAGTGCAGCCGCATTTGAGGTCATGTGTAGCCTCTTTTTGGGTCTATCATCGTGCAACGTTCGCATTTGAGGTCCATCACATGTAGCCTCTTTTTGGTCTATCATTGTGCAATGTTTTTGCTAGTTGATAGGTGCATAAATATGCCTATTTACGCCCCCTAACTTAGACTTGCTATGTCCGTTTAGTGCGCTACTTGGGGTTGATACTTATAAATTGTATTTTAGGACTCACGGAGCCGATGGATAACATTTGGAGCTAAAGCGCAAAGTTGGATTTTATTTAGAAATTGACAGCATAAAACCCATAGTGCTTCAACGTGGTTTGTGGCTTGAGGGAGTTGATCATTGGGTCCACCAATTATAATATAGAAGGAATTGATTTCCTTTTGGAAGAAATCTCGGCAGTCAACAAGAGAAAAAGGAGGGCCACTAATTATTTGTTTCGATAAAATAAAAAAAAAGGAGTAATTTGGGGACTGGCTACAGCAGTTTTGGAAGGGAGGAACTGTGTTTTGGGAAAAGATTTGGGTGCTGGCCATACATAGCTCTCGGTTTTATTACCATTATAAAAAGGGAGAAAAAGGGTTTGAAGACACTTTTCACAGGGAGAACAGAGAATGGGGGCAGCCAACAGGATCAAATTTCCACGCACAGTACAGAGAACAGGAGCAGCCGACGACGCAACAAGGCCACGGCAACAAGCTTCTCCACTGGTTTCGAATGGAGTTTATTCATTTATGATAAATTATTGTAACTCCATGCATGGCAACCCCTTGACTAGGGTAATGACGAGGTCTTTCCAAGTGGCGTAGTTGTTTGATTCTTAGGGTTTTATATTCAACTTGATTGTATGACTTGGTCAATTCCTAACTTTTTATTTAGTTTTATAATCTTCGAATGTGTTTGTATCCATGGTTTCAAGCACTGTCATGCAATGGTTTATGACGTTCTAAGATAGGCTTTGAGATAGACTATACGATGTGAGATGGGTGGTGCCATTGGTTAAATCCAGTGAGACAGTCTGTGCCGTGTTGAGATAGCCTATATTTTGGGGGATTATCTCGATAGAAATTGCTACCCTATAATAGTCTGGTTGAATGTTGAATATGAACCCTAGGTCTCAAAACAATAATGTCACAAGGGAAGACTGAATCAGAAACCCTAGTCTCTTCTCTCTCCTATTTCCAAATCCTTTAATTGCTTTCTACTTTTAATCTAGTTTAATCAAATCAAATCACAAATCCAACTTCCATTCTTTTCCAAAATTAATTAAAAATTAATTGAAAGAATTGGGACTTGGCTTTTTACTCCCGGCGAACGATCCTGGACTTAACCACTGTTATTCGAAATAATAGTTAATTCTTGAGTTTATAAATTATATTTTTGGTACAGACCAAATTTTGGCACCATTGCTTGGGAGTTAACACAGTTGTGTATTTTCGATTCGTTTTTAGTTTAATTCTTTGTTTTATTTAATTGTTTTTTGTTATTCTGTTTTAGCTTTGCCAGGTTTTTGAACATCACAAGACTTTTGAAGTTGAACTTATTGGTGGCCAGGCAGATCAAATTGATTTCGTTTACCCACTGTGAGTTCTCTTTTCAATTATTGTATTTGGAATTGCTAAAACGGCAATGGAACTAGGGTTTTTTTTGGATATTTATGCATCGGCATTGGTCACTATCACCTGAGACTAAGAGTGAGACTAAGAGAGCGTCTGTACCAATCTTAATTTTGATAGAACCCTTGTATTTTTTATTTTATATAGACTTTTTGTCATACTCTCGAGTGTGGGGACAATTTAGCGGTGGGAGGACCTCAGCGAAGGTCTGGCAATGTGCGTTCTATTGGCCCACACTTATTAAGGCTGCCCATGAGTTTTGGAAGGCATGCCTTCATTGCCAAAAAGTTGGCAACATATCACACTGAGCCATGATGCCTATGTCCCCTGTTCTTATGGTAGAAATTTTCGACGTGTGGGGCATTGATTTTATGGGACCATTCGCAACCTCTTTTGGGAATGAGTATATTTTAGTGGCAGTGGATTATGTCTCGAAATGGGTGGAAGCGCTAGCCACGCGAACTAATGACCACAAGGTTGTGGTCAAATTCTTGCAATTTTAAGCGATGAGGAAACCCACTTCCTAAACAAATACTTTGTGGCACTAGTGAAGAAATAGTCCATCACTCGCATGGTGGCAACACCTTATCATCATCAAATTAGTGGCCAGAGGTCTCGAATAGGGAGATTAAATCAATTCTCGAGAAAACGGTTCGGCCCAATCGTAAAGATTGGTCGCTTAGGCTTGATGACGATTTGTGGGCCTACCGTACGGCTTTTAAAACCCCCATTGGCATGTCTCCTTACTGGTTGGTTTATGGTAAAGCATGCTACTTGCCTATGGAGTTGGAACATAGGGCCATGTGGGCCATTAAGAAATTTAATTGGGATATGGCTACTCCCGGGTCTAATCGTAAACTCCAACTTAACGATTAGATGAACTTCGGAATAACGCATATGAGAGCTCTAAAATCTGTAAGGCTAGGACTAAAGCATTCCATGATAAGCATATCCATAGGAAGTCCTTTGAGCCTAATCAAAAGGTGTGGCTCTTTTCCTGTTTGAAGTTATTTTCGATTAAATTGAATTCAACAGGAGATGGACCTTATGTCATTACTCATGTTTTTCCCCACAGTTCGATAGAAATTTGAGATCCACATGATGGCCGAGTGTTTAAAGTTGATGGCCAACAGCTAAAACCATATGTGGATGGTATACGTGAGGAGGGTGAAATTGAGTCCATCGAGTTGATGGCCAACAGCTAAAACCTTTGAGTGCTTTCAATGAGTCTAAGAGACTTGACATCCATGGAGTTTGAGAGACCTCCACTATTTGTCATGCTTAAGCAGCTTCTGAAGGTCTGGTATAGCCACATTGTCGAAGCGAAGTACGTAGTACCTAGAAGGTTGGGACGCAGGCGTGTAATTTTGTCTGACTTTAATGTCTAACTTGGTGGAGATTGCTTCATAAGCCGAGTGGTGGGTTAAGGGATCTAGCAGCCCTAGAGGGAGTGATGGTCTATTAGATGATAGCATCATTTCTCAAAATATCGTTGAATCCTACACATATTGTCTTTACAACAAATAGGGAACTACAGTGTTTGACAAGGGAGTAAATTAGTACCTGTATCTTTCGCATGATGAAAGTGGATAAGTTTTTATCTTGGTGGAGTATTTTAGGGGCTCTTTGTTATCATTATTATTATTATTTATTTATTTTCATTTTCTTAGCTTAGTATGTTTATTTTAACTTCTTTTATTCTCTATATTTCTCCTTCTTGCTCCGGCGGCCTCTATTTTTCTATGGTTGAGCTTCGTTTTAAGTTAGGGGATGGATCGCTTTGCTTTTTGGTTACAATTAGAGTAATAACAAAACAAAACAAAACAAAAAGGATTGAAACTTTGAAAAACTTCAACAAAAAAAATCTGGTTGGATCCCATTTACTTGAGGTTTGGAATTGCAATGTTTACTTGTTTGGTGGCTAGTGTTGAGAATTGTTGGACATTACTTGGATATTTATGTTGCATGGTAGTTCTTTTTGCTAGCTTAGCGATAGGAATTTATCTTGGCGTACACTCTTAGCACCTTTGCACTGCACATTTCTTAGACCTTGACTGCTTGTGAGTTGTCACTTGAGTTCTTTCAATGGCTAGATTAGTGGAGATTTATGCCCATGTGAGCTTTAGTGACTTACCTTCCTTTGGAGAGGTGTCACATAAACTCTTTGTTTGTCAAAAAAAAAAATGGCTAATTTCACTTACACCCCCTGTACTTCGACTGATTTTTGCTTATACCCTTTGTACTTCAAAATTAAACACTTGCAACCTCTGAACTTCATGGTAAAGTGAAACAGTTAATTTTTCTGTTCGAATTGACGGAAAAGTAACATTGGTGGCTTTTTTTTAGTTTTCTACCCAATGGACCTTCTAAATACCTATAACACCTTTGCATACAATATTTAAGGCCTTTTTCGAAAAATAAGATGATTATTATTGGGTCTCTAGGCCTATCTTATCTGATGCCATTTGGCTTTTATTTAAAAGCATAATTCCGCAGCAAAACAGGTATAGGGGGCCACTGTTTCAGTGGTATTCTGAGAGCAGCCACTTTATGCATATTGCCAAAGGTTAGGTATGTCTCCAATCCTCCTCCGCCCATACCCCCAATGATTGGGGACTACATGGGTTCTGTTGTCTTTGTTGTTGTTGTATTGCCTCTCGACAAATCCCAAAACAAGATAGAATTGGAAATGTGTAAAGAAAATAAGAATTAAAAAAGAGGACAAATGATAACTTCACAAAAATTGATTTTTTTTAAAACATTAATGATGATATCCATCAGTCCCTATCAACAGTCCATTTCGATAGTCATGCTTTTTCTAATAAAAAATGCATCTTTTAGAATAATTCATCCAATAATTTTACACCAATCAAAAGAAGTCATTAAGATCATTCGATTGGAGAAAAGATTTTGAAAAAAAAAAAGTTGGAATCAAATTTCTTTTTTTGCCAAAAGTTAGCACAACCAAAAGGTATAATGATGGGATGGAAGGAGAACACATCAAGTAAATGAAGAAAAATGTTTTACTATTTCTTTGTTTTAGCTGATAATAAGTTTGATCTGTGTAGCATGTACCCCATATTAACTTAAAAAATTTATATGTTTCTGCTAAAATAAAGATGCATTGGATTCATTTAGGGATATTATTTAAAAGATTAATTGGATAGAAAAATAAGGAGAAAGAAGTCAACGTCACTTTCCCAACAATTCTACCGAAAATGTTAATGATTTCACTTTACCATGAAGTTCAAGGGGTGCAAGTGTTCAAATTTGAAGTTTAGGGGGTATAATTGAAAATCGATCAAAGTACAAGGGGTGTAAATGAAATTAACCCCCCCCCCCCCCCCCCCCCCCCCCCCAAAATAATAATAATAATAATAATAAATAAATAAAGTGTTTGATTTAGAAGTAACGTAATTGGAGAGGAAAAATCCCATTAGGGTTAATTTCATTTAATGTAAAGTATATATACAAGCTGTATAATAATTGCTCTACGGTCCTAGATACTTAAACTAATTACATGATAAGACACATAATTATACTAGATACAAATAGACCCATTATCTAACACTCCCCCTCAAGTTCGTGCAAAGATATCAATCAAGCCCAACTTAAACACAATAGAATGAAAACTCTTGCTACCTAACCCTTTTGTGAATATATCAGCTAACTGATCTCCAGATCTCACAAACGGCATACATATCAAACCCTTGTTCAACTTTTCCTTGATGAAGTGTCGATCAATCTCTATGTGCTTCGTTCTGTCATGTTGAACGGGATTATGAGCAATGTTGATGGCAGCTTTATTATCGCAATAGAGTTTCATTGGAAAACTGTCAGCAAACCCCAAATCATGTAACAAAGTTTGGAGCCACAAGAGCTCGCAAACACCATGAGCCATAGCTCTATATTCAGCTTCTGCGCTAGACCTGGCGACTACCGATTGCTTCTTACTTCGCCAGGTAATCAGATTACCCCCGAGAAAAGTGCAATAACCAGAAGTAGAACGCCTATCGTCCAGAGAACCAGCCCAGTCAGCATTAGTAAATGCCTCCAATCGCAAATGGCCATAATTAGAGAACAAAATTCCTTTTCCTGGAGCTGATTTCAGATACTTCAAAATTCGATAAACTGCATCTAGATGTGAAGTACGAGGATCATGCATAAACTGACTAACAACACCCACTGCATAAGTAACATCTGGTCGAGTGTGGACCAAGTATATTAGTCGACCTACAAGTCGCTGATACCTCTCCTTATCAGTACGCTCCCCCACATCTCCACTAAGATGATGATTCGCCTCATTAGGGGAATCTATAGGTCTACAGCCCAACATACCTGTTTCTTCCAAAAGATCAAGTATATACTTGCGTTGGGAAATAAAGATACCTCTATCAGACCTCGCTACTTCCATTCCGAAGAAGTATCTCAATGATCCCAAGTCCTTAATCTCAAACTCTTGAGCTAGACGAGACTTAAGATTATGAATCTCACTCACATCATTGCCTGTCAGTATTATGTCATCAACATAAACAATAAGGACAGCAATCTTACCATTACTTTGTCGGGTGAACATTGTATGGTCTGCATGGCTCTGCTTGTAACCAAAACTCAACATGGCCTTAGAAAATCTGCCAAACCAAGCTCTAGGAGACTGCTTCAGCCCATAAAGTGTCTTATTCAATCTACACACTTTTCCCTTACTTGCAGGAGAAGAGAAACCCGGTGGAATATCCATATAAACCTCCTCCTCTAAATCACCATGGAGGAATGCATTTTTCACATCAAATTGTTAAAGAGGCCAATTCAAGTGGGCAGCACACGAGAGGAGAGCTCGCACAGAATTCATCTTTGCTACCGAAGCAAACGTCTCCTCATAGTCAATACCATAAGTTTGAGTAAAACCTCTGGCAACAAGCCTTGCCTTGTATCTCTCAACTGTACCATTAGTCTTTTGCTTAATAGTGAACACCCACTGGCTCCTCCCTTCTGGAAGTGACACTAGATCCCAGGTGCCATTCTTTTTCAAAGCTGTCATCTCTTCTACCATAGCTCCTTTCCACTTAGGTAACCTGAATGCATCTTGCCAATTCTGTGGAATAGATATAGAGGAAAGAGAAGAGACAAAGGCATAGTATGAAGGAGACAAACGGTCATAAGAAACAAACTGTGAGATAGGATGTTGAGTACAAGATCTAACACCTTTTTGAATAGCAATAGGAAGATTGTCAGGATTCATAGGAGGAGGTTCAATAAGAGAAGAATCATTACCAGAAGAGTCAGCTGAGGAATCTGGAACTGGATTGGGTGATTGACAAGGTGGTAACGCACATGAAGACTTTCTATTTTTCCGTCTAGCATACCTTCGTAAGCTAGTTCCCTGCAATCGTGCAGGTAATTGTTCCTCAATGTCACCACCAATATCATGTGTCTCCCTTTCAACAGATACTAGTTCCTCTCCAGTGTTTCCCCTCTCCCCCTCACTATGATTATAAAAGGTAAACATATATTCTTCCTGCTGATGCTCCCCCTGAAGAGATGGTTTGGAGGGAGAATAAAAAACTTCTGTTTCCCAAAAAGTAACATCCATAAAGACAAACATTTTCCTAGAATAAGGGTCATAACACTTATAGCCTTTCTGGGTAGGAGAGTACCCAACAAAAATACACTTATGGGCTTTATGTCCCAGCTTGCCCCCAGAAGGTTTAGGGGCATGAACAAAACACACACAACCAAACACCCTAGGTGGAAGAGTCGTAGCTCGACAACTGCTCAGCAGACACTCAATGGGTGTTTTAAAATTGAGGACACTGGATGGCATACGGTTGATAAGATACGTTGCAGTTAAAATAGCTTCTCCCCATAAGTATTTGGGAACGTTCATAGTGAACAAAAGGGATCGAGCGACCTCAGCAAGATGACGATTTTGCGTTCAGCGACTCCATTTTGTTGTGGAGTGTCAACGCAAGTCGTCTGAAAAATAATACCATTATCAGCTAGATACATTCGAAAAAGCTTATCAATATACTCAGTCTCATTATCACTCCGAAGAATTTTAATATGTGTATCAAACTGAGTGCACACCATCTTATGAAAAGATTTGAAACAGGAAAATACTTCATTTTTTGATTGAAGTAAGTACACCCATGTGGCACGAGAATAACAATCAATAAAAGTAACAAACCATCGATAGCCCTTTAAAGAAGTAATAGGAGAAGGACCCCAAACATCAGAATGGATAACCACAAATGGAGAATCACTTCGTTTATGAATAGGTGCATAAAAAGAGTGTTTATGTTTTCCAAACTCACAAGCTTCACAAAAAAATTGATCCCTAGGACAATGTTTAACTAAAGTAGGAAACAGTTTCTCTAATATCCCAAAAGAGGGATGACCCAATCTACGGTGCCACCGATGTAACAAAGAAAGAGTGAAACTCATATCTGCATGTAGAGCTTGTCCACATGATAAAGATGGCTGAGATGAATGAGGTGCATGCTCCAGATAATAGATACCACCATGTGCTTTACCACTGCCAATCACTTTCCCTGTTTCCAGTTCCTGAAAGACACAGTGAGTAGGAAAAAATGTCACAGAACAGTTTGCAGAATGGGTAAAACTGCTAACGGAAAGAAGGTTAGTGGCAAAATTTGGAATATGGAGAACTGAAGAGAGAGAGATAGAGGGAGAATAGCGAACAGAACCTTTCCCTGAAATAGCAGAGAATGATCCATCGGCAATTTGAACTTTATCCTTACCAGAACAAAGGGAATAGGAATAAAAAACAGAGGAACAACCTGTCATATGATCTGAGGCACCAGAATCAATAATCCAAGGGATACCGGAGGAGGCAGTAAATGCACTAGCTGGAATACCTGAATGAGCAAAATAGGATGCAGTAGGAGCTGTTGTGGAAGTAGGAGCTATAGTAGAGGAAGAATCAGCTCGAGCCATTAGACGCCTGAGAGCTTGCATCTCCCCCTGAGAGAAACCACCAATAGAATCAAAAGATGACTGAACTCCTGTATTGTACCCAGAATCAGACAAGGTAGCAAACTCTGAAACATGTGCCTGGGCTTGAGAGCGCCCGGGACCACGACCTCGACCTCCATGTCCACTGCCTCGCCCTCGAGAAGGACGACCATGTAACTTCCAACAGAAATCCTTGGTATGTCCAGTATTATGGCAATGATCACACTGGAGTGACACACGGTCTATAGTTCCACTGCTAGTACCAGACTGTCCCTGTGGAATAGCAACTAAGGCAGAACGATCAGAAGTAGGAGCTTGTAACATAGCACCCCTCCTGCTCTCCTCCTACTGAACAATGGCATAGGCTTCTCCCAAAGATGGAAACGGAACACGACCTAACACCTGCACTCTAATTGGATCAAACTCCATATCAAGACCAGCAAAAAAGTCATACACACGTTTTTTTTCTATTCTTTTTAACCAAGCAGCAGCATCAACGGGGCAAACTGCCTGAAACCCCTGATAATAATCAAATTCCTGCCAGGCCCCACTGAGATCAGCAAAGTAAACAGCAACAGATCGATTGTGTTGATCCATAGTACGAAGTCTCTTTCGCAACTCAAAACATTGAGCATCATTACCCTGCTGAGAATAAGTTTGTTTGGCAATAGTCCAAATCTGATATGGAGTGTCAAGAAGCAAGAAAGGACGACGAATATCAACCTTCATAGAATTGAATAACCAGGTCATGGCTAAAGATCATTGAGATTTAAACTTCTTAAGTTCAGTAGCAATAGTAGGCTCAGTAACAGGGCCTTCAATGAACTCAGACATCCCTTTAGCCTCAATAGCTAAAGTAAAAGTACGAGACCAAAGTAAATAATTTGTTCCATCCAATTTGATGGGACAAATATCCAGTGGAGAATTATCTATAGTTATAACCTTACTCATGCCATCCTTATCCTCAACCTGAACATTTTTATCTTTTGAATCCGTCGACATAGTCGGTCAATAAAATAACAACGAAACCAGCAGACTAAACAAGGGGAAATAATAACTTATTCACTGACCCACCACCTTATTCAATAATAACTTATTCACTGTCCTATTTATATACCTGTCAGAAAGACCGGAGTAATCCCAACAATGGAAGAAAAAAACAAAACAGCAACGACAGCAACCAAAACACACATTAGCGACAGCAAAGGCAGATCGACGATCGTGATCGAGATCTGGGTAATGAGAACAGAGTTCGCCGGAAGTCAAAAAAGGGCCAGCAACCACAAATCAGGCCTTCTAAGGACCTGTCGGAAGTCTTATGAAGGCCAACGAAGGTCCGGCGAAGGTCGTCGGAGCTGCGACAAGATCCGGCAAGAGCTGAAAGGCTGGGTCAACGTCAAATGACGTCGAAACAGTATGGGTCAATGTCGGAAAGAGCTGGAATGGCTAGGTCCACATCAGACGATGTCGGAACAATAGGACTGAGTTTGAACGAGCCTGGGTCATGATCGAGAAGAACGATGAAAACAAATGACACAATAGATCACTAGGTTCTACCGCTTTGACACCATGTTTGATTTAGAGGTAACATAATTGGAGAGGAAAAATCCCATTAGGGTTAATTTCATTCAATGTAAAGTATATATACAAGCTGTATAATAATTGCTCTACGGTCCTAGATACTTAAACTAATTACATGATAAGACACATAATTATACTAGATACAAATAGACCCATTATCTAACATAAAGCTTAATCGTTGTCAATCTTATTATCTTTGTCGTTAAGTGTTGGAACTTAATGCATTGCCTATGGTCTTATCCTTTGGGAATGGAAAGTTACATAGTTGTATTGCCCCTAGGATAGGATAGTAGGCCATTTTTGTTGCTTTGAGCCAATTTGTTTCTTTTTCTTGAACACTTATCCCTTGCAAGCCAAATTGTGCCTCTTGCATGAGCCTTTTCTTGTTAAGCTTCACCAACCATATTGTGTCTTGAGAATGGCAAGTAAATCATGTGAAGGTTAATTTTTGAAGAGAATGTGCAAGTGTATTTGAAAAGATGTGCTTGAATTGTGGTGTGTTTTTTTCCCTTGGCCAAAAAACAATGTATAAAAAAAATTGAGAAAATTGCAAGGAATATGAAAAAATGGAACTTGAATGAAAAAGGAGAAGAGACGAAAGAAACAAATGATTTCACTGTGAAATTGTGTTGCAAGGTGGGGAAGTGATCAGAGAGATATGGCGGAGTTGAAAGAGGGCGCATGTTGTTATACTTGCCCTATGTTGTTTTGGCCTATTCTTGGACACTTGCTTATGTTATACCCTAACCCTTGGATGCCCAGATTTATTCCTATGTTTTGATAGTGTCTAGAACTACTATTGTATATGCTATATTCTTAACATTGTTTGTATCGACGAGTTGCGCAGCATCTTTTTGGGTTTCAAGTGAAGGGATCCGCGGTGTTTTGTGGGTGATCACTACTGAAAACCCTCACGAGACATCACTCGTCCAACTAGGATGGCCCAGGGGTTTAAAAAATCTATCCCTTAGCTAGTTGTTTTATTTTATTTGTTTTTCTTTTCTTTGCTACGGACTAGCAAAGTGTAAGTTGGGGGATATGATAGGTGCGTAAATATGCCTATTTACGCCCCCTAACTTAGATTTGTTATGTCCGTTTAGTGTGCTACTTGGGGTTGATCCTTGTTAATTGTGTTTCGGGACTCATGGAGCCAATGGATAACATTTGGAGCTAAAACACAAAGTTGGATTTTAGTTAGAAATTGGCAAGATAAAACCCATAGTGCTTGAATGTGATTAATTATTTTAACTCCATGAGTGGCTAAACCCCTCAACTAGGGTAATGAGGAGGTCTCTCCAAGTGGTGTAGTTGTTTGATCCTTAGGGTTTATATTCAACTTGATTGTATGACTTGGTCGATTCATAACTTTTTATTTAGTTTTATATTTTTCCAATCTTTGAATGTGTTTGTATTCATGGTTTCAAGCACTGTCATGTAATGGTTTATAATGTTCTGAGACAGGCTTTGACATAGACTATACGACGTGAGACGGGTCATGCCTTTGGTTAAATCCAGTGAAACGGTCCATGCCGTATTGAAATAGCCTATACGAAGTACGAATCTTGATTATATTTTTAGGGATTATCGATAGGAATTGCTACCCTAAGGTAGTCTGGTTAAATGTTGAATATGAACCCTAAGTTTCTTAACAATTGCATTACAAGGGGAGACCGAATCAGAAACCCTAGTCCCTTCTCTCTCCTGTTTCCAAATCTTTTAATCGCTTTCTAGTTTAGTTCTAGTTTAATCAAATCTAGTTCTAGTTTAATCAAATCAAATCACAAATCCAACTTCCATTTTCTTCCAGAATTAAATTAGAAATTAATTGAAAGTATTGCGGCTTAGCTTTTTACTCCCTGTGGACGATCCTGGACTTAGGCCCTGTTCCACTACAGGTTCTTAAAAAATAAGTACTTGTTTTTGCCATTTTCAAACTTAAAAATAATGTATTTACGAAAATAAAATTTTCAATTTTTGTTACACCATTCAAAAGATCTCATCGAGATCTATCAAACAAGATCCATATTGCACAAAAAATTATTTACGTAAGTCCATAATTTTTAAGTTTGAAAATTGTAAATAAATACTTATTTTTAAGAACCCTTAGCTTAGCTGAACACTTAACCATTGTTCTTCGGAATAATAGTAAATTCTTGGTTTTATAAATAATATTTTTGGTACAAAAACGACAATTCACTAGTCTGTCATCATGGAGTGTAAATTATAAATGTTTAAAATGTGGGGTAAAATGGGCCCCGCTTTGAAACCATGAGGAAACTTTATTTCCATCTCAAAACCAATTGACAATCAGTGAAGAGATCCCAAATGCTATCAAGTGATCTCACATTCCATACCCAAGTAATGTGGGACAACTACTCTAACACACCAGCCCGTGCAGCCGCATTTAGGTCTATCACGTGTGGCCACTTTTTAAGTCATATCATCGTGCAGCCTTTTGTTTGTCGTCGTCAGGAGTGGGCTTGATTTTAATTTTTGTTATAACATTTGGGATGGATGGGCCCCGCTCTAATACCATGTGAAAACTTTAAATTCAACTCAATCGGCTTTGAGTTGGATTTAAAGTTTCCACAAAGCAGAGCCCATTTCACACCACATTTTAAAAATTCACAATCCACGCCCAAACTCTGATACCATGTGGGAACTTTATATCCAACTCAAAACCAATTGGTCATGGGTGGAGAGGTCCCAATATTATATTAAGTGATCATCCATTCCACTCTCAATCAACGTGGGACTATACTTCCTTAACACTTACAATTAAGAATCAAAATGAGAACGTACCACAAAATATTGTCCCAATGAAGGAAACCACCATGACCTCTTGCATTTGTGAACTTGTATACGGGACCAGAAGCTGGGTACAGATATTAAGACATCAAAATGAAAACGATTCAAAAAGTGACATCTACAAATACCAATAAAAATCTATATTATAAAACAGAGCAGTTTTTGTCTACATATACAACATGAGCACCTCTACAGCCGTTCATCGCCTTCAAGCTAAGAACGTAGCCGTAAGATTAAGAGAATGTTACCTTAAGTTATACTTTGACCTACTGTTGTGGTAATATATACACTTAACTTTCCAATTTATTATCTTTTGGTTTTTTCTATTTTAAGTTGATATTATCTCAAGAGGGTTGATAATTAACCTGTAAATTATAGCCTTTTTTATTTGTTCTCTCTACCTTGGCATGAGCTTTTTAAAATGAGGCAGAGAGTGAGTAGGTTATATTGGACGGGTAGAGCAAACAGGTAGAGACAACTTATTTAAGTTGGGACTGTATTTCGTTTGGACGTGCCTTTAGGCACAGGCATCAGCTTGTAGAACTATAAAAGGGAGCCCATACCATATAACTTCAAAGTCGAGTGAAGCAGAAGATACCTTCATAACCCTCTAGCACAGGATCTTCTGATAGCAAAATGGGTGTGTCTAGGTCAATGAATCTGCACATAGAATTACAACATCGTTAATATTCACATACATTGAAGCTATGGAGCAGAAAATTGTCAACCTAGGTGAAAATTCACGAAACTAGGAGCAGGCAGTTATCCTAAAACGTAATGTTTAATAATATGACCAGGTTTATACTTCATACTTTTAATCACATATATTATCCACTTAACCCCCCATGGCTGGGACTCGTGCGGGTAACTTCCATGACTTTTGAACTTGGCCATATAACACCTTTATGGAATATGGAGTTATCCACAGTGCTAATTTTTTTCTGCTAGTTAATGGATGATGCAACTCGCACCACTTTCTGCACCAAATAGGCAAAGCTTCTACGACAGCTTTCTTTCCCCCTCATGTAGTCGTCATTCCCCAGCCCCCCACCCTTTCATCGCTTCTAGCAAAGCTGCGAGTTCATGAGAAAGTGAATGAACGAGCCATGCTCCTAAAAGGAGTGACCATCTTTGTTAGAACATGTGTGAACGTTGAGTCTCAAATCGGATAAATAAAAAAAGAGTTGGACCTTAATATACAATTAGATGGCTCACCACTTATAAGGCTAAGCCTTTTAAGTGGATATGGGTCATTCAATGTATATTGGGCCCAAGTGATGTGTGAACTTTTTGCCGTTACTCCCATACAAATTGGGCCTTGAGCACGCAGTGGCGGGTCAATGCATCGGACGAACTCCCAACAAGTGGTATCAGAGACGATGGCTGACCATCTATGGGAAAAACTCTCAGCGCACCATTGAAGGGGCTTGCACAGAGAACACTCGTGGAGCGGTATAAAATCCAATGAGGTATTTTCACCAGTTGTAAAACATAGTTCCATTCGCACTTTACTTGCTATTGTTGCATGTTATGATCTTGAATTATTGTTGCATTGTTGCATGGTATGGAGATTTGCAGAGACCGAGTAGCTGGCAAATTATTTATGAATCAGAAGTTTTATGTTCTTAAAGTGCTTGAGCGCTTTGCCACGCAAAACTCGAAGCCAGTCAGTACCCGTTTGGCAGCACACTTTTGACTTTCAGCTGAGTTGTCACCACAGTCGGAGGATGAGGAGAAGTATATGTCTCAGGTTCCATATCGTGCGTAGTTGGGAGCCTTATGTACACCATGGTATGTACTCGTCCTGATATTTCACATGCAGTTAGTGTCATTAGTCGTTATATGAGACGTCCAGGAAAGGCACATTGGGAGGCTATGAAATGGATATTACAGTATTTGTGCGGAACTGCAGGTGTCGGTCTATTGTTTGGGGTTGCCAATTCTGGTGATCATGCTGTTGATTATGTTGATTCGGATTTTGCCGGTGACCACGATAAGAGAAGGTCGTTGACAGGTTATGTCTTTACTCTCTCCGGAAGTGCCATTAGTTGGAAACCTATTTTACAGGCTACAGTCTCGCTATCTACAACAGAAGCGGAGTATATGGTCATTGCTGAAGCTGTGAAGAAGGCATTGTGGATGAGAGGTTTGCTTTGTGAGCTTGGTCTTGCACAGGGTGTGAGTTCAGTATTTTGTGATTCGCAGAGTGTTATACATTTGACTAAAAATCTGATGTATCATGAGAAGACCAAGCATATCAATGTCAGGTATCACTTTGTTCGGGATATCATCTCACAGAAGCAAGTTGAGGTGAAAAGAGTGTGTATGGCAAATAACCCAGTAGATATGTTGACTAAACCAGTTCTGGTTGCCAAGTTCAAGCATTGCTTGGACTTGCTTGGTATTTGTAGTTGATCGCCCCTTGGGGGCATTTGGCGAGTGAGAGGTTAGAAGGGGAGAGCTATATTTGGTGATTTGGTTGAATTCAAGTCAAGGTGAAGAATTGTTGGGAATGCCTTATATTCTTTAGTCCCACATTGGTTAATTACGTCGTTCCGTTTTTGTAGCTTATTATAAATAGGGCTTTTGGGGGACTTCTAGGAATTATCTTTTGGGCTCTCATATTGTGGCCTTTCTAGAGTTACAGATTACAGCCGGTTCTTTGTATCTCTTCTTCACATTGGTTAGTGAATCCTCTCTCTCCTCTCCCGTGGACGTACCCATCTTGGGGAACCACATATATCTTGTGTCTTTGTGATTTCTTGTTTAGTTTTCAATTTCTCGTTCTTAGCTTGCATTCATAGCGTTCGTTACAACAAGTGGTATCAGAGTCAATGGCTGACGATCTATGGGAAAAACTCCGAGCGCACCATTGAAGGGGCTTGCATAGAGAACACTCGTGGAGCGATATAAAATCCAAGGTAAGGATGATCAAGATGGCTCGATGTTGGAGTGATGTAATGGATGGCTCATTATCGATGGAGTTGACTCGTCAGGGAGCATGGTGCTGGTGAATGAGCGCGTTGGCTCTCAATGGATTCTCGTCGGGGAGCATGGCACAGTGACTAGGTATGTTGGCTCTCAATTGCAATGACTTTGAATTGATTTGAGTTGGTGCAGAATAAGCCCAGTTCGGGAGATAGGGTTGAGAGTATTAGATCAGAATCAAGGGGGAGTTTGGATGCAGAGAGGAATTAAGGCCCAATGTACGGTTCACACATGAGGGGGAGATTTGTTAGAACATGTGTGAACGTTGAGTCTCACATCAGATAAATAGAAAAAGAGTTGGACCTTAATATACAATTGGATGGCTCACCACTTACAAGGCTTAGCCTTTTAAGTGGATATGGATCATTCAATGTATATTGGGCCCAAGTGATATGGTGGACTCTTTGCCATTACTCTCATACAAATTGGGCCTTGAGCACGCAGTGGCGGGTCGATGCATCGGACGAACTCCCAACAATCTTAAAACTCACGACCTTCCCCAGCACCCACCCCTTCGTCGCTTCTGGCAAAGTTGCGAGTTCATGAGAAAGTGAATGAACGAGCCATGCTCCTAAAAGGAGTGACCATCTTAAACCCCTCTCTCTCTCTCTCTCTCTCTCTCACAACCAATTCCTTAACTAACTTGAAATCACATTGAATAGCAGTGCTTCTATGTGTGAGTCTTAACCTAATGGTAAGATGAGCTGAGTTGATAGCTTAACAATGGGCACCACACATGGGATTGATAAGCTTATCCACAGTATCCCATGTCTATGGTGGAGAAGAGCTCAAGATTAATTTAGATGAGCATGTCAACAAATGCAACTTTTCCAAGAATGGAAAGATTGTGATGCTTACTTGAAACATCCAAAGCCAGCAGCAAGATGACCAGCAAAACCCATGGCCAGTCTTGTCTCAACCATACCACCAATCATCAGATTCAATCCAGATGACTTAGCTACTTCAATAATTTCGAGAGCCCCAAGAACCCCAACTTTGGCGAGCTTAATGTTAATGACATTTGCAAGATTTTCTTCAACTATTTTTCCAACATCAGCTAGACTTCGGCAACTTTCATCAGCAGCAACAGCTACCCCATATTTGTTTTTTGCAACATGATAAACATGACCAAGACCTTCCCAATCATCTCTGTGGACTGGTTGTTCAAAGAGAACTGGAGTCACCTCCATTTCTGCGAGAAACTGATGCCTCAGTGATCGCCAATCATAAGAAGAGTAAAATCATTCAAATTCTGAAATGGGCACACACACACACACACAGGAACCATATTGAGATTTCCAATTTGCTAGAATACAAAGTTATCTGCCATATGTCTTTTCCATCATTTTATGGAACTGAGGGATGCAACATGATTTTTTTAAATATTGCACAGTTTACCATGCAATTTTTGAAGAACTTGAATAGCTTCATTGGATGTGTAACCCTCGTTAGCATCCAGGATAAACAAGCAATCCGGGTAAACCCTGCGTATCGCTTGCAGCACTTCTAGATCTCCATTCAGATTCTTGCCCACCTTAAGCTTCAAAGTCCTAAATCCTTGTTTACAATACTTTGAAGCCAATTCAGCAGCTTTATCTGGGGAACATATTGGAATCTACAAAACAGAATAACCAAGATTGAAGCATTACGGACGGCCAATAGTTTGTTGTTGTTGCCAAGTCGCCCCAACCATGGTTTAATGAGAGAAAATTCAAGCTAAAGGAAATAGGAACTTGTAATAGCTACTAAAAACTGTTGTTAAAGCATCCAACTCAAAACCAGTTGGCAATGAGTGGAGAGGCCGCTCAGGCTCATATATGAGTTTTGAAGGAGATAATTAACCGATGTGGGACAATTTCCAACACTCCCCCTCACGTGCGACCCCTGACTCGCACGTGAAGAGGTAAACAAATGATCCATAACACTTGGATCACAACAAATAAAGGTGCACTTAAGGCACAAACAAGGGGGAACAAATTCTCCAAAACCCTAGCTCATATACCATGTTAAATCATCCAACTCAAAACCAATTGGCAATGAGTGGGGAGGCCGCCTAGGCTCATATACTAGTTTTGGAGGAGATAATTAACCGATGTGGGACAATTTCCAACAACTGCAAAATGCTAAAAGGCAGTTTTTTCCAAGAACTTATTGGGAAGGAACTGAACTGTGATATCAGTGGTTATGGTATTTGAAACTCCACCAAATAGTCTGCACAAAGGTATGCCAATGCTGTTGGCAACTGCATCAATTAATGCCATCTCAACTCCAGCCCTAACCTTCAAATGCAGATAAACTTGATCAGAATAGGGAAGCCTCAAAAGCTTGTGAATTCAGAACTTCAGGTGAAATTTTACATTGAATTTCAAGCATAAATATGTACTTCGATAAAACATGCAAATATTTTTCTTTTCGCACAGATTACACGTTGGCATTCCATCATATGAGTAACTGAGTTAGACAATTATGCCAGTAATGATGCCTATGTAACACAGTTGTCACAGCAAAATCAAGGGCAGTAAAGTTAGTAAAATCAGCCATCAGATGATGAGACCAAGATGTAGAAACAGCAGCACAAGAACAAGCAGGGATTTGGCAATTAACAAGTGTTGGGCATGTTGATTAATCCAACTAGCACAGTTTGACAAAGTCCAAAATGGAGTATGATGATTGTAGTTTTCCAAGTGATAGGGCATCCTTGAACCAAGAAGATTGAACCCAAAAAAATAAAAAAATGAACCAAGAAAATTGACAAGTTTCAGCAACAATGCCTAAAAAAGAGCAAAGGTCAAACTAACAGATCATGCACGGAGAGCTGAATTCATCTAAACCAAAGAATGCACTTTCACAATAAGCCAAGTCACAACTTACTTCCAGATTTCTCTAGTCAAGGAAAAGCAAGGGATACAAAAACCCCTAGACAACCACATGTTGACAAAGCTTCTCATTGGAGCCAATTTATAGCTTAAACTCAAATAATCATATCATAAAGCAAGGGATAAACTGCTCATTTGCTCGGGAAATCAGACGTGCATGAGCTATGGGTGTCGTCATAGCAGCAAGAAAGAACAGGAAAGATTATAATAAACTCCACCACACTTGGAGTATGAAATGGATTATTTAGTCCCATTTTGCCCCGGCTAACTTGTATAAGATAATTTAAAAAGATAAGTGACTGCAGGAACCAAGCCCGATTATCGAAGCATTTTTTTTTTTCTTCCTTTTCCTGAGCAGGATATTTGAGGGAAATCCCGGCAGTTAACTCAACTCCAGACCCTGTACTGTTGCCAAAAAAAAATGCTAATACCCTAGCAATTCACATTTAGGAATGCCTGAGCTAAAACATGATACATACTTTTTCAAAAGACAGTAAATTTAACTACCAAAGTGATCCATGATTTTCCGGATGTATGTCAATACAGGTTCATTAAGAGGAAATATCGGAAATCATGAAATAAAATATAGGGAGTGGATTTCTGATAGGATCAAACGTACGAAAATGGGTTGTGCTGTTCTACGAAATATGTTTCTATGTGATTAACTGAAAAACAAATCATGATTCTAAACGATCAATTGAAATTTATTAAAACTTTACTGGATATGAAACTATTAAAGATTTTACTAGGGTGCTTGTTCCTCTGTGCATCCCCTCTCTCTGTAGGAACGAGGACAAAATTTTCTTTTTTGGTAGTAGGGGAGCACCTGACATTCCTATACCAGAGGCACTCGGTGCCACATTATCCGTCTTGAACACAATTCACAACCCACCTTCATGTTTTCAAGTGGTGCAGCTATCATCTACTTTCTTGGACCAGGCCTCACAGTCTCGTTGAGCTTTCCACGGATTGAGCTTCAGATCTATACCTTCGTGATCACCAGCATGAGGAGATTAAGGTCATAGAGCGAGAGCAATAGGTTATGTTCCTTTATCATACCCCAACTTTTGAACTTAAAAAAGTACTTTCAAACCAGAGTGAGAAGGCTGCGAATGAGCAAATGGCGGCCTGCAACTTAAGAGGTAGCGAGACAAACTGCAATCGCGCAAGAATCGATTGACTTTCTATCATTTTGGAAAGTGAAAGTAGTCTCATTTAGTTGAGATTGCTTCGCGCCCCATGGTGCTTAGAAAGTTTTTTTTTTTTTTTATAAGTATGGTGGTTAGAAAGTTGTTTTCACTTTTCAAAAAAACTGAATGAAATTCTCATCAGGCTCCATCATTTCCATGATCCCAAGTAAAAACGTGTAATCTCCTTTTGTGTAACTTTTTATTCCAAAACTAATTCTTGCCCATATTGACTACCAGTTTATATCCTTCTGCCCAAAAGGAAACAGCTACTAATAACACAAAACAAACCAATAACACAAAAAAGATTTCAAATTTAAAAGGAAAGTACCACTATTATCATGCATTTTTAAAAAAAGAACAAAAAATAAAAACGCTAATCTACAGGAGAATCAAGAGTTACTACTGAATCTGAATTATTTTGACCACTCACTGAGGCAAATTCATGTCCAGGAAGAATCCCACCAATCTCCCGCAACGCCGAACCCAATGTCATGGCCGGACTCTGCTTCAGATAGCAGCACGCCTTGGCCGCCATCGCCAGCGCCGTTGCCTGATCCTCGGCCGTCACCGACGGCAGAATCGGTGCCTCGCCCCAACCCGCGCACCCATTACTCAACTCGATCCGAATGGCCACGTTTTCCACCCTGTCCAGCCTCGAGGAGGCGATCGTGAAAGGGGCGATGAGGGGGACGTTCAGGGGCCGCCCCTCCGCTCTCTGCACGTCCACCGTGAATGTCTCCATCAGGTTCCGGAACCCGAAGCTCGTGGTTGTTGTCGCCGTTGGTTGTGATTTTGGGAGTGATCTAGGGAGGTTGAGAACGGTGGGGACGGGAGGAGAGGGGAAGAAGAGAGAGAACCCAGTGGGAAACATTTGCTCTGGAGGGTTCGATTGGGTGGTGATGTGTGAGGGTTTTGATTGGGGTACGAGGTAGAAATGTGAGCAGCAACCATTTTTCTAATTTGCTCTTCTTGTCTCATGGGGAAGAGTGAACAGTCAACACTGGGGGTAGGGAGTACTGTAATATTCAATTCTGATTTCTGCTCTCTCTTGGCTTTTGGTCAGGTTATATATCTGTTTCCCAAAGGGATGGCTCACGGTGCTTGTTTTGATTGGGGAAGGTATTCTCGCTTCTCAGCAGTTGCCCGCTTGAGGAAATGCAAGATAGATAATGGGACACTGGAGGACAGCCCATGAGTTGATTCCATTGTTTCGTATAGACGTGGGGACAATTTCTGCAGAATAGGCTTTAAGCTAGAGTGAATATGGAGTACAAATTAACCGTATATACTCAAAGGAAAAAATCGTATACCCTCTAAAGATTCCCTACTCTCTCTCTCTCTCTCTCTCTCTCTCTCTCTCTCTCTCTCTTTTCTTTTTTTTTTTAAATCAGTTTGAAATGAAAAAAATGATAACCAAATATACAACCTATAAATAGCATACCTCAAGAGAAAGAAAAATAATAAAATGATAAATGAAGTTGCCTACATCCAATGGCTACATAGCGTTGGAAAATGGAATTTTACCAAAAAGAATTTGGTGGAACCCACATCACGTGAGGTGGACCTAACAACAGTGAACAAATTCCATTAAGTTATGAATGAGAAATTGTCTTATTATGAAAATTGGAAAAGCCAAATGACGTACGTGCGTGCCATTACCAAACACCTAAATTAGACCGGGTGTAACGCCCCCAATTTTGGGTACGTTAAGAAGACAATTTATTGAATAAAACAGTAACGCCCTGAATTTTGGGTACGTTAAAAGGACATTTTATTGATAACATCAAATGGAGTCTGGCTCTTATTACAACAAATACTCTCACAAGAGTTCAATATTTTACAAAAACGGAGGGGATTCTAGGGTTCCTAACTACAGCTCCTCAGCTCCTCTATTCTTGCCAGCTCCTCAGCTCCAAAGCCTCCACGGTGATCTGCTTACCCTGATCATCTACAAAGTCTGACACATTATACCAGCGTCGCCACCGATATAATATGTCAGGGTCACCAAAAGGCAACACCGTGAGCTACAAAGCTCAGCAGAGTAATTCCATACCCGCTAACCCATAACTTATAAACAATAGGAAATAACACATCAATTTCCACATGATAAGTATATATACGTAGTTAACAATCAATGACACATCCACATTCGTTAATCAACTATCGTTGGTGTCCAAGATTTCAGAGTTTCTCATACGCGACTCATCGTAGACCGTGTCAACATTTTCACTTACAAAACAACCTTTCAAAAACCATTTGTTTAACAAAAACATTTGCATTGGCTCCGTACCGCGGATAACCAAGCTACACACTTTCAAAATCATTTGCATTGGCTCCGTACCGCGGATAACCAAGCATACACACCCAACCTTGGTTCCACCGCGCCGGGTTCCCAAGTATCCTCACAATGGTTCCGCCGCGCCGGGTTCCCATTGGCACACAAAAATATTTGCATTGGCTCCGTACCGCGGATAACCAAGCATACACACCCAACCTTGGTTCCGCCGCGCCGGGTTCCCAAGTATCCTCACAATGGTTCCGCCGCGCCGGGTTCCCATTGGCACACAAAAATATTTGCATTGGCTCCGTACCGCGGATAACCAAGCTACACACACCCTACCTCGGTTCCGCCGCGCCGGGTTCCCGAGTATCCTCACAATGGTTCCGCCGCGCCGGGTTCCCATTGGCACACAAAAATATTTGCATTGGCTCCGTACCGCGGATAACCAAGCTACACACACCCTACCTCGGTTCCGCCGCGCCGGGTTCCCGAGTATCCTCACAATGGTTCCGCCGCGCCGGGTTCCCATTGGCACACAAAAATATTTGCATTGGCTCCGTACCGCGGATAACCAAGCTACACACACCCTACCTCGGTTCCGCCGCGCCGGGTTCCCGAGTATCCTCACAATGGTTCCGTTTTTCCCGGATCCCATTGGAACACACACAAAACACACACCACACAATGGGCTACCACGTCCGGCCACATTGTGGTTTTCACAATCCACGCAATGGGCTACCAAGTCCGGCCACATTACGAGTTTTCATACACACAACGGGCTACCAAGTCCGGCCACGTTGCGGTTTTCAAAACATTTCAAAAACCTTTTCAAATGTCTCTTTTATACACGCACACAACTCACATAATGTCACCCAAAACCGGTCATTATGTTGTTTCAAAAATATTTCCTTCCTCGGAGAACATTTCTTTTATTAATCACACCCTAGGTGTCATGTTTCTACTTTCTCGGTTCTCGTGTCTCGTTTACATTCAAAGACTCCACGGTAGGACATGAATCTTTCTAACAAGATCATCCAATTCTATATTACTTTAACACGCTCAATCACTACTTATAGCATAACGCCACATATACGGACGCCTTTGGAGTGTATCACTTATGCTTTATTCAAAGCACAACGCCACATGTACGGACGTCTTTGGAGTGAAATCACTTATGCTTTATCACATACCACAAGCAATTCATATACGCATACTCATAACTATCTTAAAGATCAACATACGAATACTTCTAATCAAACGATAAGTACGTAAATAAAGATAACCTACTTTATACTTGAGTAAGTAAATACATAGGGAGTAAGTAAGGATTTCCTTACATATACGTTGAGATGGTGGACAAGGGATTCTACATTATACTTTCCAACATACAGTTTTACGTTATACGTTGAGTTAGGGTCAAGGGGTTCTACCTTACTTCTTGGCGGTAGTCGGCTACGGAAAGTACGTCGGTGGTCGGACGGAGTAACTTTCTACGGTGGTCTCCGGTAGCTTCGAAAGAGAAAGGTTTCTCTCGAAACTTCTACTTGACTAACACTACTACTACTTTTGGATCGAGAGGGTGGTCGAGTGGCGGTTTAGTGGCGGCCTAGGTTGAGTTTCTTGAAGAACTCAAGAACTACACAAGAACAAAGAAAGAACAAAGGAATTTCTAGAGAGAGAAGTTGTAGAATGGGAGGTGTGAGTTCAATGCTTGGAATGGGGTCCTATTTATAGGAAAAATCTTGGCCCTCTCCTCCCTCTCATGGCCGGCCCCCCTCTCTCTCTCTCTACCTCAAATTTTGACACATGTCATGCACTTATGGAAGATCAAAGGCTAAACCCTAGGTTTGCATGGCTAAGATTGTCCTTGGATGGGATTATGGGAGATTTGGTTGGAAGATTTGGAGACAAAGGTACAAGATTTGTCTTGAACAAATCCTAGAAGTACAAATGGGAGTTAAGTTTGGTTAGGAGAAAGATTCTCCAAAGATGAAGAAAAGATCAAGGAATGATCATGGAAGGTCATGCAAGGTACAATCCCATCTTCCTCTTTCTTTCCTCCTCTCTCTCTCTCTCTCTCTCTCTCTCTCTCTCGGGTTCTCTCTCTCTCTCTCGGGTCTCTCTCTCTCTCTCCCTCCCTAGTACAACTACACACACACACACACACACACACACACACACACACATATATATATATATATATATATATATATCAAGTACAAGAAAACAATAAACAAAAGGTACTTTGAATCAAAGAAACTTAAAGACTAAGATTTGCTCAATAAACAAATAAATTGGCACATGTCACATAAAATAAAATAAACTAGGGTACTTAGGAGAATATTAGGCCTTAAAGGCTACAAGGCTACTAAGTACTTTCAAATTAAAATATGGGTACTTCATCACATGGGTTTTAAGAAAAAAGACTAGTTTAATAAGCCCATGTACTTGGTTGAAAGTATAAGGCTATTACCCAATGGATAATAAACACCCTAACTTTTATTGTCCAAAGGACAAAGAATAAAACCAAATTAATAAAAGGAAATAAATAAGTAATTTCTAGGGTTGAAAAGGTTGGCTAGGATTCTCCCCAATAAAATAATAATAAAGTACAAGTCAAATCAACTTTATTTGGAAGGTTCACTAGTCACATCGGTACTTTGTTTTGGTCAAAAGAGTTATTACCCAATGGTTACTAACTTCCCTAATGGTTATTACCCAATGGATAATGATTTCCCTTGCGGTTAATAACCATTGGTTAAAAGAGTACAAGTACCTTTAAAATAAAATTTTGAAAAGACTACATGTACTTTTTATAAAAAGTTTATTATCCAATGGACAAAAATTACCCTTGTGGTTATTAACCAATGGATAATGGAGGGGTGGAAGAATACCCAATAAACAAGATTAAAAGTACTAGCACATGTATTTATAAACCCATTAAAATATTATATCCTTGTACTTACCAAAATATAATAAAGGGAAGACTATTGTCCAATGGATAAAAATTACCCTAACCATTATGGACCAATGGGTAATGGCAAAGGTTCAAAAGGTCCAAAGGGTTCAAAAGGTTCATCTAGTAACTAGGTGACTTGGTTGCTCGGTTCTTCCAACTAGTCGGTTGGAAACTAACCGAATTGGTCACGTAGGGTTTCTAGTCGATAGTTTAATCAACGACCAAAAATCTAACTACGATGAAATAAACGAGAAATCATATAGTCACTCAAGAGAAAATAAGTAATTCAAATAAAATTCAAATATTTAACGAAATTTTCATAGACCAAAATTCAGGGTCGTTACAATCTATCCCCCTTAAAACAATTTCGTCCCCGAAATTGGCACGCAGCTACAGGTTAGACTAGGTTGCTAAACCGATCTCGGAATCATCGACTATCCCCCTTAAAAATTTGATGTAGGTCACCATCAATCGAATTAAGCCTCATCACTTGCTTATCGAGATGGGGTTGAAGTTGCTTCTGCCGTCGAACAGCTTGCCTCGTCGTACGTCTTCGGTAGGGTCTCCACCGTAAAGACCAACGTCAAATGCAAAACTTCTTCCAAATCGTCATGCGGTCTTGCATCCCACAAGCATTCCTAATACATCCTTGTTGAACCCTCGCGCTTCTCGATTTTAAACCTATTTCCAAAAGTAGGAAGCAATGGGTCCATCCTTTATAATCGTAAGGCATAAGCTCTCCATTGGACATTAGTAAGCAAGCCCTACGATACTCTTCAGTATTTGCAAAGGCATTGAAAGAACCTTTGCAGTCTCGGAAAATAAAACCTTGGCAGCGTCGACTTCTAGCGGCTGCTTCCAATCCAGTACTGCTTTGACCTCGATTCCATCCTTGGATACCACGTGCCCCAAGAATCTTAACCACTTCTAGCCAGAACTTGTTCTTGGCATAAAGTTAGCTATCTCAGAGTACTCGTAGTACCATCCGAAAGTGTCCTTCTTGCTTCTCCTGATAAGTCATCGAGCCTTGGCAATGGATACCGGTTCTTGATGGTGACTTGATTTAGCTCCCTATATAGTCGAAGCGTGCCTTCTTTCTTTTTCTCGAACGATGCCGGTGCTTCCCATGGTGACGTACTCGGCCTAGTAAATCCTTTGTACATCAGTTCCTTCGATTGGGTCTTGAGCTCCTTGAGTTCAGCAAGGCCATTTGGTATGGCGCCATAGAAATTGGTGTGATTCTCGGTTAAAGTCCTGTAGAGAAGTCTATTTCTCCTTAAGGTGATAAGCCAGGAAGTTTCTTCAGGGAAAACATCGGCATACTCGTACACGACGTGTGGAAATCCCACTTCCATTCTATTGGCTTCCTCCAATTGAAGACTAGCGAGCCATCCAAATAGTTGGTTCTTCCATCTGATACCAAGTTGTAGATACTGCTACCTCGATCTTTTCGTCGCCGAACTCGCTGTCCGTCTATCCCCCTTAAAAGGAATCGAGTCCCTTCTAGGGTATAAGCTGTCACCACTTTTCGTGGCAGTCTATGGCTGCTCGATGCGCTGATCGCCAATCCATCCCCAGGATTTACGTCGAAATCCGCCATGTCGATCACTAGAGGGTTGCAAGCTAGGCGCAGGTCGGCTACTCCATTTTAACCAATAAGATGGATGGTAATGTTCACTCTCTTTTGAGGAGGGTGAACAAAATTGCACTCCACATCACTCATCTAAGCCACCCAAGGTTGGTTAATAAAATCTAGAGGCTATTCCACCTATTGCCAATTGGTTTTAGGTTGGAATCCTCCAAGAAATCTAACACTTTTGATGAAAGTTGCAAAAGAACCCTTGGAACAGGAAGCGACCAAAATTGGACAGTAGCTGGTGCAATCTGTCAAAATGCAAGCTGAACCATCGCGCGAGACATTGAGTCCATCGCGCGATGAAGTGGATGTTGGTGACTCGCGCGACTGAATGGGACCATCGCGCGAAGGTCAGCCCGTGCCAGGCCACCCCTCTTTGACCATTTCAGATTTTTAGGACGACCCAGCCTTGTCATCACCCTTTAACTGCTCAGAGTACTTCAAGGGACAGTGCAGAGATACCCTGACTTTGGAGAAGAGGATGCCACGTTGTATGGATGTTTGCCCTGAGAAAGAAGGACACCTCGTGCATTCTGTCTATAAAATAGGAAATGCCCTGCTAATGAAAAGCATTCCTCCCGCAGTTTGAAAGTCCCACAAGAAGCAAAATGGCAAACAACCTTCCGGTCTTGATTAGCCTGTGGCTCACGGCCTTTGTTGCTGGAGATTGGTTGTCATTCCGGTTTCACGGGTTGGCCGCATTCCGTTTCCTCCGCAATGTGAGGGTTCGTCCTGAATTTCTGAGGGCGGCCCTACAATTCTGGGACCCAGAGGTTCACGTGTTCAGATTTGGGGTTAACGAGCTGTGTCCCACCGTGGAGGAATTCCAAGCATACCTCCAGGGAGTCGCCTCGAGCGTGATAGTCATGCCGCCTTATAGGAAAAACATGCCAAAACTCCTACAGTCAAGTCTTGATATTTCCAGGGGAGCGGCTGAAAGTTTGCTAACTGGAGGGCAGATCAACATCATGCGCCTAATGGAGTGGTATGGGCCAGAAAGGGACGTAGAGGATATGGCCGTGCAGGCTCGGCGCCGATTCGCTCTGGCTATCAGCGTGCTAGCCGCTTATTCGCTGGTATCTTCAAATGGGCAAGTCAACCCCATGTTAGTGAGCGTTGCAGCTCAAATGGGTGCCCGAAGAAATGTGGTGCCACTGGTTCTGGCAGAGACACTCATAGATTTGGATTTGGTTTCTACCGGCCAAACAGACATGTTCGGCGGTAGCCCACTCCTACTGCAGGTTAATCCTCACTCAGCTCACCTTTTTCCGATTTTCTCACGTTCTGCTTTTACCTCATCTCTCAGCTAAGGTTATATCAAAGCTTCTCACTTGTCTTTCCTCTCAAGTCTTATATGACTTCTCACTTGTTTTTCCACTCATGCAGCTCTGGCTATCTGACAAATTGGGATTGCTTATAGCACCAGAAGCAAATTGACCTCATCTGCCTGGTCGAATGCATCAACGGAGCATGATCTATCCGGAAATATCTGTGCATCAATGGTGCACATTTATGAGAGAAATGCTGCCGAACGAAATCATATGGCGGCACGAAGCCTTAAACATTCCAGACATGGCCCTGAGTTCTGCAGGTTTCGAGAGGGTAGTGATAGCTGGACTGACCCTGTCACATTCTATATCCCCGGACGCATCCTTCGTCAGTTAGGAATGAGCCAAGGGCTCCACCGAGCTAGGATTGAAAACTTCCAAATCCCTGCTTTCACTGCCCGAAATTTGAGAGGATATGAGCACAACTGGGGCCTGAGGCAACTCGGGGGAGCTGACCCAGATTTTAGCACAGAACTCACGCACCGATATCAAGTATGGCTAAGAAGAGAAATCGCAAGCAGGCAAAACAACGACCGACTCCTGACGGACCCTGATGATCTAGAATAAACCGTGAGCCTGTTAAGGCCTCGAGCACTTTATTCTGTTTTAGGCTTAACTCTTTTAAAGACCGCTCAGCCTGTGTAATAGAAGTTATAATTTGAATAAAAATGAAAGTTTGAGAGTTTTCCCCTTTTGATTCAAGTGTTGAACCACTGCGTCACCCAAGTATCGAGTCAACTTCTGGTAATAGGAAACCGTGGATCAAGTTGATGGATTGTGACCGAATCTCACAGAGAGATTGCCTACGTATCCCTTTTCAGGGAATCAGGTCAGCATGTAGTTCAGGCTATGGTTCACTCGAGTATTTTAGCTCCCCTTTTACGCTCTAAATTTTGCCTAATGCCCCCACTTCGAGTTTTCAGCCTAGCGAGCTTTGATTGATGCCTATTTATTTTTGCCTAAACTACCTTCTCAGGTTTTCGGTCTAGCAGGCTTGCTCTAATTTTTGCTTGGAACCGCCCACCCTTGTGGTTTTCGGCCCAACAAGCTTCTCTCAGGGATAGTATCGTTTGAGTTGATCCAAGTTAACCAGAGAATTGAATTCGTTGCCGTCGAGATCGATGAGCTGAGAGCCGCTCCCCCAGAAAGGATGGTCTTGATGATGTAAGGTCCGGAACGCTTGGGTCGAAATTTGCCGCGGGGGTCAAAAACTGGCGCCCGAATCTCTTTCGTGACCATGTCTCCTTCGACCAAGTCTCTAGACTTCACTTTTTTGTTGAATGCCCGGGCGATTCTCCGCTGATACCCCTGAACATGATACAGGGCCCGAAGCCTCCTTTCGTCAAAAAGCATGAGTTCAACAAATCTCCCACTAAGCCATTCAGATTCCGAGAGTTCCGATTCTACCATGATCCTCAAAGATGGCACCTCAAGCTCTATAGGGAGGACTACTTCCATCTCGTAGACCAAGGAATAGGGGGTTGCCCCCGTTGATGTTCGGATCGACGTTCGATAACCCCAAAGAGCTAAAGGCAGTTGCTCGTGCCAGTCCCTGGCGGACTCTGCAGACTTTTTGATGATTGTCTCAACATTCTTGTTGGCCGCTTCAACTGCTCCATTTGTTGGAGGGTGATAGACCGTTGAATGATGGATTTGGATCTTGAATTCTTCGAAGAGCTCCAGGACCCTGCCTTTGAAATGATTCCCATTGTCTGATACAAATGCTTGCGGAACCCCATACCGGTAGATGATGTTTTTCCTGATGAAATGAGCGACTTGAACCACAGTGAGGGTTTTATAAGATTCAGCCTCCACCCATTTGGTAAAATAATCTATTGCCACGAGGATAAACCTATGACCATTTGATGCAGACGGTCTGACCATGCCGATGACGTCGATGCCCCATACAGAGAAAGGCCAAGGCGAAGCCATGCCAAATAGGTTAGAGGGTGGAACATGCATTAGATTAGCATGGATTTGGCATTTATGACATCGCCGCACGTAATCCACACACTGAGATTCCATAGTAGACCAGAAATAGCCTTGGCGCAAGATCTTTCTAGCGAGCATGATGCCGCTCATATGAGGGCCACAGACCCCCTCGTGGATCTCCTCCATGATTCTGATAGCCTCGGTTCCGTTGACACAGAGCTTGTGCATTCCGCAATGGGATCTCCTATATAACTTTCCCCAACAAATGATGTACTGAGCGGCTATCCTCCGCAATGCAGTCTGATCCTTTTTAGAGGCCTCGGCCGGATATAAGCCACTCTCGACGAAGTTCCATATGTCATGGTACCAGGGTAAGCCATCATCAACATCATCAATGGCATTGACGTATTGATAAGCGGGGCGGTCCCGCTGTTCGATTAAAATTGGGCGAAGTTTGACTCCCAAAGGTAATTCGACCATGGAAGCCAAAGTCGCGAGTGCATCGGCAAACCGGTTCTTCAAACGGGTGATGTGAGTGAAAGTCACTTTGTTGAAGTGAGGACTTAGCCCCTCCAAATCCTGATGGTAAGGCTTCCAACCCCTCTTCACGCACCTTCCAGTCCCCATTGGCTTGAGATACAACGAGATTAGAGTCCCCGATGACTTCGAGCCTTTCTACGCCGAGCGTGAGTGCAGCCTCCATACCCACGATACAGGCCTCATATTCAACTTGGTTGTTTGTAACATCGAAGTTAAGCTTGAATGCAAGCGGAATATGAGAACCATCAGGGGCGACTAGCAAGACCCCGATCCCAAATCCTTTCTGATTGGCCGCCCCATCGAAGTAAAGAGTCCAAACGTCTTCAACAACCGTTAGTACTTCCTCATCTGGGAACACAAAATCTGCATCTTCCGATCCATCCACAGGGTGATCAGCCAAAAACTCAGCAATGGCTCGTCCCTTCACCGACTTTCTCGTGACGTATTCGAGATCTAATTCTGCCAAGAGGAGCAACCAATGTGCTAACTTACCAGTGAGAGCTGGTTTCTCAAACAGATACTTAAGTGAATCCATTCGAGAAATCAACTTCACTGGGTAAGCCAGCATGTAGTGTCTCAACTTCTTAGAGGCCCAAACCAAAGCCTGGCACATTTTTTCCAAGGCGGTGTAGCGCTCTTCAGACCCAACCATTTTCTTACTTAAGTAGTAAATAGCCTTCTCAACTCCCTGGTCCCCCTCTTGAGCTAGCAGGCATCCCATGGATGTAGAACTCACAGATAAGTATAGAATCAAGGGCTTTCCAGGCACTAGCGGCATCAAGACAGGCGGGTTTTGCAGATAGCTCTGAATTGACATGAAGGCCGCCTGACATCTGTCCGACCATATGAATGGGGTATCCTTCTTGAATAGACGAAACATCGGCTCGCAAGTTAAGGTTAACTTGGCGATGAATCTGCTGATGAACTGAACCTTCCCCGAAAAGCTTCGCACTCCCTTTTCAGTCTCTGGTGGCTTCATTTCAAGCACCACTTTGATTTTTGATGGATCGACCTCAATCCCACGCGAAGTGATCATGAAACCGAGCATCTTGCCTGCTGTGACCCCGAAGGTGCATTTCTGTGGATTAAGACGCATGCGAAACTTTCGGAGCCTCTCGAAAAACTTCCTCAATACAGGAACGTGCCCCTCCCGAGTTTTTGATTTAGCAATCATGTCGTCCACATAGACCTCAACCTCTTTGTGCATCATGTCGTGCAGAATGGTCATAGCAGCTCTTTGGTAGGTAGGACCGGCATTCTTCAAACCAAACGGCATGACCAAGTAACAATAAGTCCCCCATTCAGTGATGAAAGTCGTCTTCTCACGGTCTTCTGGCGCCATAAGAATCTGCTTATATCCGGAGAAACCATCCATGAACGAAAGCAGGGCGTGGCCCGCCGTATTGTCAACCAGTACATCGATATGTGGCAGGGGAAAATCGTCCTTGGGGCTTGCCTTGTTCAAATCCCTGAAATCCACGCACACTCGAATTTGTCCATTCTTTTTAGGAACTGGGACAATGTTGGCAACCCAGGTGGGATATTGAGAAACCATAAGAAAACTGGCGTCGATCTGCTTAGTGACCTCCTCCTTGATCTTCTGCACCCAATCCGGCCTCATTCGCCTCAATTTCTGCTTCATGGGTTTGGCATTCAGTAGCAAGGGGATTCGATGCTCCACTATCTCTGGGTCAATGCCAGGCATGTCCTGATGGGACCACGCAAAAATGTCACTGAACTCTGAGAGCAGTTCTTTGAAATCATGACGTTCCTCTGGAGACAAAGTGGAGCCCACCTGAACCATTCGGGGATCGTTCTCATCTTTCAAGTTTATTAAAACTATTTCTTCTTTTAACGGCTGAGCATGCCTTTCATCTTCCCTTTCGATGAGGGCACGGATTTCCTTGGGAATGTCCCCATCGAAATCTATCCCTTCATCGTCAGGGTTGACACAGTTTATGTAAAGATCATTCAAGTAGTCAGAAGAGGATTCCTTCATTTCATAAGACCCTGCAGGGTCGCCAAGTACAAGGGAATCAAATTCAAAGTAAAAGCCATGACGTGGAGGGCCGAGAGGCACAAACTCCGACTCAGAGCTAGACTTAGACTCAGACGACTCAACAGACTCAGTGTCAGACTCTAATACATCATCAATGCAAGTAAGGCGTGGTTTGAAAATGCAATTTTTGAGGCTACCATTGGCTTCTGTGATGAGGGAGATAGGATCCTTGAGATCGTCGGACCCGAGCATGAACACCTCGGCCTCTTCAGCTTCCTTGGCCAAACCCACTTGGGAGAACTCATAAAACAGCTGCTCCAAGTTTCCCTGATCAAAAGACATCAGCCAATCAGTCTTCAGCTTGGGCTGGCTAAGCTTCCTTTTGAATCCTGCCCTTGCTGGTTCTTCATCACTAGAGGACCAAGTGTCATCAGCGAAAACCTCAAACCCAGGCAGCAACTCCCCAGTGACTGAATCGACGAAAGGCTCAGGCTGCGCGGTGTAGACATCATTCCCCACCTCGCGCACAAAGTAGCTGTCGGGTTCACCATAGAGAGATCGAGGTTTTCCCGTGCATTTCCTCCTTTTGGCATCCTTGGTAGAGGAGGAGTACCCCAGACCAAAGCGACCCTCGCAGGAAGGAAAGGCAGGGAACTCCGGGATCCCTTATTGGTGAATTCCCAAACCAAGACCCGGTAGATAGGACATCCTCCTCATGATGTCTAAAGCAACAGAGCTTATGATGAAGTCCCCATCCACGTTGATGGCCAAAACCGAACCAGAAGTGTCAAAAGAGAAACCCCCGAGATCAACATCTTCGTCACCATGTGCAATCCCCAGAACAGGTGTGCCATCTTCCTTAAGCGAGCGAATACCCGAGTCCCCGCAGATAGTCAAAGTACCGGTAGGGAGCCCCAACATAACCTTTTGGTGAAGTGTAGACGGTACAGCCATGATGTCAGACCTGTGAAGCCACGGCCTTCCTAGCAGGAGATTGAAGGTGGCAGGGATATCGACTACATGGAACTCGACATCCATCTCAAAACCCTCAGCATCAAGTTTGAGCATGAGCGTGCCCTCGACCACGCGACGAGTGCTGTCGTATGCCTTAACAGCCAGATTGGAAGGTGCAAAGTCTTTCTTGGCTAGCCCTAAGCGGTAAGCCACCCTCAAAGGGCAAACATTGATCGTCGATCCATTGTCAATAAGAACAGTTGGAATCCAAAGTCCTTTACATTTAACAGTGATGTGTAAGGGGCGATTGTGATCAACCCCTTCGATCGGCAGATCCTTGTTAGTGAAAATCACGGTGTGCTTAGAAGTAGGCGGGAGGATTATAGATATCATTGCTTCAGGTGTGACATCCGGTTGAATCTCAAGACGAGAGAGAGTGTGGCAGAACTTCCGACGATGCTCACGGGAGGAACAGATTAGCCCCAGAGTGATATAGCAGCAGGAATCCACTCTAGCTGCCTTTGAATCATGTCATCATTCGGGGAGCTAGGAGGTACCTCAAATGGTGCAAACCTTGAGAAAGCAGAAGATTTGTTCCTTTGGTTAGAAGAATTGGACGAGCTCCCAGCCTGCAAATTGGCAGGCTGAAAAATTCGTCCACTCCTCGTAACGTTGAGAACGTTCTCTGGAGAGGGCACCACTTGAAGGTCTTGACTGTCATCCCAAAGATCAGCAGGGACTTCCCCCAATTTGCGTTTTCCTTTGTCAGAGGGCGGTGGGGCTATAGGTACTTCCCAAACCTAGGTCTTCAGCCAAATCGTTCAGCAACAGCGACTCCCAGAAGTCTGGATCCTTAACAGCTAGAGCCTCCCCGATAGGCTCTGTATTAGCAACAAACGGGACGTCCCAGAGTCCCCCATCGGCAAAAGAGCGGTTGTCAGTCCAAACCTCGGACGCAACTTGGATATTAACTACATCATCAACATCCTAGAGGTCAGCTGGCGGAACAAGGTTTGTAACCATAATGCTGCAATACTCCTCGGTCAGATAAGGCGGTGTGGGGCACGAGAGTTCCTCGTTAACGATGTAAAATATAGGGTCGTACTCGATGTTAGTTACAGAGTCAACCAGCCTGTCGAGAGTAGAAGGGAGAAAGCATTCCCCCAAGACACGAGTTTCCTCCTGAATGAGACCCTCTTCTATAAACTGAATCTCATGATTGGGCAGAGCATATCCTTGAAGAGGATTGAGGTCAAACTCCAACGGAAACTGCCACGCGGGCTCAGGATCCCAATAGTACTCCTCCTCAGGCAGAATGGGCTCAGGCTGTTGAAATAGCATGCTCAAAGAGAATCCATCCAAAGGATCAAGCATGTCTGCCTCATAATTAGTCATCCAGGCGTCATACCAAGCATGGTTAAAAGGGACGTACTCTGGGTTCTGGGGGAAACCGTCTAATTCTAGCTCCGTCCATTCATTGATTATGGGAGTTGCATAGTCTTCATTATCAGCTATGGCTCAGCCCACTGCTTGCATATCAATCTGCTGTTCTAGTAGATGAGGGACAGCGGTCCTGAAATGGCTCATCAAATTCGGAGAGGGGTTTGGATCCGTCACATTGAAATACGGGCTGTCCAAGGAAGAGGTAGAGTTGAGCTGTACGGAAGGGATGGATTGGTGAAACAGGTCGCTGATGGAAGCGTTGAACACAAACATTCCATCCTGCAGGCGTGCGAGGGGCACATTGGAATTGGACGACTGCCCTTCTTCAAGATGAATATAGAAGATCTCGGCTTCGGGTTGAAAAGGCATGGGCACAACCGGCTTGGGTTGGTCTGTTGAGGTTATATGGTCGGTAGGGTTGAATATAGTGGAGTTAGGGTTGATATAAGTGGAGCTGAGGGATATTTGGTTGATGTGGGGAGCAGCATTGTGCTTTGGTAGGGAGTTGGAAAGGATGTTTGGCTTTTGGGTTGGTGGGGGTGGAGCGTGGAGAGTCCCTTCATCTATGAGATCCTGAATCGCATGACGGAGACGGAAGCAGGAGTCCGTAAGATGACCAGCCCATTGGTGATAGGCACAATAAAGATTGGCTTTGAAGTTGGGTGAAGGGTTCTTAGGCAGAGGAGTCGGGTCGAGGGGTTTCAGATGCCCTGACTGGATCAACTTCTCCATAACGGACGACAATGGAGCTTCAAACGCGGAGAAACTGCGGGGCTGATTGCGGGGCCGGTTGTTTTGAGGGGCTTGCACCTGGTTAATCTCAGTGATGCGATTGGTTGCATTGGAAGAAGAGACGTTAGTGCCGCTGGTTGTTGTGTTGGAAGATGTCCCACTGCCAAACAACGCATTGGTGTTCCCTGAGTAGACCCGAGGCTTTGATTTCGGAGGGTTAGAGGACTCCCCTCTCGATAGAATCCCACTTTGTAGCGCATCCTCGATAGCCAACCCAGATTCGAAGAAAGTATCAAAGTTTGAGGAAGCTTGGACAAGAACCAAATGCCTAGCATAATCGGGCTGAAGATTGCGGGAGATGATTCGAAGCTGATCTCTCTTGCTCGGGCGATCGGTCATCTGGGCAGCCTTCGTCCTCCATCTTTTGACAAAATCCGCGAAGGATTCCTTAGCTTCCATTTTTGTGGACTCAAGCTCTCGGGTTATCATCCTGAGTTGGGAGTTGTAACTATACTGCGAAATAAACGTAGCACCGATGTCTTCCCACATCCTCCTTTTGGCGATGTCAAGCGACAAAAACCTGTGAAAAGCGGGTCTCGAGAGAGTCTGAGGGAACAGCTGGGACATGGCCTCGGGTTCAACAGCCAGGAGTTTCATGGCAGCATGATAACCATAAAGATGAGTCTTCGGGTCACCACTCCCATCAAACTTGGCGAGGTCAAGCATCTTGAACTTGTCGGGGAGCTTAGCATTGGGATACAAGCAGAGGCGATCTAGGTCAATTCCCCTGGCGCTGATCTTCTCGGATTTGGACATAGATTCCTCTAGCTTGGCGATCTTTGCCATGAGAGCAGTCATGTTAGGGTCCAGAACGGGTCTTGCCACAGCGAGATTCAGATTTGCTGCCTCTGGGTGAGCCTCTCTCGGGTTGGGCTGAATTATGATCCGCCCTGCATGGTTGGGGTCTTCAACAAAGATTGGCTCCGCATGGTCATCCTCATCGACCTCGCCTCCCGCTTCTGCAGCCGGCGGAAGACGAGTGTTTATAAGGTCATTGAGCCTAGTGAGATTTGCATCAGTCTGAGCACCCCTTTGCTGCATGGTGGCGATGCTATTTTGAATGTTCGTGAGCATGGTTTCAAGACTTAGTGGTTGCGGATGATCTGCCGTAACGGAGGTTCCGGATGAACTTGACGAGGACGAAGAGGTAGGTGACGCCGGAGATTCAATTTCCTGGATAACCGACGGTGATCCTGACTGTAAGGCGGCCAACAGGGAACACGGAGAGTCTTCCGTTATGACTGACTGAGCTTGCAACCTGACTAGCCTTTGAACCGAATTCTGATGCAGACGTTCCCAAGTGGGTTTGGCTTTCTGCCTCGATACTTTCCTTGGCGGCGCAATGGTTCAAAATCCTGCTTTGCTTTGCCTTAAAGTAAGAAAAGGTTCCATAAGGGCCCTGCAGCAATTTTATTCTGAATAAAAGAATGAAATGATAACACAACCGTCGTCGTCAGTGTCGCTCCTAGACTCTAAGACTACAGACGAGCCTGTCTCATGATGTTCAGACGCCACCAAAAATCCTCAAATTTCTTTTCGAGAGTGTATCCTTGTTTGAATTGACAAATACTGTGAGATGTCAAAATAGACTAAACCCTTGCCTATTCCGATCTTGAAGTTTCAACTTTGGGCTCGGAATAACTCGGGGTAGATGACGTGATACCTTAAACGGGGCAGCGTAGGCGTTACGACGCCATAGCCTGAGCGGTGTACGTGCTGCGCACAATAACCGAGGTGGTATAAGCATCACGACATTCTCTCCGTCGTTCCTTGTTTTCTATCTGAAACTTCAATTGGGTATATAGGCAAGGACTTAGAAAGTCTCGATTTCCCAAAGTCTTGCTGACCTAAGGACTTTGAAAATTGATAACACGCACCATCAAGATGCATGACTCTTCATCGGGTTATGGCAGCGTCTTAATAAACATAAGACAGACTCGAAGGAGAGACAACCTAGAAGCCGCCCTAAACATGCCCCTACGCAGAACAGTATGTATGTACAGTGCATGCGATAAGGAAAGCAATAACACGTAGACAGTATATGGGGGTTAGATGCAAGTAGATCTTATCCTGCAGGTACCTGTCTTTGTAACGACCCTGAATTTTGGTCAACAAAAATTTCGTTAAATATTTGAATTTTATTTGAATTACTTACTTTCTCTTAAGTGACTATATGATTTCTTGTTAATTTCCGTTATAGTAAGATTTTGGTCAGTGGTTGACTCTCGACCAGAAACCCTACTTGGCCAATCGAATTAGATTCCAACCGACTGCTTGGAGGAACCGAGCAACCAACTCACCTAGTTACTAGATGAACATTTTGGACATTTTGAAACTTTTGAACCTTTTGCCTTTACCCATTGGTCCATAATGGTTAAGGTAATTTTTATCCATTGGATAATAAACTTTTTATTATAAAAGTACATGTAGTCTTTCAAAACCTTATTTTAAAATAAAAGGTACTTGTACTCTTTTGTCCATTGGTTATTAACCGCAAGAAGAATTATTATCCGTTGGGTAATAACCGCTAGGGAAGTTAGTAACCCTTGGGTAATAAAGTCCTTTGACCCAATAAAGTACCGATGTGACTAGAGAACATTCCAATAAAGTTGATTTGACTAGTCAACCTTTTCAAACCCTAAAAATTACTTATTTATTTCCTTTTATTAATTTGGTTTTATTCTTTATCCATTGGACGATAAATGTTAGGGGAACTATTATCCATTGGATAAAAGAAACCCATTTCTTTATATTAAAAGGATTTTTGAAAGATTTGAACAAGTACTTTGATCTTTTAAAAAAATGACATTTGAAAAATACTTTTGATTATTTTTTCTAATAAAAGTACCCAAGTAACCTTGGACCATTGGACAATAACCGTTAGGGTAATCTTTATACCCAATGGGTAATAGCCTTATTCTTTCAACCAAGTACATGGATCTATTAAACTAGTCTTTTTCTTAAAACCCATGTGATGAAGTATTTTTATTTTATTATAAAAGTACTTAGTAGCCTTTAAAGCCTAAGGTTTTCTTAGTACCCTTTTATTATTTTGTATTGGAGTTTTGTACCCAATTGGATTAATTTATGGGAGGTGTGATCTACCTAGATTACAAAGTACCCTAGTTTATTTATTTAATCAACATGTGCCTAATTGTATTTCTTTAATAGGATTTCAAATTTGGAAATCTTGTACTTTCTTATTCTTTCTTGTTTATATATATATATATATATATATATATATATATATATATATGTGTGTGTGTGTGTGTGTGTGTGTGTGTGTGTGTGTGTACTAGAGAGAGAGAGAGAGAGAGAGAGAGAGAGAGAACCCGAGAGAGAGAGAGGAGGAAAGAGAGAGGAAATTTGATTGCACCTTCCATGATCTTTCCTACATCTTTCAAGTCCATGGGAGAATCTTTCTCCTAACCAAACTTAACTCCCCATTTGTACTTCTATTATTGTCTAGTACCCAAATCTTGTACCATTGTCTCATTTCCTTCCAACAAATCTCTCATAGTCCAATCCAAGGACTAACCTAGCCTTGCAAGCTACCTTATTAGGCCTAAGTCTATTTTGCCTAATGACAACCTATGATGGACCTTTATGACATAATCCTAGCCTTTATTAGCCTAAGATTTTGACTACAAGCTAGACCTAGGTTATAAATACCTAGAAAGGCTAAAGATCTTAGTTGGTTTCATAGCCTTACACCTAAGATTTTGGCCTAAGATTGGAGAAAGGGCTATGACTTGGTTGAAAGGTTGATTTGATGACTTAATGGAGCAAATCCATGGGAGATATAGAGAGAGAGAGGGTCGGCCATAGAGAGAGAGGAAGAGCCAAGATTTTTCCTATAAATAGCACCCCATGTTTGCCATTCAACTCACACCTTCTCATTTCTCCAACTTCTCTCTAGAAATTCTTGTTCTTTCTTTTGTTCTTCCTTTGTTCTTGAGTAGTTCTTGAGTTCTTCAAGAAACTCAACCTAGGCTGCCACTAAACCGCCACTCGACCACCCTTCGATCCATAAAGTAGAAGTTTCGAGAGAAACCTTTCTCTTTCGAAGCTACCGGAGGCCTACCGTAGGAAGTTACTCCGCCCGACCACCGACGTACTTTCCGTAGCCGACTAACCTTCCGTAAGCCGTTACTACCGCCTAGAAGAACTGTAAGGAAATCCTTACTTAGTTTCTATTTATTTACTCAAGTATAACGTTGTTATTTTGAACCGTAGATTCTCAATTATATGAAGTGTATCTTTACCTATTTACTTTAAGTATTCGTATTTTGATCTTTAAGATGGTGATGAGTATGCGTATATGAGTTGCTTGTATTACTTGTGGTATGTGATAAAGCATAAGTGATTTCACTCGAAAGACGTCCGTACATGTGGCGTTGTGCTTTGAATAAAGCATAAGTGATACACTCCAAAGGCGTCTGTACATGTGGCGTTATGCTATAAGTGGTGACTTGGCATGATAAGTAGTATAGAATTGGATGATCTTGTTAGAAAATTTCATGCTTACTTTTGTCCTACCACGGAGTCTTTGCATGTAACGAGCCACGAGAATCGAGAAAGTAGAAACATGACACCTAGGGTGTGGTTAATGAAGGGAAATGTTTTTCGAGAAAGGAAATATTTTGAAACTACATAATGACCGGTTTTGGGTGGCATTATGTGAGTTGTGTGTGTGTGTAAAAGACGTGTTTTGAAAAGGTTTTGAATTTTCGAAAACCGCAATGTGGCCGGACGTGGTAGCCCATTGTGTGGTGTGTGTTGAAAAACCGAATGAGAACCCGGAGCGGCGGAATCATTGTGGGGATACTCGGGAACCCGGAGCGGCGGAACCGAGGTTTTTAGATTTCGAAAACCCCAATTGGGAACCTGGAGCGGCGGAACCATTGTGGGATACTCGGAAACCCGGAGCGGCGGAACTGAGGGTTTTGAAATGTGTGCGTTCCCATGGGAACCCAGAGCGGCGGAACCATGGTGAGGTATAGCTTGGTTATCCGCGGTACGAAGCCAATGCAAATGATTTTAAAAAAAAGTTGGGTGTGTAGCTTGGTTATCCGCGGTACGGAGCCAATGCAAATGTTTTTGTGTTAAACAAATGATTTTTGAAAGGTTGATTTGTAAATGAAATTGTTGACACAGTCTTCGATGAGTCGCGTAGGAGAAACATGAAACTCTTGGACACCAACGATAGTTGATTAACGAATGTGGATGTGTCATTGTTAGCTGCGTATATATGTATCATGTGGAAATCGATGTGTTATTTCCTGTTCTTTATAAGTTACGGGTTAGTGGGTATGGGATTACTCTGCTGAGCTTTGTAGCTCACGGTGTTGCCTTTTTGGTGACCATGACATATTATATCGGTGGTGACGCTGGTATAATGTGTCAGATTTTGTAGATAATCAGGGTAAGCGGATCACCGTGGAGGCTTTTGGAGCTGAGGAGCTGGCTAGGATGGAGAAGAAGGAGGAGCTGTAGTTAGGAATCTTAGAACCCCCTCCATTTGTGTAAATATTGAACTCTTATGAGAGTATTTGTTGTAAGAAGAGCCAGACTCTATTTTGAGGTTATAATAAAATGTCTTTTTAACGTACCCAAAATTCGGGGCGTTACAGTTTTAGTTTGGAGAGTCCTAGTGCTTTTGTATATGTAAAGGCTAGTTTTGGCTTGTAACGGGTTCCTCGGACTAGGGCCAAAGATATACCTCACATTGCCCGTGTAATCGCAGTGCAACAGTCGAACGGTAGAATGACCCATCATCGTCGAAGGTTGCTGGTCATTCGGGGTCCCCGGGCTCCGGTAAACCGTGCCGGATTGCCAAAACGATCCAACGAGGCTTATCCCACATCGATGCAAATGAGAATGCTAAAAAGTTTGATTTACTGAAACAGAATTGCAAATTCGCGAATGCCTTTTCCAAATTTGGCTCACTTTATTTAGTCAATGTTTAGAAGAAACTACACGAGAGAACAATCGGAAAAGCCCCAGATCGGATTGGCCGGACATGAGGTCCCGTTAAATCACCATTCCAACCTTCGGCAGCGCGAAGCTCACCGTTTTGACAAACTTTTGTGGGATTGTTCTCAAGTGTATTAAAATCTAAGTATAGACCAATATTGGTTCGATCCCCAGCAGAGTCGCCACTGTGGGCAGCGTGCCCCTGAAATTTCCGGATTTCCAAAAATGCAAAGGCCCAGATCGAGGGAGCACGAGCGGGGAAGCAAGCGCTCGCAAAATACAGAGTCGCCACTCGGGTTTTGAAGGTCCGACACCCAAGGAACCGTATTTCGAAGCACCTGCCGCACTGTTTTGATTTGAAAAAGTTTAAGGAACCAGTCCATCATGACCATATCTGGGTTCGAGAGCCAAGTTACGAGAGGGAAAGGGTTTTATGGCACCCCTCTCGCCCAATCCGGAGATCGGTCTCTACTTTAGGCATTTGCGAAAAAATGTTTGTTTGTAATTCTGTTTCATTAATCAATTTTTAGCCAATTAGGGCGGGGAACAGTTAATCGGGGATTAATACTGTAACATATTTGCAGGATGTGATGGATATATCATGGACGAATGGAATAAAATAAAAAGTGGGATAAAACCCAACACTCTCGATCAAACACCAAAACAGGGCTTTATATGAGATCAGCACAAATAATGGCCAACTTGCATGCGTGGATCAACCTGCATGCAAATACACCATCGCGCGACAATCCCATACACTCGCGCGAGTGTTGATGCCTCACCAATAGTTTGAGTTTTACCCCCTTCTGGGCTCTGGAAGGACCAGTGCTCACCCAGGTGCAAACCAAGCAGTTTATAAGTACTTGAAAGTAAACAATATTACAATAGGCAGTAATGATTTTGAAATACAACCCCTAAACAGTGGGGGTGACTAAACAGAGGCCAAGGCCAAGCTGCCCATGCAAGGGCAGTTTCTGGAATTAAGACAACCATCGCGCGACAGAGTGATATACTCGCGCGAGGGTTCTGACTGGACTTCCAGGAACTGCTTTGCATGCCTGGGCTCTGAGAACATATTCAGGAGCAGACCAGGGGCATTCTCAAGCTGAATAACTAAAAGTTCTAAGCTTAACTACAAATTTTAGCATACAAGATAGTGAAATATCACAAATATTTTCCATAGGAAGGCATAAGATCATGAACGAACGAGGACAAGGATCCCATCCCCACGAGAACCATATCGTGCTGACTTGAACAATCGCGCGATGGAGTGGGTACCTCGCGCGTGGGAGAGGTTTTCCATGGTAACTTGTAACTCTGCTGGCTTTAGGACCAGAACTGGTATTGATTACCAGCCTTGGCCCTGTTAGCCCCCCTCAGGGGTTCGAATAGTAAGCAGAAAAGTATTATACCTTTGCTTGAGTGTCTTGGAGATGGCTTGAATGAGGTGGTGAGGCTTGGATAGTGATTATGTGGGAGTGAGTGCAATATGGGGTGCTTGTGTTTAAACTTCCTTCTTCTTTCTTGAGGAAATATTGGTAACCCTTTAAGATGAAGCATGGGGGGGTACTTATAGAAGGATGAGTTGGTTGGTGGCTAGGCAAGGCCATGCAACCAGCCAACAAGGCTGGTCACAATTGCTTGGTGGAGAAGTGGGGTGCCAAAGGTGATGGGAGAATGGGGTAGAGGTGGTGCAAGGGGAGCCCCCCAGAACGCTGTTCAGTCGACGAAACGGGGTTACATAGGCTTGTAGCCCCCTGATCACCACGCAATCCGGGTGAAAATGATAGGTGTTGACCATCGCGCGAGACAGTGAGTCCATCGCGCGAGTGTCAAGCTAAACCCCGCGAGGGTCAATAGTCAAAACTTTGACTTTGACCACCACCTGGCAAGCAAAGCATCGCGCGAGGGTTCCAGTGAATCGTGCGACTGTAAAACCTGAGGTCCAGGTTTGGATTCAAGGGTTTTCAGGGCTAAGGATGGGTTCCACACACGCCAAACTCAAGCCATTCCATGTTCTTAAGACTGTTTTCGACCTGATTCATCATCGGGGAAACAAGAAACCGAAAAACGAAGTAAAACGATCGGGAAATCAGATTGGGGTGTCTACAACAACACCCTTGAAATACTCACGTCTCCCGCTCAACTTTTCACACAGAAGCATAAGGGCTGGGTGTTGGGAAACGATTCCTAGAACCCAGTAATGACGCGAACAGATTGAACAACAACAAAAATTGCAAAACCCTACAAGGCGGAACTAGGGTTTTACCTCAACTCCTGCAACGCGAACGTTGGTTGAACTTGTTATAGCACACCGTTGTACTGTACCTTACGATTTTCTAGCTTATTCCCTACGTCTCGACTGCATTACTGAGCGTGGACTCCAAACACAACCTCTGTATTCTTTTTCTCACAATCTAATTTCATATGTATTGAAATTCTAATAAAACCTAGAAAACGTAATGACATATATATAGGGCTACGTTAGGAACCTAAGGACTAATAAGTCCGGGCTCCTAGTGTAAATAAGAAACCCTAATCCCACCAAGATTCTATTTCTTATTTCACTAATTATAATTCACCATACTACAGAATTATAGTTGCAATCTCATCTCTATCTCAATTATATTACGAGCTTAATGATATTAAATACTTAAATATCTCCCCACGTTAAGATCACAAATACCCATTAATTAAATTAAATTATCGACTATTATATTAAATCAACATCTATAATTCTTTGAGACTGTACACTTAATTTATTCGATATGTTGGCTACAAATATCCACTTGCAGGGTTTGACATAATCGAAACTTATAAGCTTAAATAAGGGGGAATCATCAATCTCTTCCGGGACGGTGATTCCATTATTAATTAATAGTCCCTCATTCAATTCTAACAGGATAAAAAATGAGTTATATCTTTAAATTGGTAATGAATTTTATATCCAATATGAATCTTGTTAGATATATCTCAATTAGTTCTATAAGATAATATTTTTAAAATTACATAAAATATTATAACTTACAAGATATAATCGTTTGAAAAATGGCACAAACTCTCAAAAAGGACTATTAAATCTGAACGGAGGGAGTAGCTATCATACATATAATGTTATGACCCAACTCACAGAGACTATTAACCCTAAAGAGGATCTCACTCTCTAATAAAGTAAAGTCAATAACATTAAATATATATATATATATATATATATATATATATATATATATCCAGTAATTATCTTTGATTAAGAGTATAAACATTCATAATAACCATGAGATTCTATTTGTCTTATGAAGTCAATACAAAGACAATTACCTCAAAGCAGTCTCGTTCAATACACACAAAGTGTACTAGCACAATAAGTTGGAACAAGACCGTTCCCCGTTGTCAAGACAGACCTACTAAAATAATGTACTACAGTCCTACTGATAGTGTGTCCAGTTCCATTAAGATTGAAAACTAAATCTCATATTCCACAAGAACCGATAATCTAATCTTCTGTGTGTAAGTCGTACTCTACACACCGAATCATCTACTATGTAGAATAATAGACACACAAGCATAACATCCAATAATATTATGCTAATATTGCCCATAAAAGATTCCCATCAAAATGAATAAAATCAGTTAATATAAAACAAATCAAATATTAATCCATTACATAAAAATATGACTTTTAGTATAAATTTTTGACAATCTCCCACTTAGACTCAAAGCCATGTTGCCACGCATCTCACTCTCATTTCCTCTACGTGACCGTAAAAGTCTTTGAGCTCAACGGTCTCCTTGGCTGCTTCAAAAGCTATCACATACTCAGCCTCTATGGTAGAATCATCAATGCAAGGTTGCTTGACACTCCTTCAACTAATGGCTCCACCTTCTAGGGTAAACACATATCCTGAGGTAGACTTTCTGGAATCCTTATCTGTCATTAAGTCTGAGTCTGTGTACCCATAAGGTACTAGACTCTCTAACTAGAGCACCAACATATGATCTCTAATTTTTTTTTTCAGATAATTGAGTATATGTTTCACTATAATCTAATGCTCTTGCCCTGGATTTGACTGAAATCTGTCGACCATGTCAATGGCAAAGCAAATATCAGGTCTAGCACATAGCATAGCATACATGAGACTTCCTACTGCGAGGCATAGGGAACTGCCTTCATTTTCTCCATCTCCTCAGGTGTCTTTGGACATTGATCCTTGGATAGGTTGATTCCATGTCTAAAAGGGAGGAACCCTTTCTTGGAATCCTACATGCTAAAATGGGTAAGAATCTCATCAATATAAGTAGCTTGTGATAAGCCCAACATCCTATTCTTGTGATCTCGCATAAGCTTAATCCTAAAAATGTGACCAGTTTCTCCCAAGTCCATTTCGAATTGGCTGGATAACCACACTTTCACTTAAGACAACATTCTCCCATCATTTTCGATAAGCAAGATATCATCGACATATAGCACTAGAAACACCACCACTTTTTCGTTGCGCTTTTTGTAGTTTTTGTGGTGTTGAGTGAGAGAGAGCAAGAGATAGAGCGGAAGGTGTGTGCGTCGTGAGAGGTAAGAGAGAGAGAGAGAGAGACTGACGTATGTGAGAAAGAAGGAAGGGAAGATAATTGGGTGTTCCTCAACCCATACACACCTCTATATATATGTGGGCTACCAGAGCCTGAGAGACCTATTCAGAGGACTCCCCGCGCGCTCGTTTCTTCTTGGATTTATTGGAGATTGAAGAGTCACCACCCGAATTTTTATAAAATGGTTTGCCACCCGAGAAACTTGGAACTTGAAAATGATATTTGAGTTTGAAAATAAACCAAAGATTTTGAATTCGGAAGCCAAGTTATGAGAAGGGAATGCTTTTGTTCAACACCCTTCTTGCCTAATACTGTAGACACCCCAATCTGGGCTTCCTGATTAGTTTACTTACGGTATTTGATTCCCCAATGATGAATTGGATCAAGAACACCCCGGGAATGATAAGTGCTTGAGCTTTGAGTGTTTGAAAAACCTTTGAACCTAACCCAATCCAAAGCCACTCCAAAAGCTAAAAACCCTACTGGCATGCTTTGATTTGAAGCCTACGCGCGTAGATCAACTTGATAGGTGTTGGTTAATGGTACCAAAGCATGAGAAGGTGGTACACGCGCGTGCTGCTTCGAAACCCGCGCACGCTGGTCAAACTGACAGGTGGTGGTCAACGGTCAAAGTTTGACCGTTGACCCTCGCGCTCCAGGGTGCAACCCTCGCGTGTCGGAGCGCAACCATCACGCGCCGGAGTGCAATGCTAGTCCCCACCAACTTTTCCTAAGGAGGAAACTTTGCCACCAATGCAACCTCAGCTAGCCTCATGGACTGGCTGAATTCCTCTCTTTGCAACTCCAACCTACCTCCATCTCTCCTTATAAATACCCCCATGGTTCTTTCATTCAAAAGGTTAACAAAAATCAAAGGTTTTGAAAGGGTTCAAGTTTTTCAAAGGGTTACAATATCCCACAACCATTTTTACACCCCAATCAAACACAATCACCTTGTTCCTTAATTATCAAACATTCAACCACTCAATCAAGCCTCAAACCTCAAAGCTCAAGCACTCTTTCAAACTCAATCTAGGTATAGCATACCTACTATTTTCTGTTCTGATCCCTGAGGGGGGCTGGCAGGGCCAAGGCTGGTAATCAATACCAGTCCTGGTCCTAAAGCTAGTAAGGTTTCAAAAACCGTCATGGTAAGAACCAGCGCTCGACGGTCCCAGTCTCGCGCGTGACACTCCGTGGCTGCGCACGCAGGACCGTGTGGGGATTAGTTTCCTACTGTTTTATGCCTTTTTCCCATATAAATCACTGTTACGTATGTTAACAACCAGTTTACTACTTTCCTTTGTTAGAAATGTTAACTACAATTCAATATGTATTTCTGCTATTATGGAGTACCCTTGGGACCTTTCTGTATATGTCTCAGAACCCAGAAATGTGTAAACCAAGCACTGGTGTGGTTCAGACCCTCGTGCGCCAGAGCACAACCCGCGTGCGCCTGAGCGCCACCATCGCGCGCCAGATTACCTTTAACCAGTGGCTGACCTTGCACGGGTAACTTGGCCTTAGGCCGTTATTTTGTCCCTACACTGTTTATGGGGTGATTTGTTAATTTTTAGGACTTTTTAGCCTTTTAACTATATATTAGAACTGCTTATCAATTGCTTGGTTTGTCTTGGGTGTGCACTGGTCCTTCCAGAGCCTAGAGGGTTTGAAAATAAGAGTTGTGGGTTTGAGCTTACTATCACGTGCGGATTTCATAATAGCTCGCGCAGGTCTGGTTAGCGTGCAATGACTTGATCAGTGCATGCAGGTTTCCACCTGCGCACGTCACTCTGAAACAGCAGCCTTCCAGTCTGTTTAAACTCCCATAGTAGTCTATTTTCATCCTATACCAACTGTTTCAATAAGCGAGCATGCTATCTATCACATCCTGCAAACATGTTACAGCTTTAATCCCCATTAAACTGTTCCCCCGCCCTAAATGGCTAAAGAATTGATTAATCAAATAGAATCGCAAATATTTTGGCAAATGCCTAAGTAGAGACCGATCTCCGGATTGGGCGAGAGGGGTGCTTTAAAACCCTTCCCCTCTCGTAACCTGGCTCCCGAACCCAGATATGGTTATGATGGACTGGTGCCTTCACCTCTTTCAAATCAAACAGCGCAGCGAGCATTTCAAGTTCGGTTCTTTGGGTGTCGGACCTTCAAACCCAAGTGGCAACCCTGAATTGAGCGCTTGTCTGCCAAAAAGCACACTCATCGATCCGCCTTTCTTAGGGCATGCTGCCCACAGTGGCGACTCTGCTGGGGATCGTATCAATATTGGTCTATACTTAGATTTTAATACGCTTGAGAACAATCCCACAAAAGTTTGTCAAAATAGTGAGCTTCGCGCTGCTAAAGAAAGGATTGGTGATTTAACAGGACCTCGGTTCGGCCATCCCGACTGGGGCTTTTTCGACTGTTCTCCCGTGTAATTTCTTCTAAGTATTGGTTAATAAAGAGAGCCAAATTTGAAAAGGCATTTGTGAATTTGCGATTCTGTTCCATTAAATCAAATTCTTTAGCATCTTCATATGCATCATTGTGGGATAAGCCTCGTTGGAGTGTTTTGGCAAGCCGGCACGGTTTACCGGAGCCCGGGGACCTCGAACGCCCGACAACCTTCAACGATGATGAGTCCTTCTACCATTTGACTGTTGCTCTGCGGTCACGCAGGCAGCATGAGGTATATCTTGGCTTTAGTCCGAGGAACCTGTTACAAGCCAAAACCAACCTTTGCATATACAAAGCACTAGCACTCTTCAAACTAGGATAGGTACCTGTAAGGTAAGATCTGCTTGCATCTAACCCCCATATACTATCTATGTGTTACTACTTTCCCTATCACATGCACTGTACATACATACTGTTTTGCGTAGGAGCATGTTTAGGGCGGCATCTAGGTTGTCTCTCTTTTCGAGTTTGTCTTATGCTTATTAGGACGCTGCTAGGCCCGATGAAGAGTCGTGCATCTTGATGGTGCACGTTATCAATTTTCAAAGTCCTTAGATCAACAAGACTTTGGGAAATCAAGACTTTCTAAGTCCTTGTCTAAATACCCGATCGAGGTTTCAAACAGAAAACGAGGAACAATGGAGAGAATGCTGTGATGCTTATACCACCTTGGTTATCATGCGTAGCGCATACACAGTTTAAGCTTTGGCGCTGTGTCGCCTACGCCGCCCCGGTTAAGGTATCATGTCATCTACACCGAGTTGTTTTGACTCCAAAGTTGAAACTTTGAGAACGGAATTGTCAAATGCTTAGACTATTTTGACATCTCGTAGTGTTAGTCGATTCAAACAAGGATACGCCCTCGAAAAGAATTCCGACGATTTTGGCAATGTTTGAATGTCATGAGACATACTCGTCTATAGTTGTAGAGTCTAGGAGGACACCGACAACGATGATGTGTACATTGCATTTCTTTTTGCAATTAACTGCTGCTGTAGGAACGTCACTGAGCTTTCAATTACTTTACTGTCTAGTTTAGAGCCATTGCACCGAACAAGAGGGTACTGAAAGGAAGAACCAAACCTACTTGGGAACATCTTCAGAATCCGGTTGAAAGACTTGTCAGGCTAGATTCCCTGTCAGTTGCAACGGAGGCTTCTCCAGGTTCACTGTTGGCCGCCCTACAGTCGGGTTTGCCATCGATATTGCAAAAAACCACGCCGCCGGCTTCCCCATCTTTAGCTTCTTCATCAAGCTCCATTGAAAAACATGCGATGACAGATCAATCGCTCAGTCTTAAAGCTATGCTCACAAACCTTCAGAACAGTCTCACTGCTATGCAGCAGAGGGCCACTCAAACTGATGCTTCCATCACTCGTCTGAATGATCTCATCAACACTCGTCTTCCACTAGCACTGGTGTTTGAAGAGGAAAGCGAGGACGATGAGGATGTTCATGCAAAACTTGTCTTTGTCAAGGATCCAAACCATGCAGGACGTCTCATCGTTCAACCCACCCCTAGAGAGGCTTGTGCTCCTGCTCCAAATCCAAACATTGCTACTGTTAGGCCTGTTCGAAACCCTGACATGGCCTCTCTTATGGCCAAGATGGCTAAGCTGGAAGAAGCTGTCTCAAAATCTGAGAAGATTAGCGCAGGAGGAATTGACCTGGATCGTCTCTGCTTACACCCCAATGCTAGGCTTCCCGATAAATTCAAGATGCCTGGCTTGGTTAAGTTCGACGGGAGCAGTGATCCCAAGACTCATCTCTTTGGCTACCATGCTGCAATGAAGCTCATGGGTGTGGAAAGTGAGGCTATGTCTTAGTTGTTCCCACAGACTCTCTCCGGACTTGCTTTCCATTGGTTTCTGTCGCTTGACATCTCCAAAAGAAGAACTTGGGAAGACATTGGGGCTACCTTTGTTGCACAGTACAATTACAACTCTCAACTCAAGATGACTACTCGTGAGTTAGAATCCACCAAAATGGAAGCAAATGAGTCCTTTGTGGATTTTGTTAAGAGGTGGAGAGCCAAAGCCGCATTAATGACTGATCGCCCGAGTGAGAGGGATTAACTCTGCATCATCTCGCGCAATCTTCAGCCCGACTATGCCAAGCACCTCGTGCTTGTTCAAGCATCTGCCAACTTTGAGACTTTCTTCGAGTCTGGCCTAGCCATTGAGGATGCACTGCAGAGTGGAATTCTGCCTAGGGGAGAGTCCTCCTCACAGAAAGTGAAGCTGCAGCCCTATTTTGGAAATAGTAGCGCGCTGTTCGGTAATAACAACTACTCCAATATAGCTACAAGTGGGAGCGATGCTCCGGCTTTTAACTCCAATCGCGCTGCCGATGTCAATCAGGTTCAAAACGCCCAAAGCTACTGGGCCCAAACCCAACCTCGGAATTTTTCTGTCTTCGAGGCACCTCTATCCGCAGTGATGGAAAAACTTATCAAGTCGGGGCATCTCAAACCTTTGACTCCAACTTCCCCACCAAAAGTTCTACCTGTTGGTTACAAGCCTCACCTCTTCTGTGCCTTCCACCAAATGCTTGGTCATCGCATTAACTCATGCTATCGACTTCGACATGAGATTCAAGATCTCATTGACAATGGCACGGTTCAAGTTCCACCAAAGCCCAACGTCATTTCCAACTCCTTGCTTCAACACAACTCTGACCCTCTGGTTGGTCAGATATCTACCTCCTCCACTCAAATCAACCTTAGCTCCACTACATTCAACCCTAGCCATTATATCATCCCAGAAAGCCAACCCAAACCAATCGTATCCATCCCGTTCGAACCAGAGATTAACATGATGGCTGTAGGTTGGGCAATTGAGGTCTTCACTGCCGACACATGGATTGACAGTAATGAGGAGCTTACAAAGGAGTGGACTGACGAGCTGAGGTCCATTGTTCATGAGAGCATCGAGTAGGTTTGGTCGAAGAAGCTGAGGAAGCCGAAGTGCTGTTGCTTGGGGCCTGACATCCTCAGGATTCTACCTTTCTATGAGGAAGCCAAGGATAACTCTAAAAATTGCATTTTCAAGTTGCGTCTATTTTGCATTAACACTTTTGAGTCTGAGTCTAACACAGTGTCTGTCATGTTTAGCTCTGAGTCGGAGGTTGTGCCTCTTGGCCCTCCATGTCATAGCTTCTATTTTCTATTCGAGACTTTTGTTGTGCTTGGCAACCCTGAGGGGCTTTTTGTTTGAATGAATTATCTTACTTCTAAGTACTTCGCTAATTTTTGAATAAACTGTGTCGACCCTTACGACGAAGGGATAGATTTCGATGGGTTCATCCCCAAGGAAATGTGTTCCCTCGCCGAAAGGGAAGACAAAAGGCATGCTCAGCCTATTAATTGAAATATTAGTTTTCAAATAAAATGGAAAGATGAGGTAGACCCTCGAATGGTTCCAATTGGTTCAAACACTGTCCCTAGAAGAGCATTGTGCCTGGTCAGACAGGCTCGAAGAGTTCATCGACATCTTGGCATTGAATCCCTTTGTTACCGGGTGCCAAACCATGTAAAGCAAAGTTCAGAAGATCCAGCGCCACATGTCATGTTCAAGTTTGCAGGAACAGCGTTCCGCCAAGCACAAGTTAGAACATTCAAAATGGCCTGAAGCAAGGCATTTCAGCCAAAGCGCTCTGGATCCTGCGTTATCAAAGCCATCTTATCTGGGGCTGCAGCCAAAAATCTTTGACCTTGACGGCAACAAATCAGTACCTTGGTCAACATGGATCAACACAAGTGTTGCTTTTTCCTGAGAGAAGCTTGTTGGGCTGAAAAACCTAAGGGTGGGCAGTTCTGAGCAAAAGTAAGAGCAAGCCTGCTAGACCGATAACCTATGAAGGCAGTCTAGGCAAAAGTAAATAGGCAATATTTGAAAGCTCGCTAGACCGAAGACCCGAATGGGGGGTACTAGGCAAAAGTTAGAACGTAAAAGGTGAGGTAAAACACATGAGTGAACCTTAGCCTGAACTACGTTTTGACCAGATTCCCCAGAATGGGATACGTAGGCAGTCTCTCTTTGAGACTCGGTCACAATCTATCAATTGGATCTAAGGCTTTGGAGCATCGCCATGGTCGAGAAGAAGACAAGCTTCGTCTATGTAGAAGAGGGGGAAATCTTTCATTTTTCAATTTTATTTCAAACTACTACTTCAATTTTAAAGCTGAGCAAAAGCCTTAAAATATTTAAAGCATAAAAAACAGAACGAAATGCTGGCGAGGCCTAATGGCTCACAGTTTATTCTAAGTTCAGCGAAGTCTGGTGTAAGCAGCCTCAGCGGACTTGTATTCACGCGCGCTAGTTTAAGGTTCACATGCGTTCGTTCAATATGATGCGCGTTGGTCTCAAACCTGCGCGCGCTGCTTCAATTCAAGCAACAATCAATAGTAGTCAACTACTGCCTTGAATGTCATTCAAGGGGCTTTTGCCAAGTTTTGTCATGCCATGCAGGTCAAGTGGATCTAATGTGACTGCACGGGGGTGTCAGTTTCAGTCCGGGCCTATACGAGTCATCCTTTGCCTCTTATGTCCGTTTTGTGACATTTTTCCAGCTTTTCAATCCATTGTCACATCGAGATGCTTTTCTCGGTTTCGTCTGTTCATATGGGTCTCTATACATTTGTTTCACCTTACGCAATCGTCAGTTTCACCTATCTAAGGAGATATTTTGAGTTTTGGCACGTTAATGTCCAAAATTTCATTATTTTTCATGTGTCTAAGGGTCCACGTTGTATCCTGGGGCTCTTTCTCCCTTTTCATTTGAGCTAGGCGAGTTTGTGCATTTATGCATATCTGTGTATCAGCTCAGTTCATTTGTTAATACAAATTGGATATTAGTGGTCAATTTTTGTATTCTCTTAAACACTTGCAAAAGAGAGTCAACAAACTGGAAAATGCAATTTTTACATTGCTACCCTAGTATCTGTAACCCACAAGCTGTGGAATCTAGTGGACGATAAGGGCACGCCAGCCCAAGGCCAAGCAAAGCATATCTATGGGGCACATCTGCCCAAGCATCAAAGAAAAGGGTGCGCAAGCCCAATGCCGTTACTATATCAATTGGGCTCGCCGGCCCGCTCAACATCTATTTATCTGGGTGTGCATATCAGAAGCAAAGGCAGTAAAGTACTAGGGCTCAGTGATAGTCCTTAAGTGTCATTGTCCTCCTAGGAGCCACCCTTAGCTAGGGTCTACATTTTCAGTTAGTGTATTCATATAGCATACATCTTTGCATATTGTGTATATCAACTGTTGAAAACAGAAAGGTGGCCAGTTTGTGGGAGTTTATGCACGAATGGTTTCCATCAAGTTTTTGTTTCCTGAAGGATGTGATGCAATCTCCTGCGATTTTGTTATCGTTGGTCAGCGGATGTGATGAAGTCTCCCTCATCATGCGATTTGTTTGCCGAAGGATGCAATGTAATCTCCTACGAAACCAATTCAATGACAGTCGGTCTTGTCTAATTTTCAATGGCTCGATCACTTTGTATAGTGATCCGCCTGTTCAAATCAACGACAGCCAGTCCTTTCAAATTTCTCAACGGCTTGATCATTCTGCACACTGATCTTCCGGTCTTCAAATCAACGACAGCCAGTCCTGTCAAATTTTTCAATGGCTTGATCATTCTACACACTGATCTTCCCGTCTTCAAATCAACGACAGCCGGTCCTGTCAAATTTCTCAACAGCTTGATCATTCTGCACACTGATCTGCCCCTCTCCATCAACGACAACCGATCCTGTCCCACTTCCAACGGCTTGATCATTTTGTGTAGTGATCCACCCTTTCAAATCAACGACAGCCGATCCTGTCCACTTTTCAACAGCTCAATCATTTTGTATAGTGATTCACCCTTTCGAATTAATGACATCCGGTCCTGTCAAATTTCTTAATGGCTCGATCATTCTGTATAGTGATCTGCCCATCCAATTCAATAGTGATTAGCATATCGTCCATTCAATTCACAACGACGACCAGAACATCGTCCGATGGTCCGTTCATCCGCAACTAATTGTTCCCTAAAAGAATCCGCCTTGGCCTGTCCCGAATAATCACCTTCAGTCTAGCTTTACGCGCATCTTCCAGCAGCCTTATTGTTCTATCTCGGATGGTCTTTGATAAGGAGATTGGCTCTGATTCCCAACAGATGGAATTCAACCTGCCTGACATGACCTACCCATGTTTGTTGGAATGCTTGATCCCCAGCAACGATGGCTTGCCCCATCCAAATCTGCAGCGACAACCAATCTTATCCAAATTCGATCAACAAGCGACGATTCGCTTGTCCACTTCTACTTCCATCCTCGGCAATGGACCGCCCGTCCATTCCACCAATCAGGTTTCTTAAGTTTACAAGTCTACTTTGCAAGCATGCTTTGTTCTGGATTGCCTTGAGGGGTGTCTAGAATTCTTTGACGTTACTTGTACCAAGTCGATGGTGCTTCAAGTGCTGTCAAAGATGGGCTACTATAGACACCCCAATCTGGGCTTCCAGATTAGTTTACTTACGGTATTTGATTCCCTAATGATGAATTGGATCAAGAACAACCCGGGAATGATAAGTGCTTGAGCTTTAAGTGCTTGAAAAATCCTTGAACCTAACCCAATCCTAAGCCACTTCAAAAGCCAAAACTCCTACTGGCATGCGCTGATTTGAAGCCTGTGCGCATAGATCAACTTGACAGGTGTTGGTCAATGGTCAAAGTTTGACCGTTGACAAACGCATGAGTAGGTGGTACACGCGCGCGCTGATCAAACTGCCAGGTGGTGGTCAACTGTCAAAGTTTGACAGTTGACCCTCGCGCGCCATGGCGCAATGGCAGTCCCCACCAACTTTTCCTAAGGAGGAAACTTTGCCACCAATGCAACCTCAGCCAGCCTCGTGGACTGGCTGAACTTCTCTTTTTGCAGCTCCAACCTACCTCCATCTTTCCTTATAAATACCCCCATGGTTCTTTCATTCAAAAGGTTAACAAAAATCAAAGGTTTTGAAAGGGTTCAAGTTTTTCAAAGGGTTACAATATCTCACAACCATTTTCACACCCCAATCAAGCACAATCACCTTGTTCTTTAATTATCAAACATCCAACCACTCAATCAAGCCTCAAACCTCAAAGCTCAAGCACTCTTTCAAACTCAATCTAGGTATAGCATACCTACTGTTTTCTATTATGATCCTTGAGGGGGGCTGGCAGGGCCAAGGCTAGTAATCACTACCAGTCCTGGTCCTAAAGCTGGCAAGGTTTCAAAAACTGTCATGATAAGAACCAGCATGCGACGGTCCCAGTCTCGCGCACGACACTCTGTGGCCGCGCGCGTAGGATCGCATGGGGATTGGTTTCCTATTGTTTTATGCCTTTTTCCCATATAGATCACTGTTACGCATGTTAACAACCAGTTTACTGCTTTCCTTTGTTAGAAATGTTAACTGTAGTTCAATATGTATTTCTGCTATTATGGAGTACCCATGGGACCTTTCTAAATATGTCTCAAAACCCAGAAACGTGTAAACCAAGCACTGGTGTGGTTCAGACCCTTGCGTGCCAGGACGCCACCCTGGCGCGCTAGACTACCTCTGACCAGTGGCTGGCCTTGCACGGGTAACTTGGCCTTAGGCCGTTATTTTGTCCCCACACTATTTATGGGGTGATTTGTTAATTTTTAGGACTTTTCAGCCTTTTAACTGCATATTATAATTGCTTATCTGTAACGCCCCCAAATTTTAGGTACGTTAATGAGTCATTTATTATATAATAAAGAGAGTCTGGCTCATTATTACATCATAAATACATCAATAGTAAAGGGTACATTTATTCAACAAGGAAGGAAACTAGGGTTCCTAATACTACTCTGCATGCTCTTCCATCCTAGCAAGTTTCTCTACTCCAAAAGCTTCCACGGTGAACTGTTCGTCTTGAACGTCTACAAGGTCTGACACATTATACCAGCGTCGCCACCGATATAATATGTCAGGGTCACCAAAGGTAACACCATGAGCTACAAAGGCTCAGCAGAACAATCCCATACCCGCTAACCCATAACTTACAAACAACCGGTTATACAATCATTGATTTCCACATGATACATGTATACACAGCTAACAACGACACATCCATATTCGTTAATCAACTATTGTTGGTGTCCAAGATTTTCTGAATTTCTCCTACGCGACTCATTGTAGACCGTGTCAACATTTTCACATACCGATCCATCTTTCAAAATCATTTGTTTAACACACCCAACCTCGGTTCTGCCGTTCCGGGTTCCCGAGTATCCTCACAATGGTTCCGCCGCACTGGGTTCCCATTGGCAACAAAATCTTGCATTGGCTCCTCTCCGCGGATAACCAAGCCATACCTCACCATGGTTCCGCCGGTCCGAGTTCCCATGGGAACGCAAACAACCTCACAATGGTTCCGCTATTCCGGATTCCCATTGGAACACACACATCCTCACAATGGTTCCGCTGCTATGGATTCCCATTGGAACACACACACCCAACTCACATTATGCCACCAAAATCGGTCATAATATAGTTTCAAAACATTTCTTTCCTCAGAAAACATTTCTTTTCATTAATCACACCCTAGATGCCATGTTTCTACTTTCTCAGTTCTCGTGTCTTGTTTACATGCAAAGACTCCGCGGTAGGACAAAAGTAAGCATGAAACATTCTAACAAGATCATCCAACTCTATAATATACCACAAGTAACACAATCAATTCATGTATATAAACTCATACTCCTTGAAATATCAAAATACGAATACTTCGATTCACATGGTAACGCTTTAACTTTCAAAAACCGTTCTTTCTTAGAAATTCAAAACAACAACGTTATACTTGAGTAAGTAAGTAAGTGAGTAAGGATTTCCTTACCGTTCTTCTAGGCGGTAGTAACGGCTTACGGACGGTAATCGACGGTCGGACGGAGTAACTTCCTACGGGAGCTTCCGGTAGCTTCGAAAGAGAAAGGTTTCTCTCGAAACTTGACCTTGGCTATTACTACTACTACTTTTGGATTGAGAGGGTGGTCGAGTGGCAGTCTAGTGGCAGCTTTGGATGAGTTTCTTGAAGAACACAAGAAGAACTCAAGAACAAGAAGAACAAAGGATTTCTAGAGAGAGAAGTTGAAGAATGGAAGGTGTGAGTTGTAATGGCATGGGAATGGCTCTATTTATAGCCAAAACTTTGGCTCTCTCTCCTCTCTCAAGGCCGGCCCCCCCTTCTCTCTCCATACCTCAAATTTTGACACTTGTTATGCAATCTTGGAAGATCAAGGCCTAACCCTAGGCTTGCATGGCTAAGATTTGTACCAAAGATTTGATTATGGAAGATTTTGGAAGATTTGATGGAGAGAAAGGATAAATTGTACAAGATTTAGTCCTTAAACAATAATAGGAGGACAATTGGGAGGTAGATTTAGGCTAGGAAGAAAATTTACCCATGGATTTGAAAGAATGAAGAAGATCATGGAAGGTACAACCATTCTTCCTCTCTCTTTCCTCCTTCCTCTCTCTCTCTCTCTCTCTCTCTCTCTCTCCCTTTCTCTCTCTCTTTCTCTCGGCTTCCCTCTCCCTTTCTCTCTCGGCATTTCTCTCTCTCTCTCTCTCTCTCTCTCTCTCTCTCTCAAGTACACTATATATATATATATACACACATATAATAACATAAAAGTACAAAAGTACTAGATTTTCAAATCCAAATATCCCATTAAAGAAATCTAATTAGGCACATATTTGATTAAACTAATAGATATTGTACTTTTTGCAAATCTAGGGTATTGATACACATGTACAAATGCCCAATATTCAAATATAGAAGTGGTACCAAGTACCCCAATTAAATAATAGGCTATGATTCTCCCCATTAAAATAACAATAAAGTACTTGTACTATTTTATTCAATAAAGTACTTTGGAAATCTAGGGTTTAGATATACCCCAATATTTTAATGCATAAAAGTACATGGGAAATTCAAATCTTGATTATTAAAACAAAGCCTTGTACTTTGTTGGAAGATTAAGGCTATTACCCAATGGGTAATAATTTTCCTTGTGGTTAATAACCAATGGATAATAGAAGGGTGGGAGAATCCCCAATAAACAATGCATACATGTACTTTGCACATATGAATATACACCATTAAAATACTATATCTTTGTACTATCAAAATATTTTAATGAGAGGCCTAATGTCCAATGGACAAAGATTACCCTAACATCTATTGACCAATGGGTAAAGGTTCAAAAGGTTCATCTAGCAACTAGGTGAGTTTGGTTGCTTGGTTCCTCCAAGTAGTCGGTTGGAATCTAATTCGATTGGCCCCGAAGGACTAGAATCTAATTACGACGGATTACTGAAAGTAAAAATAAGTAATTCAAATAAAATTTAAATATTTAACGAAATTTTTACCTTCTAAAAATCAGAGTTGTTACATCATCAATTGCTTGGTTTTGTCCTGGGTGTGCACTGGTTCTTCCAGAGCCCAAAGGGTTTTAAAATAAGAGTTGTGGGTTTAAGCTTACTATCGTGCGCGGGTCTCATAGTAGCACACGCAAGTCTGGTCAGCATGCAATGACTTGATCAGTGCATGCTGGTTTCCACCTGCGCACGTCACTCCAAAACAGCAGCCTTCCAGACTGTTTAAACTCCCATAGCAGTCTGTTTTCATCCTATACTAACTGTTTCAATAAGCGAGCATCTATCTATTACATCTTGCAAACATGTTACAGATTAAATCCCCATTAAACTGTTCCCCCGCCCTAAATGGTTAAAGAATTGATTAATCAAACAGAATCGCAAATGCCTAAGTAGAGACCAATCTCCGGATTGGGCGAGATGGGTGCCTTAAAAACCCTTCCCCTCTCGTAACCTTGCTCCCGAACCCAGATATGGTTATGACAGACTGGTGCCTTCACCTTTTTCAAATCAAAAAGCGTAGCGAGCGTTTCAAGTTTGGTTCCTTGGGTGTCGGACCTTCAAACCCAAGTGGCGACTCTGAATTGAGCATTTGTCTGCCAAAAAGCACGCTCATCGATCCGCCTTTCACAGGGCATGCTGCCCACAAATATGAGGACCAGTCTCTACTAAATACTTGTGGATTTTGAAAAATGCTTATACTTTAACTTTTTAAACACATGGCAAGTTGATTGTGAGGCGTAGGTATGTGCTAGAGTGTACAGTATATACATGAGTGAAATAGGATAGAAAGTTATGTGTTATGGATGAAATGAATGCAAATTGTCAAAAAATTGCAGAAGTAAAAAGAAAACTCCTTTGCACTGGGGAGTTAGTGCCCAACGCAAACTACCTTCTGAGAACACTCCTTTGTGCTGGGGTCTCAGTGCCCGGCGCAAAGTAATTTTCCAGATCAGTTTTTGAATTTTTTTTATTTTTTTATCCAAACAGTGAATTAATTGGTGAAATGCATGAATAATATCATTGCGATGATGTTTTGAGGTATTTCTAGATGAAACAGTAAAAAAAGCAGTATTAAAAAGTATTGAAATGAGTAATAAAGACTAGGGATGGATGTAAAAACCCCTGGATTCTACTGATATTGAAATAATCAACAAATCCAGGAGAGGGGTGTTCAGCACTAGAGAAGGACTCCCCCGCGCAAAGCACACGCAATCACATCTTTTTTTGTGTGAAAGGCCCACGATCGCGTTAGCCTGCTCGAGGCCCTTCTTTAGGTTCATGGTTTCCTCAAATGAACAGAAACCGGAGATGAATGTAGTTTTACTAACTTTTGAATGCTTGAACGAGGCTTTGAGCTTTGGTTTGGAGGATTTGAGGGTCGTTTAGAGTTGGTGAATGACGAAGGAGAATTATTATGGTGGTGTGTTGAAGAAATGTAGATTTTTTGGATGGAAATGGGATTTTTCTCTTCAAATATGAGACATTTCAAAATTTTCTTCAAGTATGTATGAAGAAAACCCAAAATATATATTTTAGAGAGAGAAAAGGATTTCAAAGATAAAAGGAGGTGTATTGTATATTGTATTGTGGAGTAGACGTCCTTGAATATGGCTTTAGACACCTCTATTTATAGGAAAAAACCGAGGGGGGCATCTGTGCATGCTTAGAGTCGGCTAGATGCTTTATAGGGTCATGATGAGATTCCTGCAGCAGTCAGAGAGCTATCAGTGATAGAATTTGATTCTCAGCACTAGGGAGTGAGTTTTTAGCACTAGAGAGTGTATTGGACTCGTTTGTGCTGGGCACTTTATGGGTTTAGGTTCTGGGACGCTCAAAAGTCGTTGATCAGACCTTCAAATTCGTGGTTCTGTCTCGTATCATAATTAGAGATCTAAGGTAGTTCGGAAAGTCTCAATTTAGGGTCTCTACAGTTGTCCCTCTTTGGCAACTACTCGGGTGCCATGGTGGGATACGAGTGTGCGTCAGAGATTCGGACACCCCAATAGAGCATCCTGGAAACCCTTAGACCGAGTAGTAAATAAGTTATCGTGAGGTCGCGCTTAAGAAGCTGCCTACGTACCCCCTTGTAGGGATCAGACCTGCGTACTTCATCGGGACAAATGCAAATGGATAAGCAGAATCATGCTCATGACGTACGATGTTTATGATGCAAGCAAGTAGATGGGACGAACCCTTGAATTCTTAGAAATGGAATGGACCCTTAAATTTTTAGAAATGAAACGGACCCTTGAATTTTTAGAGATGGAATGGACCCTTGAATTCTTAGAAATGGGACGGACCCTTGAATTCTTAGAAATGGAATGGACCTTAAATTTTTAGAAATGGGACGGACCCTTGAATTTTTAGAGATGGGACGGACCCTTGAATTTTTAGAAATTCTTAGAAATGGGACGGACCCTTGAATTCTTAGAAATGGGACAGACCCTTGAATTTTTAGAAAATGGTACGGACCCTTGAATTCCTAGTAATGGGACGGACCCTTGAATTTTTAGAACCCTTGAATTTTTAGAAATGGAACAGACCCTTGAAGTTAGTAGAAAATGGGATAGACCCTTAAAGTTAGTAGAAAATGGGATAGACCCTCGGGTTGAATTTTGAATTTCCTCTTAATTAAGAAATGGGACGGATCTTTTTAATAGAAATTGAGTTATGAACTTGACACTGGCCTAAAAAGTCGATTGGACCCTTGAAAACAAATTCCAAACCATGGTGGCCCAAGAGGGACAAAGCAAGCTGAGGCCCAACAGAGGCCCATTACTTTCTGAAGACTCTGCTCAGCGTTGGGGACTGAGTCTTTTGCGCTGGGGAGTCGTTTCAGTTTCTAGACTTATTAACTCCCAACTGCCCAATTTTCAGGTATGCCTTTCGCTTTCTGTGCATAGTTATGACGTTTTGGACGTCCCAAAACGCCTTTAAAAGTGAAGGGATGACTTCCCTCCTTAATATCCATCAATATTTTCCTAAGAAAAGGTTCTTTGAATTCCCTTGCTTCCAATGGCGGACCTTAGAGCTCCGGTGTTGATTCTGGAAGACGAAGTGGCTCACCTGAGAGAGGTGGTCATGCTGCTTCAAAACCAACTCTCCTCTCTGCAATACACCACGAACATGCTTCAAAAGGGTGTTTCATCTCTTCAAGATGACGTCTTTGAAGCAAAGATGGAGGCTCTTGACCCGAAGTTCAGGAGCTACAAGCCTGCCAAAGAGGAAGACGACGCTGAGGGGGACAGTGATGATATATCGAATGATCGCTCCGACGCTGCCAATGATGCAAGCGACAGGGCAAACTCCGGAGATGACGATGGCGGGGACAATGTCAATGACTCCGCTTTCGCGGTGTTCGACCGCCCTGAGAACGACTAAGGGATGGTGACGAGGAAATGGCCGCTCTTTCTCTTTTTCTTTTTTTTTCTGTTTTGTTTTTTTTAGTGGGTTTCCATGCCCCAAGAATGTAGGCGGGCCTGTGTGCCCAGGTTTTATAATCTCAGAGCGGTTTAATAAAATTTTATCTTATTATTGTTGTAAAAAATGTTATTTTTATTCTTGATCAATGCATGACTGATTAAATCCAAACGAACACGACTACTTGAACGCCTTTTGAAGTTTTCCGAACATCAGAGGAATGCCTTGCGCTAGACTTGAACTCCCTTGTGCTAGGGTGTTAGAAGAATTTGATGTCCCTTGTCAGATCGTGCCCAACGCTGGACACTAAGTCTTTTGCGCTTGGAACCTTTGCTCTTGGCCTGGTCTAGTCGAACGGTTTACTTTTCTTTTTCTTCCCTTTTCCTTTCACCCTTGCACTAAGGCCTCTCTTACTCGCGCAAAACACCCGAATTTTAAAAGGCACTCTCTCATTCTCTCATATCTCCCGACCTCTCTCTTCTCTCTCAGTCTCTCATCTCTCCCGACCTCTCTCTTCTCTCTCAGTCTTTCTCACCCACTAATTTCTTGACTATGGAGCAATAAGACGAGTCTCGTGGTTTGGACATGGACCTTGGTGCTCTACAGGGGTCTCGGAGCCAATGGGGGCTTCGACTGGTGCGGTGGCAGGGGAGGAGGCGACAAGGTAGGAGCCCATCACTCCTACGATAGCAAAGGAGGAGCCACGGGCTTCAGAGACGGCGACAACAGGGGGTGTGGTATCCCCTTTGATTTCAGAAGTGTTAGAGCCCGGAGGGACTCCGACAGTCACAATGACGGTGACAAGGGAGGAGCCGTAGGCTCTGATGGCGGCGACGACAAGGGGGGACCCAGGGTTCTGCCAAGCACAACAATTGGGTCAGGTTCCATCGGCAGTCAGTGGCTTCCATGGCATTACGTGATCAATTCTATTGGGATCCTGGTTGAGATTTTCTGGATGAAATTGTAGTGCGAGAAAGCGATAGCGGTGGTGGTGGTGATATGGATGAGAAAATCACCGACGAGGGCGGTGATGAAGTGGTGACTAAGATGGAGGTCGATGCCGTTAAGGCAACGGGGATGTTGGGGCGATCACGAGAGGAGACGGGGAAAGCCTTGATGGTCGCGGGGGATGTTGAAATACCGGTCCCCATTTTTGACAAGCCAACTAGGGATTTGAGAGCGGAGTCGACTCGGTGAGTCATTCTTTTGGATTACGAGGAGTTTGTAAAGGACAAGGATGTTTTTGAGGTTGAGCTTGAGGAGCCGGGGATTGCAGCGCTGGTGTTTGAAGCTCGTGCACGGGAAGTAGAGCGAGAAGAGTTGTTACTGCGTTCGGAGCCGGAGGGAAACGAGGTGTTGAGGGAGTTTGAGCAGGAGGCTGCGGGGGCCGAGGTTGTGCCAAAAGTGTAGGCGATGCAAGAGGCACAAAAGACCACGAAGGTGGCTTTTAATCCAGCGACGAATGCACCGAGAGCACACTTTTTCGTCCCCCAATTGCTGGATCCTTACTAGCAGACTCGAAAGCTTTTTGACAAGAATTCGGTCTTGCAAGACCAGACTTTTCACTTGAGAGAGGGCTGTTTAGAGGTACTTCCTTTGATCTTACTTTGTCAATTTCAAATTTTCAAGTTATCGTGTAACGCCCCGAAATTTGAGTACGTTAAAAAGACATTTTATTCATAAAATCAAATGGAGTCTGGGCGTTAAATAAGTAATTTTATTGAAAATAAACTGAGTCAAGCTCTTTATTACAACAGAAACTTAAAAGGAGTACTTTTATTACAAACGGAAGGGAACTAAGGTTCCTAACTACAGCTTCGCCTGCTCCTCCATCTGAGCCAGCTCTTCAGCTCCAAAGGCCTCCAAGGTGTACGGCTCACATTGATCATCTACAAAGTCTGACACATTATACCAGCGTCGCCACCGATATAATATGTCAGGGTCACCAAAAAGGCAACACCGTGAGCTACGAAAGCTCAATAGAAAAAAATCCTATACCCGCTAACCCATAACTAACAAACAGCAGGTTATAACATCACATCGATTTCCACATGATACGTATATACAAAGCTAACATTGACACATCCATATTCGAATATCAATATACGTTGGTGTCCAAGATTTTTCGTGTTTTTCCTACGCGACTCGTCGTAGACTGTGCCAACATTTTCATTTACAACTCAACCTTTCAAAAACCATTTGTTTAATTCACACAATTTACATTGGCTCCGTACCGCGGATAACCAAGCTACACACCCAACCTCGGTTCCGCCGCGCCGGTCTCCCGAGTATCCTCACAATGGTTCCGTCGCGCCGGGTTCCCATTGGCACACAAAACTTGCATTGGCTCCTCTCCGCGGATAACCAAGCCATATTACCAATGAGGCTACCACGTCCGGCCGCATTGGCAATCTTCACAATGGGCTACCAAGTCCGGCCACATTACGAGTTTTCATACACACAACGGGCTACCAAGTCCGGCCACGTTGCGGTTTTCACAATCCACACGATGGGCTACCACGTCCGGCCACATCGCGGGTTTCCATACACACAATGGGCTACCAAGTCCGGCCACATTGCGGTTTCAAAACACATCTCATCATTATCCACACCCTAGGTGTCATGTTTCTACTTTCTTGATTTTTGTGTCTCGTTTCTCATGCATAGACTCCGCGGTGAGACTTTTCACATACGATATCATTCATTATACTATTCAATCTAACAAGATCATCCATTTTAAAACTACTTGACATGCTTGAATCACTAATAACAAACATCATGCATTTCATATACTTTCAACAAAAGATAACATTATCTACTTTAAATGACATGATTAAAGTTTCTTCCTAACGAACTTATATTTGGGTACAAGACTATATTTGGGAAAATAGGTAAAGATAACTACTTGGGATGGAAGATAAGGATATCCTACACATACGTAGAGTTAGGGGACAAGGAATCCTACCTTGCTTCTTGGCGGTAGTCGGCTACGGAAAGTTAGTCGGCGGTCGGACGGAGTAACTTCCTACGGTATACCTTCGGGAGCTTCGAAAGAGAAAGGTTTCTCTCGAAACTCCTACTTGACTATTACTACTACTACTTTTGGATCGAGGGGGTGGTCGAGTGGCGGTTTAGTGGCGGCCTAGGTTGAGTTTCTTGAAGAACTCAAGAACTACTCAAGAATATGAAGAACAAAAAGAAAGAACAAGAAAGAACACAATTTTTTTAGAGAGAGAAGTTGCTAGGTGAAGGTGTGAGTTGAATGAGAAACATGGGGTGCTATTTATAGGCAAAAATCTTGGCTCTCCCCCTCTCTCTATGGCCGGCCCTCTCTCTCTCTAAATCCTCCATGGATTTGCTTCATTAAGTCATCAAATCACTTCACATGTCAAGCCATGCCTTGTCCAATCCAAATCTTAGGTGTAAGGCTATGTAATCAACTAAGATCATTAGGCTTTTTAGGTGAATCTAGGTAATGAAAACCTAGGTCTAGCTTGTAGTCAAATCTTAGGCTAATAAAGGCTAGGATTATGGCCCATCATAGGTTGTCATTAGGCAAAATAGACTTGGGTCTAATGTGGTAGCTTACAAGGCTAGTTTAGTCCTTGGATTGGACTATGGGAGATATGTTGGAAGATTTGGAGACAATGGTACAAGATTTTTGTGTTAAACAATTGAAAGATGTACAAAGGTGATAGATTTTGGAAGATATTCATCTTCAAAGTTTGAAAGGATGAAAGATATCAAGGTACAAGTCCAATCCTTCTTCTTCTTCCTCCTTCCTTCCTCTCTCTCTCTCTCTCTCTTTCTCCCTCTCTCTCCCGGCCTCTCTCCTCTCTCCTCTCTCTCGGCCTCTCTCTCCTCTCTCTTTCTCTCTCATGTACTATCTATATACATATATATGTATGTACTATTAATGCAAGACAAAAAAATAAAATAATAGGTACTTTTGTACAAAAGATCAAACTAGCCTTTAAGGGTCAAGATTCTCCTTAATAAACTAACAAATGGGTACAAGTGTACTAAAGCAATTTACATCATCCAAGTACTTATATACATATATACATATTTACAAATATATACTAAGGCTAAACGGGTCAAGATTCTCCCAATAAACAATTAAAAGGTACAAGTACTTTAATTAATATAATAATATACTTTTGTACTCTCGGGAATCTTAACAAAATATTATTTTAATGGGATAAGTACTTAGTTGGAAGATGAGCCTATTACCCAATGGATAATAAAATCCCTAATGGTTATTATCCAAAGGATAATAAGGTACGGGTACTTTAAATACTAAACTAAGCTTTTTGGAAAAGACTACATGTCCTTTTTGAAAATACACATGTGATATATATATATATGTACTTACCAAATAAAATAAAGGAAAGGCTTTTGTCCAATGGGTAAAGATTACCCTAACGGTTATTGTCCAATGGTCCATAGTTACAAGGGTACTTTTATTAGTAAATTAATTGAAAAGTACTTTTCAAAATAATTATAAATGTCAATCATAGTACTTTGTTTCAATCTTTCAAAATCCTTTTAATATAAAGAAATGGGTTTCTTTTATCCAATGGATAATAATTCCCCTAACATTTATCGTCCAATGGATAAAGAATAAATCTAAACAATAAAAGAAAACAATTAAACAATTTGTAGTCTAGGGTTGAAAAGGTTCAAAAGGTTCAAGATGGGCAAAACGGTTCATCTTTGGTTAGGAAAAAGTAACTAGGTGACTTCCTAGTTTGGTTACTCCATCAAGCCGGTTAGAAGCTAACTAGGCTTGCTAAGTAGGGCATATAAGTCAAGAAGCGATTCTTGAGGGGCTAAAGTGTAATTAGGGTTTCTAGTCGAGGAATACGGTGATACGGTGTTCAATTGCTTGAATACGAACTACTAGGAATCAAATAAGAAAATCATTGAGAAATTAAGAAATTTCGAATAACGACGAGATTTTTATTGAATGAAAAATCGGAGTTGTTACACCAAAAATCTAACTACGACGAAAACAAGAAATCCTATAGCCACTCAAGAGAAAATAAGTAATTTAAATAAAATTCAAATATTTAACGAAAATTTTTATTGACCAAAATTGAGGGGCGTTACATATCGTATGTTAATCGAACCATGCGTTCAATTTACATACAATATGCTTATTAAAAGAAATAATCAGATTAATGAAGAGCGATAAGTGTCATCATCCTGAAAAGATCATTCAAAAAGGGTGCCTTCACCTAATCTTTCCAAATTTAATAACACTTATCGTGCCTCCCGTAAGACCAATAGTCTTGCATGCTAAAAAATAGTTAAGATTGACAACTTATTCGTTTCAATGTAGAGGAGGGCGACGTTGTCCGACTTTGAAGGGTCGGTTCAGTCCTTAGAGTTCTACAATGAGCTCCCTACCGTGGTTTGGGGACTGGTGGATGCTGCGGGATTCGGCACATTCATTCAAATTCTGACATCACCTATTCGGAATGACCACACGTTACTGACAGCTTTGGCGGAGAGGTGTTGGGACACTACCAACACCTTCCACCTTTTGCTTGGGGAGATGACGGTCACGCTAATTGACTTTGTGGTAATTACAGGTTTGAGGGTGGGTGGTGACCCTATCCCTTTTGACACAGGCCTTGCTGATGATGACGTGGCATTACAGTGGTTCTTGGGCTTCGTGCCCGAAGTGGAGAATGGCTCGATCATCTAGACGAGTTTGAGACGGTGGTGGAACCATGACGTAGCCAGTGATGAGGAAACCGAGCAGATGGCCAGGTGTGGGATTTTTCAAATGGATTTTGTTTCATTAAACATGTAGCAGGTATCCATAGGTATGGCAAATAGAAGGTGTATGCCGGTGCTTGTGTACAAGGAGTGGTGAAATGATGATGGACACATGCATGATGGCAAAGCAGTATAAACTGCTGCTGGACCAACTCTCGAGCGCTTGAGAGTCCTCTCGAGCGCTTGAGAGTGTTACTGACCAAATCCTGCAGAGTTTGTTAGTCGAAAATAGGATGCCAAATAACGGTGTATACTGGTGCACATGTATAGGGGGGTGATTATGCGATGAAAGACAGCAAGATAGCAAGAAATGAAATACTGCTCACTGGCTTCACTCTCGAGCGCTCAAGAGCACTCTTGAGCGCTTGGGAGTGTCTGAACCCTCACCTGCACTTTCTGTTAGTACTGACAGAATATAATGTGAAGACTGCAAAATGAAATACTGTCACACAGACCACTAGCTTAGCAGAGGACTTGAAAAACTGAGATGGGACCTCAAGTTTTCAAGTCATGTAGCCTTGCCATTACACGAACGGATCTACAATTTCAAAAGAACAAATGTGCACATCTATGCATGCAGAAGCTCGGAAAACACAGAAGGCTGGGAAAATGAAACGCAATAGCACGCATGCACTCCTGAGCGCTTCGGAATGGATCCGAGCGCTTGGGAGTGAGCTGCATGCCAGCCTACTCTCGAACAGAAAAATGGCACTTCATCATCATAAAAACATCTTTATCTGAGTTTTTAACAAGAGAAGATCTTGTTTTTAACTTAGGAAAACTTTGTTCTTACTTGAAATTTGTAAGGAACATTTTTGTTTTAGGAAAAATGATCTTATGTGTCTGCATACCAGAATAAAACCATTTTGTTTGAGAGTGCATCCCATCCCAGCCTATTGCTTACCAAAATACCATGCATGGGATTGGAAACAGTCCCGAGCGCTCAGGACCACTCTAGAGCGCTCCAGAGTGTTTCCAGTAGAGATTTTGAGAAAACATCATTCGCGGACTATTTGCTCTTGCTTTTTTCACTAAGGTCTCCCAACCATGCACCAGTATTAAGGACTGGGACAGGCTGAGAGACCCCCCTCAGAAGGGAGAACAACCTCTTGATTTGAACCAAGGATAGAAATGTTTCTACCTTTATTTGACACTTTGCTCCTTGGATAGTTGTGAAAGACCAGAAACTGAGAATGCCCTGGATTTCTTGCTCCCTTTTTTGTTCTTTGATGATTTTGAAAAAAAGATCTTTGAAGTAGGGCAATAAATTTTGTTTTTGAGACCTTTTCCTTTGAACAAGAAAGAGGGAAGAAGAAGAGTTTAGAGAGAGAAAATTTTTATCCTCTTTTCAGCTGCAAGACATGGTATATATATATAGGGGATATAACCCATGGTTTTGAAAATCAAGTGATTTTTGAAATAAATCCCTTTTTTAAAGAAAGAAATCTTCAGCTGATCTCTTCTCTGACTGAGGTTGAGTGTTGACTCACCTCAGCCGGTGCAATGATGGCTTGCATGGATAGTGGGAATCTTTTTCCCCCATTGGGCACTGGGAGAGGTCTCGAGTGCTCAGGAATGGTTTCGAGCGCTTGGGACTTCACTCTCGAGCGCTTGAGAGTGAGCCAGGCCAGTGGTTTTTGGAAAACAGTTTTGAGCGCTTGGGACTGCTTCAGAGCGCTTGGGATTGATTTTGGCCATTTCTTTTGAGGAGCAACGTCTCAATTGGCACATGGCTTGTTCTGATCCATATTCATCATCGGGGAGCCTCAGGGCCACAAATTAAGGAAATTCGACAAGTCCAAATTGGGGTGTCTACACCAGGGCTTACTTGCTGTACCTTTTCTACGCATCTTTGTTTCCCAACTAATGTAGCTGGATACACGTGTCCTTCTTGCCGGCCTTGCGGCATTTGCAGACGGCTAGCCATTTGACTAGGGTGGTAGTGTGCTTTCGGCTTGCTATAGCTTCATGGGAGACATTTCCTATGGCTTCTACACTATGACTGGTGGATATTGGAGAGTTTGGGAGGTAATTAACTTAGCATTCCCATTTGATTTCGTCATTTGATTGACCTTGTACTGACATTCTTTATTGGAAATTTACAGCTTTGGACCTACAAAATATTGGGAATGCACCCTCTGGAGGTTAGGGGACCCAACCAGCGTCTGATGCCTCGAGCTTTGTGCTACTGCCTTCCAAACAAATTGAAGAAGCACAAGAATGCTAAGCTGAATGCCTACCGAGCCTTTTTGGATGGGATGACGGGTGCGTTGGTAAGTCAAAATGCTTTATTGAATTTGATTGAAGTTAATATTAAAAGAGGTTTGAACCTTGATCACCATCATGTAATCGGTTTCCTTATTATAGGTGCACTGGGACCTCTGGGATAGACTTGATGAGCCCTACCTATCGCGGACCAAGGAGGTCATTCGAGGGCGAGTGCAACTGGAGTCACCCTATGGGTGGCAATGGTACTTCGGAGAGAGAGTGACTCGGTAGTCACTTCGCTTGCCAGCATTCCAAGTGCTTATTCCACCTCCGGCTTATTTGCCATGGCCTTGGGGGTACACCGTTGTAGAGTTGGAGAGGTTCACAGTGCTAAAGACTGATCTCTCCCCGTACTTACGTTCTACTGAGGACTATGCCACTTGGAGAGAGAGGAATCTAACTGGTCCTTTTAGGCTTGGAGAGTTTCAATAAGTCAGGTTCAGTGCTACCATAGCAGAGAGGAAGAAGAAGGGTCAAGGTGCTGCCACGAAGAGAGCTCGGGGTGGCAGAAGTGATGCCAAGGTGATTGAAGGTCTTCTCAAGTTGTTGTGGGAGATTGAGATGATGCACCTTCGGGAGCTCAGAGAGTGATCGACTTGCCACAACTAGAGGAGCTATTCGAGCCAATTACTTGTCAGGTATAACTCAGATTGCAGCTGAATTATTCATGTCTACACACTTCTTTTTTCTAATCTTGCAATTTTCAAGTGCCGGTAGAGTGGGTGGATAAGGCGCGTCGTCAAATGCTTGCTATGGAGAACCTATTGCGATAAACCACTGTAGGTCACCCTCTGCCCATGAGACGACCGAATGAGCCCCCTTCAACTCAGGTATTATTTATTATTAACTTTGTTTTTCTTTCTCTTTTTGATTTCCTGGATTATGATTTCTGAATCTATTGTTATGCATTCATGCAGGGCCCTCCTTTCGAGGCTAGCGGGCTCGTCGATTGCAAGAGGCAGAGCAAGAGGGCAGAAGAAACTTCGATGGCGTATTCGAGGAGCTCTTAAAGAGCGATCACCTCATCGAGGAGTCAGAGAGCTGCAAGGCCTTCAGTTGAGGAGACAGAGGGTAGTGAGGAGGATGAAGAGAGTGAGGACGATGCTGGCAAGAGCGTGGATGCTTTTAGCTCTTTGGCGGTTGTGCCAGATCCATCACGCTTGGGGTCTCTTTATGGAGAGGATGATGACGACGATGATGATGATGATGACGATGACGAGCCTCTAGTAAGGAAGAAGCCTTGCGCTTAAGTTTCTTTTGCTTTATGTCTTTTCTTTTGATATTGGGTCTGCGCACCCTCGTAGGTCATAGGAGTAGAGGTAGCAGCTGGGTTACATGCCCTCTTTTGATTTTTGGGCGCTTGTTTGCCCCTTTTTGAACTTTGACATTGGGCCTGCGTGCCCCGGTAGCTGGCAAGCTGCATTTTCGGTACCTCGACTCATGGGTTTTAATGGAGGGATATGAAAATTGCACTTTATTTGATCATTTGTTGTATTAGCTTGACCAACTTATGCGATTATGAGCAACCTTTTGATAATTTGCATTGACAATGTTTTTGAGACTTAAGACAAATTAATCTGCAGCTGTATGTCATGGTCTAGCTTGAAGGAAATAGATGACACCTTTTGGACTTGAAAACAATGAGATTTTGGTGAATTTTGTGCCTAAAATCCTGAGTTTTGATATCCCAACGAAAACGACATTCTTGGTCAGTCACAAATGCACAACATGACCTGTACGAACTTCCAAATGACTAAAAGTTTGGTGGGATTGAATTTGGATGTACCGCGGAGGCATTTGAATGGAAAAATGACACTTTTTGTACCGAAAACTCAAAGTTACGTGAATCAGCAAAACTGACACTTTTGCATAGTCACAAATACGTAACATGGCCTGTGCGAGGTGCCTGAATGACTAAAAATTGCTTGGAAATGAATTTGAACTTCCTATGGGCTCATTTGAATGAAAAAATAACGTTTTTTATACCAAACCCTCGAATTTTGATTTGGACAGACAAAGAACACTGCTGTGAAGTCATCTTATCTCATTGAAACATGGTTTTGGAAGTGAGTTTAGGGGCCTTGAAATGGTTTTGAGTGACCAAGACCAAATTTTGCAGAAAATTGCAGACGTGCCCCGCGCTGGGCACTTTATGCTTTGCATTGAGGAGTAGTGGACATAGTCCCTAGTGCTAGGGTCCAACTCCTTTGCGCTAGACACCTGCTTCAGTAATCAGTTTATGCTAATTCCCAAGGTCACTTTGTCTGCCATTATGTCCATTTCCCAGGTTTTGACCGAGCTTGCACCACTGCATGGAGGTTGTGGGGAACCATGTATTGCCTTTGTATCTTCCTTAAACAAAAGTTTACATAGAAAAATGAAAGGCCTTTGAAAATTTTGAATTTTCTCATTTAATGCTTGTCCCCTCCAACTTCTCTATAAATAGCAGGGCATTCTTACCATAATCCTCACACCAAAATAATCCAAAATACTGCTGCCTCATGGCTTTCCCTTTCCCTACTTCGCTTAAACCTTGGACGGACCAATTCAAAGAAATGGATTGGCTAAATTTTAGGAGCCGGGGAATATCTTCTTCCACATTCTCCCAGACCTGCTGCACGCAGCGGTATAGTTTTGGGATCCGGAGGTGCATGTCTTTTGGTTTGGCATTGAGAAGATATGTCCCACCGTTGAAGAGTTCCACGTGTACCTTGGTTACTTTGAATCAAACATTTCGGTCATTCCTCCCCTTCGGACAAGTATGGCGGGGGTCTTGCGAGACAAGCTTGGCGTGAGTGACGCTCTTTCCAAATTCTTGGTGAGGGGGGTGGCGAACTTAATGTCTTGCGCTTGATTGAAATGTTCACACAAAAAGGTGTTCCTTATGACTTCGTTTAGCAAAGTAGGCGCATGTCGGCTCTATGTGTGTGCTTGCTGGCCGCCTATCTACTGGTTTCTCCCAATGGGGAACCATGTATTGCCTTCGTATCTTCCCTAAACAAAAGTTTACATAGAAAAATGAAAGACCTTCTCAATGTCTTTCGGTTTGGCATTGATAAGATATGTCCCACCATTGAAGAGTTCCGCATGTACCTTGGTTACTTTGAATCAAACATTTCGGTCATTCCTCCCCTTCGGGCAAGTATGGCGGGGGTCTTGCGAGACAAGCTTGGCGTGAGTGACGCTCTTTCCAAATTCTTGGTGAGGGGTGGCGAACTTAATGTCTTGCGCTTGATTGAAATGTTCACACGGAAGGGTGTTCCTTATGACTTCGTTTAGCAAAGTAGGCGCATGTCGGCTCTATGTATGTGCTTGCTGGTCGCCTATCTACTGGTTTCTCCCAATGGTCATGCTAGCCATCTTATTGTTGGCATTTCTGCCCAAATAGAGGAGCATAGGGATGTTGTCCGCATGGTGTTAGCGGAGACCTTGATTGGTTTGGACGCGGTTTAAGCAGGGCGGACTCAGTACTTTGGGGGCAGCCCACAATTGCTGCAGGTAAATCCTCACTCTGCTCTCCTTTTTCTGCCATTCTCTCTTTTATTTTACCTTAACGCTCGATTTAGGCTTTATGTGGAGTTTCTTACTTGTTTTTTCTCTCTTTGGACAGATGTGGCACTGTGACAAGATCAGGGTTCTACGGTTTCCATCGGCTAGTTGGAGTTACAATCATTGTGTCTTCTCCTCTAGACAATACCAAGCGGTGTATGCAAACGTGGTAGGCTGGTTATCCTTTCTTTCCTTACTTACGAGAGATGACATCTTTTGGAGGTGCTTGTGGCTGTCCCTTCCTGACATGGCCATTCGAAACATGAACACTCAGAGAATGGTATTGGCTTACATAAGCTGTTTCACCTTCTATATCCCTAGCTGTATCCTTCGTCAACTTGGGATATGTTAAAGGATTCTGTTTGGCAACCCCGAGGAGTTTGAAATGCCCAAGTTTCGCGCAGCCTCTCTTGAAGCCTATGCTCACACTTGGAGAGTTAGAATGGTTTTGTAACAACCCTGATTTTTAGTAAGTAAAAATTTCGTTAAAAATTTGAATTTTATTTTAATACTTGGATTCGCTTCCAAAAATTCCTTTTGTATTTCTAAAAATCTGTCATAATTAGAATTTGAGCCTTTTAAAATTTTATTTCTTGGCTAGATATTCTCCTTGGCAAGTATAGTTAGATTCTAACCAATTAGTTAGAGGGACCTAACTACCAATTCATCTAGTTACTTTCTCCTGACCCTAGATAAGCCTTTTAAACCTCCTTGAACCTTTTGAACCTTTCAAACCCTAATGAAACCCTTTAGACCTTTAACCATTATCCATTGGGTGATAAACGTTAGGGTGATTTTTGTCCATTGGACAATAGGCCTTCCATTAGAATATTTGATAAGTACAAGGATATAGTAATATATAGTTATATATACACATGTGCAAAGGACAAATATACATTGTTTATTAGATATCATCCCATCCCATTATCCATTGGTTATTAACCGCTAGGAAAACTATTGCCCATTGGATAATAACTACTAGGGGAATTGTTATCCATTGGATAATAGCACTAATCTTCCATTAAGGTACAAGGTTTTTATTAAATAATCAAGTTTTGGATTTTCCATGTGATTTTGTGCATTAAAATATTGGGTAAATCTAAATCCTAGATTCTAAGTACTTTTTGTAATATAATAGTACTTGTACCTCATGTTTATTTTTTCATCCTAGTCCTTTATTTAATTAGGTACTTGGTACTACCTCCATATTTAAATATTGGGCATGAGTACACATTCATATCATATTATATTAGGGCCTAGATTTGGCAATGTACATAATCTATTTGTTTATTATACATGTGCCTAATTAGATTATTTTAAGGGGATATTTGATTTTGTAAATCTAGTACCCTTGGTACTTTTGTACTTATTCTTTCTTGTATATACATATGTGTGTACTAGTACTAGGAGAGAAAAAGAGGGAGAGAGAGAGAGAGAGAGAGAGAGAGAGAGAGAGAGAGAGAGAGAGAGAGAGAGAGAGAGAAGAAAGAAAGAGAGATTGGGTTGTACACCATGATCTTCTTGCATCCTTTCAAATCCATGGTTGTATATTCTTCCTAGCCAAAAATCTATCCTACAATTGTCCTTTTATGTTTGTTTAAACACCAAATCTTGTACAAACCCTCCTTTCCTCCACCAAATCTTCCAAAATCAAATCCAAAGAACTAAATCTAGCCATGCAAGCCTAGAACTAGGTCTTGATCTTTCAAAGATAGCATGATAAGTTGAATAAAAAAATGAGATATGGAGAGGGAGAGAGATTCGGATGAGAGAGGGGAGAGGGGAGGGAGGAGCCTTGGCCTATAAATAGCAAGCTCACCCAAGTCATTTCTCACACCTCCACTTCTTGCTCCAACTTCTCTCTAGAATTTCTAAGCTTCTTTTGTTCTAAAGTTCTAGTTTCTTGAGTTTTCTTGAAGTTCTTAAGAGCTACCACCAAACCACCTCCAAAAATCACCCCTAGATCTTTAAAGTAGCCTAATTTAGTTAGCAAAGTTGTTTCTAGGAAGAGAAAATCCATCTTTCTTCCTTTCGAAGCAAACCGGAGCCATTACGCCGCCGATTTGCAAAACCAACGACCTATTCTCAAAAATCGACCAACCGCCAAGAAGTAAGGTAGAGTCCATTGTCCACTAAACCCAAATATAGTATAGAACCGTATGTTGAAAAATAGGATGTCTTTACTCTTTAGTATAACTTGAAGTATTTTTAAGTAGATAAGGTTATCTATCGATTATTGTGTTTAGAATGCATGATGGTAAACTAATTCGTTTTGCTAATGATGGTATGAACGTGTTGAATAAGGAACTTTTACCTCAATAAACCAATGTTGTTTAGAACTTTCCACAAAAGAAGAAAGGACGGTTTTCAAAAAATAGAAACTTATCGCTTGTTTAGAAGTATTCGTATTTTGATCTTTAGGATGGTTATGAGCATGATTACTAATATAGAATTGGATGATCTTGCTAGTTGAGTTTCAAAATTTCAATGAATGAGTTAAGTTTACTATTGTGAAAAAGTCCTACCGCAGAGTCTATGCATGAGAACGAGACACGAAAATCAAGAAAGTAGAAACATGCATGATGCCTAGGGTGTGTTAATGACAAGGCGCATTTTGAAAAGGAGAAAAAGTTTTGAAACCCCAATATGGCCGAACTTGCCCATTGTGGGAATGTGTGTGTGTTCCAATGGAAATCCGGAAAAAGCGGAACCATTGTGAGGTTGTGTGTGTTCCAATGGGAATCCGGGAAAAGTGGAACCATTGTGAGGTTGTGTGTGTTCCAATGGGAATCTGGAAAAACGGAACCATTTGTGAGGTTCTGTGTGTTCCAATGGGAATCCGGATCAACGGAACCATTGTGAGGTTGTGTGCGTTCCCATAGGAACCCGGAGCAGCGGAACCATGGTGAGGTATGGCTTGGTTATCCACGGAGAGGAGCCAATGCAATTGTGTGCCAATGGAAACCCGGGACGGCGGAACCATTATGAGGATACTCGGGAGACCGGAACGGCGGAACCGAGGTTAGGTGTGTTAAAAACGATTTTGAAAATGTGATATGGTTATGAAAATGTGGATAAAATGTTGACATGGTCTACGAGGAGTCGCGCAGGAGAAACCCAGAGAATCTTGGACACCAACGCTAGTTGAATAATGAATGCGGTTGTGTCATTGTTTGTCAAATATGTTTGATCTATATGAAAATTCTTGATTTTATGGTTTAATGTTTGTAAGTTAAGGGTTAGTGGGTATGGGTTACTCTATTGAGCTTTTGTAGCTCACGGTGTTACCTTTTGGTGACCCTGACATATTATATTGGTGGCGACGCCGGTATAATGTGCCAGACCTCATAGATGAATAGTGTGAGCTGTATACATTGGAGGCCTTCGAAGCCGAGGAGCTTGCTAGGATGGAAGAGCGAGCGGAGCAGTAGTTAGGAACCCTAGTTCCTTCCCTTGTTGAGTAAATGTACTCTTGTGAGAATTATGATGTAATAACGAGCCAGACTCCATTTGGTTTTATCAATAAAATGTTTATTTAACGTACCCAAAATTGGGGGCGTTACAGGTTTTGCCGGTGGAACCCAACCCATCCATTATGATTCGAAAGAGTTACAAAAACATGCTGAGGATGGAACAAAGGGCAAGAGGAATTCGCGTGTGACAGACTCACAACTTGATCGCTTTGTGTTTGGAATAAAGTGTAGACCCCTTTGATGTGTTTTTTATTTCTTCTCTTTTTTTTTTTTTGTTGTTGTTTGTTGCTTTCATGCCCAACCTTGTATTTGAAGAGTGATTTGAATAAAGTTGAATTATGAGGGTTTCCCCCTCTTGGTTCATTGAATTCGCATTTATTGTTATCTTGAGATTGGAAATCCTTGTCAATTTTTGGAATTTATTTGAGAATGTGATCGAACCTTAAGATGAGGCTGCCTACGTATTCTTTTTGCAGAGAAATAAGGTCTTGATGTAGTTTAGGGTAGGGTTTGCTCGGGTATTGACACTCTCCTTTTGCGCTCTAAATTTTGTCTAGTACCACCCTTTCGATTTTTTAGCCTAGCGAGCTCTTTTTTTATTTTGATTTTTATGGCTTAACTTTTGCCTAGGTTGTCATTGCGGGTTTTTGACCTAGCAGACTTTTGCTCTAATTTTTGTTTGGGCATGTGTAGACACCCCGATCTGGGTCTCCCAATTGATTTATTTCATTTTTCGGTTTTCTTGTTTCCCCGATGATGAATTGAATCACGAACAGTTTTGAATACAAAAAGGATTTGAGCTTTGAGTATTTGGAACCCCTTTTGAACCTTAAACCTTTAAACCATAAACCCTAGCCGAAGGTTTCACCTGCGTGAGTTGATATGGGACTTGCGCGCGTCAGTCAGCTTGCCAGGTGTTGGTCAAAGGTCAAACTTTGACCGTTGACCAGCATGGTGGTTGGTTTGACGTGCGCGCGCCGGTTCGTAACCCACGTGCGCCGGTCAACATCTATCCTTATCACCTTTTTGCCAGCCGAATTTTGTGATCATCAAGGGTCTATTACAACCACAGAACTCTAATTTCGTCGCCTGAACAGTGTTTTGTAGGTTTGGGGTGCACCACTCTTACTAGGCATGAGCAAAAAATCCGTCCACCTGCGGACCCGACCCGAAGGGTCTCCGGCGGGATCGAACATGTGGTTCGGTCGGGTACGGGTTTACTTTTTGCTAAAAATCAGATTTCGGTTCGAGGTGGTGTGTTTCTTACTCGACCCAACCCGACATAAAAAATGGGGCTCGTGAACAGTTCTTACCACTTGTTCAATTCGGGTTCGGGCCCTAAAATAATGTTACCCGACATGTCGGGTCGGGTTCGGGGTCAAACCCAACCCGTGCACACCCCTAACTCTCACAACCACTCCGATCACCTTTTGGGAGAGGCTTAGCCACCAAGTAACCCAAATCAGCCTTGTTGGCTGGTTATTCCACCCCATTGCCACCTTCTCTTCCTCCTATAAATACCCCCTTTGATCATCCATTACAATGGTTACAAAAAATTTCAAACTCTAAGGTAATAAATTTTCAAAGGTGATCAAGCATACAAGCCCTAGTTCGTTTACATCCAAGTTCACGTTCCTCATTACTACTTAAACACCCTTTACATCTACTTTCAACCATCAAATATCAAAGTTCAATTCCATTTTCAAATCTCAAACAAAGGTATTAGCAATTATTGTTTTCCTGTTTTGATCCCTGATGGGGGGCTGGCAGGGTCAAGTCTGGTAATCTATACCAATCATGGTCCTAGAGCTGGCAGGGTTACAAGAACCGTGTGGCCATACACACCTACGCGCGCTGGTTGCCTATAAGCACGTGCCACTCCGTTGCTGCGCGCGCAGACCTACGTGGGGATAGATGTGTTGGTTCTTTTATGTTGTATTGCTTATAAAATCCCTATGGTGCATGTTTAAAATCTGTTTACTATTTTACATGTTAATACCTGTTGTTAGTATTCAATATGCATGTTTGTTGCTTTGGAATACCCCTAGGTTGCTTCTGAATGTGTCTCAGAGCCCAGGAATGCAACACTAACTACTTGAAGTCCAGTCAGAACAGGCGCGCGCCTATCTTTGATCTGCGCGCGCAGCTTGATAACTGACCCCAGTGGTTGGCTTTGCATGGGTAACTTGGCTTTAGGCCTTTGTTTTATTCTCCACACTGTTTATCGGGTGTATTTTAATTAATATTCTCCCTATTTGTAATTATATAGTCCCCATGTACATATAAACTGCTTGGACGGGTTTTGGGTGAGTACTGGTCATTCCAGAGCCTAGAGGGAGATAGAAATCAAGTCTGTTGGGACAAGCAAACTCACGCACGTGGATCGAAGAATGGCGCGCGCAGGTCTATTTGCATGCACGTAGATCATTGCATGCAAGTTGGTCACTGTTCGGGCCAACTTCCGATTGATGCACTATTTTAGTTATTCAGCAGTATTGTGATTTTTAACTCATTTATTTCTTATTGTATCATCTATCCATACCATGCAATCACATCCTGCAAAGTGTTATAGTTTTAATCCCCATTTCAACTGTTCCCCTGCCCTAATTGGCTAAAAATCAATTAACAAAAGAAGAATCTCAATATTTTAACAAAATGCCTAAGTAGAGACCAATCTTTAGATTGGGCGAGAGGGGTGCCTTTAAAACCCTTCATCTCTCGTAATCTAGCTCTCGAACCCAGATATGGTTATGACGGACTGGTGTTTTCACTTTTTCAAATCAAACAAATATAAAGTGTTTCGAGTTCGGTTCCTTGGGTGTTGAACCTTCAAAACTAAGTGGCGACTCTGAATTGAGCGCTCGTCCCGCTAGCGCTCCCTCGATCTGGCCTTTTAAAGAACGGAATTTTTAAGGGCACGTTGCCCACAGTGGCGACTCTGCTGGGAAAGATCGAACCAATATTGATCTATAATTAGAGTTTAAAACTGTGACACCCCGCTTTCCGATGACCGGCGGTACTGCAGGAAGCGTTCGGACGGAAGGGGGTAAGTCATGGTTTATAAGAAAAGATCCCTCCTACTTGTACAAGGCCTTTTAAAGCCGTGAGGGCGAGCCAAAGCGCATAGGAACTTCACAGTTAAATGTGCTCATCCTGGAGCAATCCAAGGATGGGTGACCTCATTGGGAAGTCTATGGGCTTTGGGCGTCCAAAGCGGACAATATTGTACAAAGATGGAGCGGATCGTTACATATGGTATTAGAGCACAACCCTGGTCTACATGGTGAGGGCCACCTCTAGAATCTGGTACGAGCACATTGATTGTGCTGTACAGAACTAAGTGCCACATCATGGCCACCAGGGAAAGGTTGTTGGGCCTGTGCAACGAGAACGTTGCATCCCTAAGGGGGTAGATTGTGACACCCCGCTTTTCGATGGCCGGCGGTACTGTAGGAAGCGTCCGGAGGGAAGGGGGTAAGTCATGGTTTATAAGAAAAGATCCCTCCTACTTGTATAAGGCCTTTTAAAGCCGTGAGGGTGGGCCAAAGCGCATAGGAACTTCATAGTTAAGCGTGCTTATCCTGGAGCAATCCAAGGATGGATGACCTCACTGGGAAGTCTATGGGCTTTGGGCGTCCAAAACAGACAATATTGTACAAAGATGGAGCGGGTCGTTACAAAAACACTTATGAACAATCCCTTAAAAGTCTGTCAAAATGGTGAGCTTTGCACTACCGAAGAAAGGAATGGTGATTTAACAAGACCTTTGAGTTCGGCCAATCCAATCTGAGACTTTTTTCGATTGTTCTCTTGTGTTGTTTTCTCTAAACATGGATTAAATAAAGTGAGCCAAATTTGAAAAGGCATTTTGCAATTCTTCTTCTTTCGATCAATTTTTAGCATTTCTCATTTGCATCAATGCGGGATAGTCTCGTTGGAGCATTTTGGCAATCCGGCACGGTTTACCAGAGCCCGGTGACCCCGAATGCCCAACAATCTTCGACGATGATAAGTCATCCTACCGTTTGACTATTACTCTGCGATTATGCAGGCAACAGGAGGTATATCTTGGCTTTAGTCCGAGAAACCTGTTACAAACCAAAACCAGCGTTTGCATATACAAAGCACTAGAACTCTCCAAACTAAGACAGGTACCCGCAGGGTAAGATCTACTTGCATCTAACCCCCATATACTGTCTACGTGTTACTGCTTTTCCTATCGCATGCACTATACATACATAACGTTTTGCGTGGGAGCATGTTTATGGCGGCTTCTAGGTTCTCTCTTTTGAGTCTGTCTTATGCTTATTAGGACGCTGTTATGACCCAATGAAAAGTCGTGCATCTTGATAGTGCACGTTATCAATTTTCAAAATCCTTAGATCAGTGAGACTTTGGGAAATCAAAGTTTTTTAAACCCTAGTCTACCCAATTAAGATTTTTCAAATAGAAGATAAAGAACAACGGAGAGAATGCCGTGATGTTTACACCATTTAGGTAACAAGTGCCTCATCACTTACACCGCCTGGCTAACAGCGTTGTGCCGCTCATGCCACTTTTGGTTCCAGTATTACATCATTTACATCAAGTTGTTCTGAATCCAAAGATTGAAACTTCAAGAACAGAATAGTCAAAGGCTTAAGCTATCTTTGACGTCCCTTTGTATCGTTTGATTCATACACTATCGAAAAGATTTTCGAGAATTTTGACAGCGTCCAAACATCTTGAGATAGACTTGTTTTTAGTTTTAGAGTCTAAGAGGACACCGATGACGATGAGTGCATTTGTACTTTATTCTTTTATTTTAAAGTCGCTGCAGGACCCATATTGAGCCTTCTCTTACTTTGCTGCAAGTTCTGAATCATTGCATCAAAGAGGAAAAACACCGAAGCAAAAGGGCAAACCCGCTTAGGAACGTCTGCATCAGAATCCGATTCAACAACTTGTTAGGCTCGAAACCTAATCAGTCACAACAGAAGCTTCTCCGGGTTCACTGTTGGCCGCTCTATGGTCAGGTTCTTCGTCGATCTTGCAAGAAGTAACACCGTTGGCTTCCCAATCTTCATCTTCAACATCAAGCTCCTCTGGAAAACCTATCATGGGAGATCAACCACTCAACCTTGAAACTATGCTCACAAACCTCCAGAACAGTATCACTACTATGCAATAGAGGGCAACTCAGACTGATACTTCCATCACCCATCTGAATGATCTCATCAACATTCATCTTCCACCAGTCCTTAAAGAGGAGGATGAGGATGTTCATAGGGAGCCTATTTTCATCCCGGATCCAAATCATGAGGGACATCTCATTGTTCAACCTATCCCTAGAGCAGCTCGTGCACCTGCTCCAAATCCGAACCTCGCTGCTGTTAGGCTTGTTCAAAACCCTGACATGGCCGCTCTCATGGCCAAGTTGGCTAAGTTGGAGGAAGCTATCTCAAAATCTGAAAAGATCAGTGCAAGAGGAATAGACTTGGATCGCCTCTGCCTCTACCCTAATGCTAGGCTTCTTGACAGATTCAAGATGCCTAATTTGGTTAAGTTCAATGGGAATGGAGATCCCTGGACTCATCTCTTTAGCTATCATGTTGCCATGAAGCTGTTGGGAGTGGAAAGTGAGGCTATGTCTTAGTTGTTCCCTCAAACTCTCTCTAGGCTAGCCTTCCATTAGTTTCTGTCACTTGACATCTCCAAAAGAAGGACTTGGGAAGGCATATGGCTACGTTTATTTTGCAGTACAACTGCAATTCCCAGCTCAAGATGACTACATATGAGTTAGAATCCACCAAAATGGAGGCTAGGGAGTCCTTCGCGGATTTCGTTAATAGGTGGAGAGCCAAAGCCGCTCTAATGACTAAGCGTCCGAGTGAGAGAGATCAGCTTCGCATCATCTCCCATAACCTCCAGCCCGACTACGCCAAGTACCTGGTGACTGTTCAAGCGTCTGCCAACTTTGAAACCTTCTTCGAATCTGGCCTGGCCATCGAAGATGCGTTGCAAAGTGGGATTTTACTAAAATGGGAGTCTTCCAATCCCTTGAAATCAAAGCCTCGGGCTTACTCTGGGAACACCAATGCGCTTTTTGGTGGTAATAACTATGCCAATGCAGCATCAACCAACAACAACGCCTTCTCTTCCAACACTGCTAACCATATTGCAGATGTCAACTAGGTGCAAAAGCTGCAGAACAACCGGCCTCGCACTCAGCCCCACAGTTTCTCCACTTTCGAGGCACCACTGTCATCAATAATGGAGAAGCTGGTCAAATCCAGGCACCTAAAGCCCCTCAATCCAACTTCACTACCCAAAAATCCACCAGCCAATTTCAAACCTAACCTCTACTATGCTTACCACCAAATGGCTGGCCATCTCACTGACTCTTATTATCACCTTCGTCATGCAATTCAAGACCTCATTGATGAAGGTATGCTTGAAGCTTCGCCTCCACTATCTCAAAAGCCAAACATCATCTTTAACTCCATGCCTAACCGCAAAGTTGTCCCGCATATCAGCTAGATATCCCTCAGCTCCACTCATATCGACCCGAGGCCCACTATATTCAACCCCACCGACCATATAATCCCAACGGATCAATCCAAGCCAGTTGTTTCCTTCCCTCTCGAACTCGAGGCTAAACTCATGTACATTCGTTTGGATGGACAGACCTATCCCAATGCAACCCTAGAATGTCTTTAGAGGGGTTTGACTACATTCAATGCGGTCATCAGTAATCTCCACCATGACTTTATTCCCTCTACGCAACTCAACTCTGCCTCTACTATTCGTAATTCATACTTCAATGTAACAGACCCTAACCCCTCTTCAAGTCTTTTGAGTTGGTTTAGGTTTGCTATGCCTACTTTGCACACGCTCGAGGTTGACATGCAAGCCGTAGGGTAGGCAATAGCCGACAATGGGATTATGTCCCATAATCAATGAGTGGTGTGAACTTGAGCTAGACGGTTTCCCACAGGACCCAGAGTATGTCCCATTTGATCATGCCTGGTATGACGGGTGGATGGCAGGTTATAATGAGGCAAATGCTTGATTCCTTGGATGGCATCTCTTTGTACATGCTCTTTTTACAGCCCAAGCCTATAGCCCCCGAAGAAGAGTACTGTTGAGACCTTGAACCAGCTTGGCAGGTTGCAATGAATTTGAATCCTGATCTCCTCCAAGGTTATTATATGTAGGATTATCTGGCACATTACACTGAGGAAGACCTTATTCAAGAGGACCCCCTTGTTCTGGGGGATTACATCTCCACCTTTAACTCAATTGTCAATTCGGTGTTTGAATCCGAATATGACCCTAGTTCCTACATCACTGATAGGGGATGCCCACGTCCCGATGCTCCTTACCCTGAGGATGGGAACTGCAGTATCATGGTTACGGACCTAGTTTAGCCTACCAATCTTTAGGGAGTCAACGAGATAGTCAATGTTACGGTTGGGGCAAAAGTTTAGGTCGTTAATCGTTCTCTGTTGGACAGCGGACTTTGGGATGTTCTCGTTGTCATGAATCTCAGCCCAGCTGTAGAAGAAGCAACAGACAAGGATCTTAGCTTTTGGGACTCGCTGCTGATGTAGGATTTGGCTAATGACTTGGGTTTGGATGGAGAAGTGCTTGTAGCAACTCCGGTCACTGATAAAGGGAAACGCAAACTAGGGTAGGTTCCTGCCGACCTCTAGGATGTGCACGAAGACCCTCAAGTAGTGCCTGTCTCTAGGAACATTCATAACGTTACGAGGAGTGGACGGATCTTTCAGCCTGCTAATCTACAGGCCGGAAGCTCATCCAACCCTTCTAATCAAAGGAACGAGCCTCTGCTTTCCCAAGGAACGCACCGCTTGAGGCATCAACTGGCCCTCTTGATGTAGATCTGATTCAGAAATAGCTCAAGCGGATTCCCACTCTTATTTCAATCTGGGGTTTGATTTGCTCCTCTCGTGAGCATCGCCAAAAGCTATGCCATACACTTTCTCGCCTGGACTTGCTGATGTCACTCCCAAGGACATGATTTCCCTTATCTTACCTCCTACTTCAAAGCATACCATCGTCTTCAGTGACAAGGACTTACCAGTCGAGGGATTTGATCACAACTGCCCCCTGCATATTATAGTCAAATGTCGAGGACACTAGGTTCCGACCGTTCTCATCAACAACGGCTCAGCGATCAACGTTTGCCCTCTTAGGGTGGCTTATCGCTTGGGACTTACCAAAAAAGACCTTGTGCCTTCCAACTTGGCCGTCAAGGCATACGATAGCACTCGTCGTGTTGTCGAGAGGACTCTCTTTCTCAAACTCAATGCTGAGGGTTTTAAGATGGATGTCGAGTTTCATGTTGTCAACATCCCCGCTATATTCAACCTTCTGCTGGGCAGGCCTTCGCTCCATCAATCGGACATCATGGCTATGTCTTCTACCCTTCACCAGAAAGTCATGCTGGGACTTCCTTCCGGCACACTTACTATCTACGTGGACCTCGGTATTCATTCGCACAAAAAAGATGACTCTCCTGTTTTGAGGATCAACCACGGCAAAGAGGACGTCGATCTTGGGGGATTTTCCTTTGATACTTATGGCTCAATGCTTGCCATCAATGTGGACAGCGACTTCATTATAAGCTCTGCTGCTTTGGACATAATGAGGAGGATGTCGTATATGCCTAGCTTAGGACTGGGAATTAACCAGCAAGGGATCCCTGAGTTCCCTATCTTTCCTTCCAGTGAGAGCCATTTTGGTTTAGGGTATGTCACCCCTGCCAAAGATGCCAAAAAGAGGAAAGGTACGAGAAAACCTTGAACCCTTTGTGGTGATCCTGATAGCTACTTCCTGCTTACACAGGACAAGTCGAATCGTTCGTGGATCCAGAAACCGGGGAGCTGCTACCTGGTTTTGAGGTTTTCGTTAATGACACCTAGTCAGACAGGGATGAAGAGCTGGCAAAGGCAGAATTCAAGAGGAAGCTTAGCCAGGCTAAAGTGAAGGCTGACTAGCTGGAATCTTTCAATCAAGGGAATTTGGAGCTGCTATTCCAGGAATTCTCCCAAGTGGATTTTGTCGAAGAAGCTGAAGTGCTCATGCTCGGGCCCGACGCCCTTGAGGATCCCACCTATCTTATCGTGGAAGCCAAGGGTAGTCTTAAAAATTGCATTTTTAAACTGCGCTTAACTTGCATTGACAACACATCTGAATCTGACGGAGTCTGTTGAGTCGTCTGAGTCTAAGTTTAGCTCTGAGTCAAAGTTTGTGCCTATTGGCAATCCTCGTCATAGCTTTTACTTCGAGTTTGATTCTGCTGTACTTGGCAACCCTGAAGGGTTTTGTGAAATGAAAGAATCTGCTTCTGACTACTTTGATGACTTATATATAAACTATGTCAACCCCGACGATGAAAGAATAGATTTCGATGGGGATATTCCCAAGGAAATCCGTGCCCTCATTGAGAGGGAAGATGAAAGGCATGCCCAGCCATTAAAAGAAGAAGTAGTTTCTATAAACTTGAAAGATGAGGGTGATCCCCGAATGGTTCAAGTGGGCTCCACTTTATCCCTGAAGGAGCATTGTAGTTTTAAAGAGTTGCTCATAGAATTTAGTGATATCTTCGCATGGTGTCATCAAGACATGCCTGGTATTGACCCTGAGATAGTGGAGCATCGGATCCCCCTGCTATCGGATGCCAAACCTGTGAAACAAAAGCTGAGGCAGATGAGGCCAAATTGGGTGCAGAAGATCAAAGATGAGGTCACCAAGCAGATTGACGCTGGTTTTCTCATGGTTTCTTAGTATCCTACTTGGGTGGCCAATATTGTTCATGTTCCTAAAAAGAATGGACAAATCCAAGTATGTGTTGATTTCAGGGACTTGAACAAAGCAAGCCCCAAAGATGATTTTCCCTTGCCTTACATTGATGTGCTTGTGGATAACACGGCGGGACATGTTATGCTCTCGTTCATGGATGGATTCTGGGGTTACAATCAAATTCTCATGGCACCAGAGGACCGTGAGAAGACAACATTCATCACTGAGTAGGGGACTTACTGTTATTTGGTCATGCTGTTGGCTTGAAGAACGCCAGTCCTACCTATCACCAGGCTGCCACATCTATTTTGCATGATATGATCCACAAAGAGGTTGAAGTCTACATGGATGATATGATCGGCAAGTCAAAAACTCGAGAAGGCCATATTCCTGTGCTTAGGAAGTTCTTTGAGCGGCTTTGTAAGTTATGGATGCATCTCAATCTGTAGAAATGCACATTTGGGGTCACAACAGGAAAAATGCTTGGTTTCATGATCACCTCTTGAGGGATAGACGTCGACCCATCAAAGATCAAGGCAGTTCTCGAAATGAAGCCACCAGAGTTTGAAAAGGGGGTGCAGAGCTTTTTGGGGAAAGTGCAGTTCATCAGTAGATTCATCGTCAAGTTGACTTTAACTTGCGAGCCAATATTTCATCTACTCAAAAAGGATGTTCCCTTCACATGGACAGATAAGTATCAAGCAGCTTCCTTTCTATTCAGAAGTACTTGCAGAACCCACCGGTTTTGATGCCGCCGGTACTAGGGAAGCCTCTAATTCTCTATCTGTTTGTAACCTCGTCTTCCATGGGATGTTTGCTAGCCCAATAAGTGCACAAAGGAGTTGAAAAAGCCATCTATTACCCAAGCAAGAAGATGGTTGGATGTGAAGAACGCAACACTCCTTTGGAAAAGACATGTTGGGCTCTCATATGGGCTTCCAAAAAGCTGAGGCACTATATATTGGCTTATCCAATGAAGCTGATTTCTCGAATGGATACTCGCAAGTATCTATTTTAGAAACCTGCGCTCACCGGTAAGTTAGCATGCTGGTTGCTTTTGCTGGCAGAGTTCGATCTTGAGTACGTCACAAGAAATCAATCAAAGGGCGTGCGGTTGCAAAATTTCTCGCTGATTGCCCTATTGATGGACCAGAGGACTCTGACTTTGTGTTTTCGAATAAGGAGGTGCTGACAGTTGTTGAAGATGTGTGGACTCTCTACTTTGATGGGGCAGCCAACCAGAAAGGATTTAGGATCGGGGTGTTGCTGATTACACCTGATGGTTCTCATATTCTGCTTGCATTCAAACTGAACTTCGATGTCACGAACAACCAAGCTAAGTATGAGGCCTGTATTGTTGGCATGGAGGCCACTCTTACACTTGGTGTCGAAAAGCTCGAGGTCATTAGAGATTCCAATCTTGTAGTCTCTCAAGCCAACGGGGACTGAAAAGTCCGTGAGGAGAAGCTAAAACCTTATTATCAAGATTTAGAAGATTTAATTTCTCATTTCAACAAAGTGACCTTCACTCATATCCCTCGGTTGAAGAACAAGTTTGTCGATGCTTTGGTGACTTTGGCTTCCATGGTCGAGCTTCTGCTAGGTGTCAAGCTGCGACCTATCCTGATTGAACAAAGGGACTTTCCCATTTATCAGTACATCAACGCCATCGATGATGGCCTACCCTAATACCATGACATATGGAACTTTGTTGAAAGTGGGGAGTATCCGGCTGAGGCCATTATAAAAGATCAAACTGTGTTACGGAGGTTGGCTGCCCAATACATCATCTGTGGAGGAAAGCTGTATAGGAGGTCTCACTGCAAAATGCACAAACTATGTGTCAACGGCGCTGAGGCGACAAGGATAATGAAGGAGATTCATGAAGGAGTCTGCGGCCCTCACATGAGCAATGTCATACTCGCTAGGAAAATCCTATGGCAAGGATACTATTGGTCTACTATGGAATCACAGTGTGTGGATTACGTGCGCCGCTGTCACAAGTGCCAAATTCATGCCAATCTTATGCATATTCCTCCATCCAATTTGTTTGGCATGACTTCGCCTTGGCCCTTTTCTATGTGGGGCATCGATGTCACAAGTAGCCAGCTGCTGCTTGCTCGGTCCTCAACGCGTCTCCCATAAAGCCATAGATGGTACCAAGTGCTGCTCCACCCCAGTCAAAGCATGAGGCCATCCTCAAGTCCCTCAATACTGACAAGTATGACAAGTGCACCCTGCTAGGGTACAAGGAAGCACCGAAGAGGTACAACAAGTATGCTCTCTCCATCTGCTCCATTTCCTGCTCAGTAGTCGGTACCTTTTTCAGATATTCCTTAAACTGCTTATACTTGATCATCTCCTCGTCAAGGTTTGGCACCTCACCCAGAAACCACTCTAGAGCCTCCTCGTCCCTGTGTATGCCCATATCAAACGAGATAGGCTCTCCTCCAACTCTCAACCTGGTGATCGCCGCAAAGTCTGTAGGTGTCACCGTCATCTCTCTCGGCGGTAGATGGAAGATGTTAGTAGTATCCCTCCACCTCTCAGCAAGTGCAATGAGGACGACATGATCATTCTTGACTGCCATCAAGATCCGTACAAACTGGCCAAAGCCCGCCTTGTCCACCAATTACCTCACTCCCTCCGGCAACCCCTCGTACAATGCTAAGGAATCACTCGTGCCTCCGTGGCTGCGAATGTCCCGTTGCTTCACCTTTTTTTGTCTCAAGTACAAGGACAAACAACAGAGGAATGCATTAACATACAATGGCTCATTTTCAAGTTTCAGGCAATAATTTCTAACACAGATGGTTGCTTCAAGTTATGCATGCATACGATACGTTTTAAAGACTATCGTAGCCTATTCAATTCTACTCAAGTACTTTCAATGTAAAATAAAAGAAAGAACAAGTTTCGGGCATATACCTCAGTCTAGGTCATCGAAATGTGTGCTGTGGGATTCCTCAGAACAAGTTCGGCCTCGTAGTCTTTTCGCCACGATTTGTAGGCCTTCAACCCAGACGGAACAAACAAGTGAGGTGTGGGCGGCACGTACGCTGTCGTTGAAAATGTTGCATGCTCCGTGGCTTTCGCCACTGTCACCACTGTCCTCCTAGGCAACTCCACCTCGACCCGGGCTCTCTCAGCAGCCTTTATCTCTCTTAAAGCCTCCTCCTCTTAAACCTTGGCCCTCTCGGCCTCGGCCCTCAACCGCTCCTCCTCTTGAGCCAACTCAATGGTTCTCTATCTCTCCTCTTGGGCAGCCATGACTGCAACAACTACAGCCGGTTTATCCCGGAATAAATGGTCGAGCGTGGCCTCATCCACAAACTTAGCAAAGTCGCCCCGAGTGATAGGTCTGTGCCCCGAAGAGTCCGCTGCCGATCGAAACTCAGCAAACCCTATTGGAATCTCTGAGGCCTCCTCTGTCTCAACAACCACGCCTTTGCCCTTCATCAAATCTCGCACGGGAGACCCAGTACACGGCCCGGCACCATTGCCACCACTGCCGCTACCGCCAGCATCTTGAAAACTTCCACTAGAGATCACTACACCCTCCACTGCTATATTTGGGTCCAATGGTTGAACCACGAACCCTCTTGCCCCCGATGTCACTGACGCGCGCGGTTCCATCACCGGCGGACACCGATCAATTTCATCTTCAACCTCGGGCCTTTGGTCAAACCCGTCGCCGCCTGCTACCACTGCACTTTCGCCTGTAGCCACCTTTGCTGCCTTTTGATTCGTTGTCTCGAGCTCCATAGTCACTCCCTCGTCCCACGGATGATCAAAAATGTCTCCTCCGCTGCCATCACTTCCATTGTCTGCCATGGGTGAGGGTATGTGTGTGGGTTTTGATTTCGGATGGAGAATCAAAGAAGATGATGGTTTAGAGTTTAAGAGAGAGTTCGTAAGGGGTTTGAAGTTTTTGAAAACCATTTGAAATAATCTATTCAGCTGCTTTCGGTGGACAAAAAAGAAGGAAAACAGGTGTGGGCCGGGTCTGGGCCTAATCTGGATTTGAACCCTAGAAAGTGATCCGCGCGGATCAGTCAGTTTGGGCGTCAGGCCCAATCAGTACTGATCCCAGGCCCAATCACTTTTGTTCCCTTTCTAGCAGCTCTTTCGTTGCTTTTTAATGATATTGTGTGGTTTTGGGGGTCAATCCAAGATGTTAGATTCAATCCGAGGCCTTAATATCCCCAGTAGTGGTCCATCCGCATTCACTTTAATCCTCATGGGATTACGATTACAATCAACGACGATCCATCCGTCAGATTTCAATCAATGACGATCCATCCGTCCGATTTCAATCAACGACGATCCATCTGTCCATTTCAATCAAACGTTGGTCTGCCCATCCGATTCCAATCAATGATTATAATCAACGACGATCCATCCGTCCGATTTCAATCAACGATTACAATCAACGACGATCCATTCGTTCGATTTCAATCAACGATACAATCAATGACGATCCATCCGTCTGATTTCAATCAATGATTACAATCAACGACGATCCGTCCGTCCGATTTCAATCAATCAGTGACGATCTATCTGTCCATTTCAATCAAATGATGGTCCGCCCGTCCAAATTCTTTTATTCCCCAGGAGAGTTCCGCCTCAGCATGAGATGTTGATCCACTCATCCAGGATTACCTATATTGCCCTAACAAAGTTCAAATTCTTTTGCAGTTGAACTTGTGATTGGTCTGCCTGTCCTTGATCTCTCAGTGCACGGTATTTTTATATACACATCTGCACTTTCTATTTTATTTCTCTTAGACGGACTCGATGGGTGTCTAGAAATCTTTGACATTACCCGTACCAGTTCAATGGTGCTCCGCGTGCCGTCATGTAGACACCCTAATCTGGGTCTCCTAATTGATTTACTTCATTTTCTGATTTTCTTGTTTCCTCGATGATGAATTGAATCAAGAACAATTTTGAGTATGAACAGGATTTGAGCTTTGAGTGTTTGGAACCCCTTTTAAACCTTAAACCTTTAAACCATAAACCCTAGCCACCTTTAAACCATAAACCCTAGCCGAAGGTTTCACCAGTGTGCGTTGATATGGAACCTATGCGCGTCAGTCAGCCTGCCAGGTTGTCAAACTTTGACCGTTGACCAGCGTGGTGGTTGGTTTAACGCGCGCGCGCCGATCGGGAACCCACGTGCCCCGGTCAACACCTGTCCCTATCACCTTTTTGCCAGCTGGATTTTGTGATCATCAGGGGTCTATTACACTCATAGAACTCTGAGCTTGTCGCCTGAATAGTGTTCTGCAGGTTTGGGGTGCACCACTCTCACAACCACTCCCATCACCTTTTGGGAGAGGCTTAGCCATCAAGCAACCCAAATCAGCCTTATTGGCTGGTTATTCCACCCCATTGCCACCTTCTCTTCCTTCTATAAATACCCCCTTTGATCCTCTATTACAATGGTTACAAGCCCTAGTTCTTTTGCATCCAAGTTCACATTCCTATTTACTACTCAAACACCCTTTACATCCATTTTCAACCATCAAATATCAAAGTTCAATTGCATTTTCAAATCTCAAACAAAGGTATAAACAATTATTGTTTTCCTGTTTTGATCCTTGATGTGGGCTACCAGGGCCAAGGCTGGTAATCTATACAAGTCTTGGTCCTAAAGCTGGCAGGGTTATAAGAACCATGTGACCATACACACCTGCGCACGCTGGTTACCTGTACGTGCGCACCACTCCATGGTTGTGCGCGCAGACTTGCATGGGGATAGGGGTGTTGGTTCTTTTATGTTGTATTGCTTATAAAATCACTGTGGTGCATATTTAAAATATGTTTACTGTTTTACATGTTAATACCTGTTGTTAGTATTCAATATGCATGTTTGCTGCTTTGGAATACCCCTGGGTTACTTCTGAATGTGTCTTAGAGCCCAGGAATGCAACACCAACTACTGGAAGTCCAGTCAGAATAGGCGCGCGCCTATCCTTGATCTGCGCGCATAGATTGACAACTGACCCCAACGGTTGGCTTTGCATGGGTAACTTAGCCTAAGGCCTTTGTTTTATTCTCCATACTATTTATGGGGTGTATTTCAATTAATATTCTCCCTATTTGTAATTATATAGTCCCCATGTACATATAAACTGCTTAGACTGGTTTTGGGTGAGCACTGGTCATTCTAGAGCCCAAAGGGGGATATAAATCAAGTCTGTTAGGACAAGCTAACTCACGCACGTGGATCGAAGAATGGTGCGCGCAGGTCTATTTGCACGCACGTAGATCATTGCATGCAAGTTAGCCACTATTTGGGCCAACTTCTGATTGATGCACTGTTTTAGTTATTCAGCAGTATTGTGATTTTTAACTCATTTATTTCTTATTGTATCATCTATCCATACTATGCAATCACATCCTGCAAAGTGTTATAGTTTTAATCCCCATTTTAACTGTTCCTCCACCCTAATTGGCTAAAAATCGATTAACAAAAGAAGAATCTCAATATTTTCACAAAATGACTAAGTAGAGACCAATCTCCGCATTGGGCAAGAAGGGTGCCTTAAAACCTTCATTTCTGGTAACCTGGCTCCCGCATCCAGATATGGTTATGATGGACTGGTGCTTTCACTTTTTCAAATCAAACAGCGTATAAAGCGTTTCAAGTTCGGTTCCTTGGGTGTCGAACCTTCAAACCCAAGTGGTGACTCTAAATTGAGCGTTCATCCCGCTAGTGCTCCCTCGATTTGGCCTTTTAAAGAATGGAATTTTTAAGGGCACGTTGCCTACAATCTACCCGCCCTTGCGGTTTTCAGCCCAATGAGCTTCTCTCAGGGGTAGTAATGTTTGAGTTGATCCAAATTGACAAGCGTAGAGAATTCATTGCCGTCGAGGTCGATGAGCTGCGCAACTCCTTCGAATGGGATGGTCTTGATGATGTATGGCCCAGCCCACTTTGGTTGGAACTTTCCCCTTGGATCAAAGACATGTGCTCGCATTTCTTTTAGAACCATATCCCCTTCCGTTAAATTCCTAGTTTTAACCTTCTTGTTGAATGTGCGAGCGATCCTTCGTTGGTATCCTTGCACATGGTAAAGAGCTTTCAATCTTCTTTCGTCGAATAGGATGAGTTCCTCAAACCTGCTTCTCAGCCATTCTGCTTCGCTTACGTCACATTCTGCCATGACTCTTAGCAATGGTACCTCTAACTCAATGGGGAGAACGGCTTCCATGCCGTACACCAAGTAATAGGGTGTTGCCTCTGCCGGAGTATGTACGGATGTCCGATATACCCAAAGTGCTAGTGATTGTTGTTCATGCCAATTCTTTGTCGACTCAGTGGTTCTTTCGAGGATTGTCTTGATGGTTTTATTTGCCGCTTCCACAGCCCTATTGGTTTGTGGTCGGTATACCGTTGACTTGTGCACTTGAATCTGGAATCCTTGAGGACTTTTCTGGCTCGCCCCTTGAAATGCACCCCATTGTTAGATACAAACGCTTGCGGGACACCATACTGATAAATGACATTTTGCTTGATGAAGTGTGCCACTTGTACCGTTGTCAAAGTCGTGTAAGAAGCTGCCCCTACCCATTTGGTGAAGTAATCAATGGCAACTAAGATGAACTTATGGCCGTTGGATGCTACTGGTGTGATTTTGCCAATGACATCAATTCCCTAAATAGAGAAAGGCCAAAGTGAGGCCATTTGATGTAGCTCGGATGGTGGGACGTGCATGAGATTTGCATGGGTCTGACATTTTTGGCATTGCCGCACATACTCTACAGATTCTGTCTCCATGGTGAACCAGAAATAACCTTGCCTCGGAATCTTCTTAGCGAGCATCATGCCATTCATGTGGGGATCGCAGACACCCTAATGGATTTCCTGCATTACCCTTGTTGCTTCATCACCATGGATACACAGCTTGTGCAATCCGCAGTATGACCTTCGGTATAACCTTCCTTCGCAAATAATATAGTGAGCTGCCAACCTTTGGAGTGCAATTCGATCTTTCTTGCTTGCTTCGGCTGGATGTTCCCCTCTTTCGATTATGTTCCAAATGTCATGGTACCATGGCAGGCCATCGTCAGGTTCATCAATGACCATCACATGATCGTACGCAGGGAAGTTATTTTGTTCGATCATGATTGGTCTCATCTTAACACAGATTAGAATTTCCACCATGGACGCCAAGGTTGCAAGGGCATCCGCGAATTGATTTTTTTTTCTCGGCACGTGGGTGAAGGTCACATTCTCGAAGCGCCGGATTAGGTCATTTAGCTCCTTGTGATATGGTTTCAACTTTTCCTCCTTGACTTTCCAGTCGCCGTTAGCTTGTGATACAACAAGGTTCGAGTCTCCTATCACTTCCAGTTTCTTAACGGTGATAGCTAAAGTGGCCTCCATGCCCACATTGCAGGCTTCATACTTGGCTTGATTATTAGTGACTTCGAAATTGAGTTTGAAAGAAAGAGGGATGTGCAACCCTTCCGGTGATATTAGCAATGCTCCAACCCCGAACCCCTTTTGGTTGGCGGCCCCATCAAAATACAGTTTCCATGTATCGTCTACCACAGTCATCATTTCCTTATCAGGGAACTTGAACTCAGAGTCTTTTGGCCCTTCGATTGGGTGATCCGCTAGGAATTCTGCGATTGCTCTTCCCTTGAAAGACTTTCTTATGACATACTTGAGCTCGAATTCTGTTAGCAAGAGCAACCCAACGCGCTAGTTTACTAGTGAGTGTTGGTTTCTCAAACTGTAACGCGCCCAATTTTGGGTACGCTAATGGGCATGTTATTACATAAATAAGAGAGTCTGGCTCATTATTACATCATACACAAAAAGGTACATTTATTCAACAAGGGAAGAAGCTAGGGTTCCTAACTATACTCCGTCTTGCTCCTCCATCCTAGCGAGCTCCTCGGCTCCAAATGCCTCCAAAGTGTACAGTTCTCCCTGTTCATCTATGAGGTCTGACACATTATACTGGCGTCACCACCAATATAATATGTCAGGGTCACCAAAAGGTAACACCGTGAGCTACAACGCTCAATAGGAAAATCCTTAACCCCAACCTTAAACTTACAAACAGTATATAACAATGCATAACAATCACACATCCACATTCGATATTCAACTACCATTGGTGTCCGTGATTTTCTGAGTTTCTCCTACGCGACTCATCGTAGACCGTGTCACCATTTTTACATACCAATCAACATTTTCCAAAATCCTTTGTTTTAACACACCCAACCTCGGTTCCGCCGTTCCGGGTTCCCGAGTATCCTCACAATGGTTCCACCGTCCCGGGTTCCCATTGGCACACATTGCATTGGCTCCTCTCCGCGGATAACCAAGCCACACACCAAACCTCGGTTCCACCGTTCCGGTCTCCCGAGTATCCTCACAATGGTTCCGCCGTCTCGGGTTCCCATTGGCACACAAAACACACACCACACAATGGGCTACCACGTCCGGCCACATTCCGGTTTCCAAAACATTTCACCCTTTTCAAATCACGCCTTTTCATTAACAACACCCTAAGTGCCATGTTTCTACTTTCCCGATTTTCGTGTCTCGTTTTCATGCATCGACTCCACAGTAGGACTTCATATGTAACCATGAATCTTTCATTGAAATCTTTAAACTAACAAGATCATCCAACTCAACATTATAACACTAGTAATACATGCAATGCTCATAATCGTCCTAAAGATCAAAATACGAATACTTCTAAACAAGCGATAGTTTCTATCTTTCGAAAATCATTCTTTCTTTTTTTGTGGGAAGTTCAAAACAACATATGTTTATTGAAAGTAACAAGTTGATTATCTCAACATGCTCATGCTTCCATTAGCGATAGTACGTTGGTATTCCAAACATTTCAAGCAATAGATAATCTTATCTACTAGAGAAAAATAGTTAGGGATGTTCTAGTTATAAGAGTATCCTACATTATACTTAGAATGGAGGATAAGGAGATCCTACCTTTCTTCTTGGCGGCAGCGCGACTATGTTGACAATCGAGCGGAGTAACTTCCTACGGTAGGCTTCTGGTAGTTTCGTAAGAGAAAGGTTTCTCTTGAAACTAGATCTTGACTATTACTACTACTACTTTTGGATCGACAGGGCGGTCGAGTGGCGATTTAGTGGCGGCTTAGGACGAGTTCCTTAAAGAACGCAAGAAGAACTTCAAGAACAAAAAGAACTAAGCAAGAACAAAGGAAGAATACAAGTTTTTCTAGAGAGAGAAGTTGCTAGGTGAAGGTGTGAGTTGAATGGCATGAGGGTGGCTCTATTTATAGCCAAAACCATGGCTCTCTCTCCCTCTCACAAGGCCGGCCCCCCTCTCTCTCTCCATATCTCATCTTTTCTTGATTGAAAGCTTGATGGGTTAGGCCATGGATGGCTTGTATAACTTCTACCTAGTTTTAAGCATGCAAGGCTAGGTTTTTGTACCTTGGATTGGATTATGGAAGATTTGGTGGAGGAAAGGAGGGATTGTACAAGATTTGGTGATTATACAAACATAAAAGGACCTTTGAGAGAGAGATTTTTTGGCTAGGAAGAATATACAACCATGGATTTGAAAGGATGTAAGAAGATCATGGTGGTACAACCCTTTCTTTCTTTCTTTTCCCTCCCTCTCTCTCTCCCTCTCTCTCTCTCTCGGCCCACTCGCTCTCTCTCTCTCTCTCTCTCTCTTGTACACTATATATACATATATAAGAAAGGCCAAGTATAAAAGTACATGGGTACAAGATTTTCAAATCAATTAACCCATTAAAGAATTCCAATTAGGCTCATGCTACTTTAAACTAATAGATTATGTACTATAGGAAATCAAGACTTTTATATAAAAAGATTCACAAGTACACATGTCCATATATTTAAATATGTAAAGATGTACCAAGTATCTAATAGAATATAAGGCTAGGATTCCCTTATTAAAATAATCATAAAGTACTAGTACTTAAGTAATATTAAAGTACTTTTAGAAATCTAGGGATTAGATTTACCTAAATATTATAATGCATATAAGCACATGGGAAATCTATGGAAGGGTTATTTAATAGATCCATGTACTTTGTTGGAAGATTAGTGCTATTATCCAATGGATAACAATTCCTCAAGTAGTTATTATCCAATGGGCAATAGTTTCCCTAGCGGTTAATAACCAATGGATAATAAGGAAAAAGATATAAAAAAATGCATATTTGTCCTTTGCACATGTGAATATACACCAATATAAGACTATATCTGGTACTAATCAAATATTCTAATGAATGGCCTATTGTCCAATGGACAAAGATTTCCCTAACATTTATCGCCCAATGGGTAATGGTTAAAAGGTAACTAAATGGTTTGGTAGTTAGGTCTCTCTAACTAATTTGGTTAGAAGCTAACTATACTAGCCAAGAGATATAATCTAAGTATGACGGATTAACAGAGATCAACGAGAAAATTAATAAGCCATTCAAGAGGAATTTAAGAAATTGAATAAACAACGAGATTTTTATTTACTAAAAATCGGAGTTGTTACAACATATCCCCCTTAAACAATTTCGTCCTCGAAATTAGGTGTACGCTCGGATTCGAACAGGTGAGGGTATTTTGCTTTCATGGTTTCTTCTCTCTCCCATGTGGTTTCTCCAGATCCACGGTGCTTCCATAGACTCTTACCAATTTGATGGTCTTGTTCCGGATTATCTTCTCACTTCGGTCTTGAATCTCTATTGGTTCTTCTTCATACGTCGCATCTTCCTCGATAGTGATGTCTTCCCAATTGAGAACATGGGTGGGCAAGGCGAGGTACTTGCGAAGCATTGAGACAAGGAATATGTTATGAACTTTGTCTAGTTGCGGCAGCAGGGCTAGACGATACGCAACCTTCCCAATCTTCTCTACAATGTCGAAGGGTCCGATGTAGCGTGGGTATAGTTTTCCCTTCTTCCCAAATCTGATAACTCCTTTCTTTGGCCTGCTCTTTAGGAATACATGATCTCCTACTGCAAAGGTTAGAGGTCGGCTCCTTTTATCTGCATAACTCTTCTGTCGGCTCTGAGCGGTCTGGATCCTTTGTCTGATAATCTTGACCTTCTCTGTGGTATCCCACACAATGTCAGGTCCAATCAACCCCGTGTCTTCAGCATCTGTCCAGCAGACTGGGGATCGACAAGGTCGGCCGTAGAGAGCTTCGTATGGCGCCATCCCAATACTTGCTTGGTAGCTGTTGTTGTAGGCAAACTCCACCAATGGTAGGTGTTGCTCCCAGTTTCCTGAGAAATCCAAGGCACAGGCTCTCAGCATGTCCTCCAATGTTTGTATTGTCCTCTCCGTTTGTCCATCTGTTTGGGGGTGGAAGGCTGTACTAAGCCTTACGTCTGTTCCCAAAGCTTTCTGCGATCCCTTCCAAAAATGTGATACAAAACGTGGATCCCTGTCAGATACTATCGAGATAGGTACTCCAAGAAGGCGTACAATCTCTCGAATGTACAACAGGCTCAGTTGCTCCACGTTCTCCGTCATCTTTACAGGCAGAAAATGCGTAGATTTGGTGAGTCGATCCACAATCACCCAGATTGCAGTGTTGGATTTGGCAGATCTCGGTAGTCCAGTCACAAAGTCCATTAAGATGTGCTCCCATTTCTAGTTTGGAATTGGTAATGGTTTAAGGTCTCCTCCAGGTTTTTGGTGTTCAGCCTTGACTTGCTGGCACACTAGACAGGTAGACACGAATCGGGCTACGTCCTTCTTCATTCCTTCCCACCAGTACGTCCTCCGCAGGTCATGATACATCTTTGTACCGCCAGAGTGGACTGCGAAGTTTGAATGGTGAGCTTCTCGGAGTACAGCTTCTCGAAGGGTTCCAATATTAGGTACGAATAGCTTTCCCTTGAATCTCCGGCTGTTATCTTTCTTGATTGTCCATCCTAGTAGCGCCTTTCCTTCTCGGATTCGATACCGGATGAACTCACAGTCCTGCTCAGAGGTTTGGGCCAATAATATTTCTCGGTGAAGTGCTGGTTCTGCAACTAGAGCGTACAATCGAGCGTTCCCATTTTCTGACGACGGTCGCAGGTTGAACTCGTTGAGAGTATCTACCATCTCCCATTCCTTAATGGCTGTTTTGACCTTTTGCGCCTTCTCCTTTCGGCTTAGAGTGTCAGCTACCACATTGTCCTTACCGGGGTGATACTGAAGCGTAAACTTGTAGTCCTCTAAGTATTCCATCCATCGGCGCTGCCTCAGATTTAACTCCTTTTGAGTGAATAGGTACTTGAGGCTCTTGTGGTCGGTAAAGACTTCGAATTGTTCTCCCCACAAATAGTAACGCCAAATTTTGAGGGCAAATACTACTGCAGCTAATTCTAAGTCGTGGGTGGGGTAATTCCTCTCACGTGGTCAGAGTTGTCGTGATCCGTAGGCTACAACTTTTCCGTTCTGCATCAGCACACATCCCAAGCCATCTCTTGACGCATCACAGTAAACCGTATAATCTACACCCCGCTCGGGAATGATGAGTATCGGTGCACTGGTCAGTCTCTTCTTCAACTCTTGAAAGGATTTCTCGCAGGCTTCATTCCAATCCAGCTTTACTCCTTTCTGAGTTAGCCTGGTCGTGGGTTTGGCTAAGGTCGAGAAATCTGGTATGAATCTTCGGTAATATCCCGCCAATCCTAAGAAACTCCTGATTTCAAATACTGAGGAGGGCTGTTTCCAGTTTAGCACGGCTTCGACTTTACTTTCGTCCACCGCGATTCCTTCCTTGGATACTACGTGCCCCAAGAACTTAACCACTTCTAGCCAAAACTCGCATTTACTTGTCTTGGCGTAAAGTTGGTTATCTCGGAGTACTTATAGTGCTATTCGAAGGTGTTCCTCGTGCTACTCCTTATTGGCAGAGTATATCAAGATGTCGTCAATGAACACCACTACAGATTTGTCTAAGTAGGGTTGAAAGATCTTGTTCATGAGACACATGAATCCCACCGGAGCATTAGTCAAACCAAACGGCATCACTACAAACTCGTAGTGCCCGTATCTCGTGCGGAAGGTTGTCTTGGCGATATCTTCGTCTCGGATCCTCAACTGATGATAGCCTGATCGGAGATCAATCTTAGAAAAGCAGGTTGCTCCTCTCAACTGATCAAATAGGTCATCGATCCTAGGCAACGGATATCGATTCTTGACTGGGACCTGGTTTAACTTTCTATAGTCAATACACAGCCGCAGTATTCCTTCCTTCTTCTTCACAAACAATGCAGGTGCTTCCCATGGCGATGTACTTGGTCGGATGAATCCTTTGTCCAACAGCTCCTATAATTGGGTCTTGAGCTCCTTTATTTCTACAGGGGCCATACGGTATGGTGCCATTGAGATTGGTGCTGTTCCCGGTTGGAGTTCTATAGAGAAGTCTATCTCTCTTTGAGGTGGTAAGCCCGAAAGTTCTTTAGGGAAAACATTGGCGTACTCACACACGATGTGCGGTAATCCCAATTCCATCCGGTCGGTTTCTTCCATTTGAAGACTAGTTAGCCATCCAAACAGTTGATTCTGCCACTGGGATCTCTCCGTCGTCAAGCTTGATGTTTGTCTATCCCCCTTAAATCGGAAACGAGTTCCTTCGGAGGTATGAGCCGTCACTGTCTTCTGATGGCAATCTATGACAGCTCGGTGAGCTAATAGCCAGTCCATCCCAAGGATTACATCGAAATTTGCTATGTTGATTACTCTAAGATCGCAAGTCAGACGTAGGTTGGCTATTTCTATCTCGCACCCTCTACATACTAGATTAACAGCTATACTCCCCCCCATCGGCGATTTGACTTTCGTACACAAACTAAGGGGTTCTGTTTCTAGTGCTAGAGTGGTTACGCAGGCAGAAGATATAAATGAATGCAATGCTCCCGAGTCAAACAATGCTTGTACGCAGGTACTATACAATAATAACGTACCTTGGATCACCGAGGGATCCTGTTCCTGCTTCTGCTCCTCAGTCTGTAGCGCGAAGATGCGCCTTCCAATGTTCTGCTGGGTTCCCAAGGGTTGTTTCCCCTTGTTCTGCCCATTCAGCTGCTACGACGGACCTCCTGAGTTTGGCTTCCCAAATCCGGCCTGTCCCAGCTGTTGAGCTTTCTGGCTTCTAAAACCTCCAGTTCTCTCCCTCTGGGGTTGGGGGCATTCACGTTTGTAGTGGCCCATAGCTTGACAGTTGAAGCACTATATTGTCGCTATGTCTCTGCCACCCTTCTGTGGTTCGCCACGTCCTGGTGCAGCAATCTTCCAAGGTTGGTTGTTTCGAATCGGGGTGAAGGGTTTGGTAGGGTAGGGTCCACGGTTGTTGTTGGAAGGATGAGTTTGGATTGGTTCGCTAGTGTTGCCTGTTACCTTTCTCCATCGGATTTTGAAGTCATTTTCTTCACTCTCTAGTTGAAGAGCACACTTCACAACACCGGTATAAGTGGGGAAAGCCTGAGCTACCACAGCCCTTCTAGCAGTGGTCAGCCCCTACTCAAATCTTCTCGCCTTCTTGTCCTCCATTGCAACGGCAGTTTGGGCGTAATGAGATAGCTCCTCGAATTTGGCTGCGTATTGAGTGACGGTCATCGTTCCTTGCTTTAGGTTAAGGAACTCTTGCTCCTTGGCCAAACGAAAGGGCGTAGGAAAATACTTGTCGAGGAATAGGGTTTCGAACTCGGCAAATGTCATGGTGGCTATGGCATGGGTTGCCTCTATCAGATCCCACCAATAACGGGCCTCTCCTTTCAGCTGGTATGTGGCTAAGGCCACACGATCTCCATTTCGGGTAATCTCCAAGGTGTCCAGGATCACCTTGACTTCCTTCAGCCATGTTTCAGCTACGGTGGGGTTGGTATCTCAGTTGAAGGTCGGAGGTCGGCGTTTGCAAAATTCATTCATTGCTCGGGTTCGAGTCATAGGTTCATCATCGCGGTTTTGGTTCCGGCGGTTGGTGTTTAAGGCGGTTACGAGTGCTTGCATGACCTGAGCTAGGTCATGGTTAGGGTTAGAGGTTTCACCGTTCTCATATCCTAGCCCACTGCGTCGGTTCACCATCTACGAGTAAAAATTGTAAAGGGGGAGTTTTAGTTTATTAACAATTTTCCTTTTGCAAATGGTATATCTTTCTAGAAGTCAAAAGCAATCCATTATAATATGCAATAGTACTCTTAAAACAAAACAAGCTTTTCATAGATAAGCAAGAATTACAGTCACAAGCATAGAGTTCTACTATAAAACAAGTAGACTTACGACAAGCTTTCCTAATACAAGTTGAAAACGATCCTAATCTTTAACATCCTACATCCCGAAGGATTACATGGTTACTAGATTTATTCTAGGTGCGCCTAAGTAGTATCCTTGGCCTTTATGAATCTTTTGGGGTCTCGTCCTCCTCGAGATTCTCTTCATCTTTAGGGTTTTCTTCCTCGGTCACCTTATTGGTGTCCTCTTTGTTACCGACTTCTTCCTCCTCATCACCATCCTCAAAGTCCTGCATCGGGGGTAGGACACCAAAGAACTCGCGGAAGGCATACAAGACTGGGAACATTTCAGGAAACCAAGGGTCTTCTTCCACGGGATTAGGGGTGTTCTGTTGCACTCTTTGGAAATCCCTCTTTTTTGTAAGTACAATGGCGGTGAAGTCGGGATCTTCCAATCTCTGGGCCGTCAGGGTTTCTAAGGTATTTCTGGGTTGGTAGGCTTCGACTAAAACATCGACTAGATATTTCATCTTCAAGCAAAAGTAAAAACTTTAATGGGGTAAGGATGATTTGGTACCCAATTAGGTTTTAAAAAAAAACAAGTATGGAATCATAAGCTAAAAGGAAACACACAACTTTCATTATTTAAAGGGGTGGATACAACATAGATGGCTTATAATAGCCTAATCCTACTACTTCCTATTTACAACAAACGATCCACCACTTCTTAAACCTTCCTAACCAATCTAGAAGATATTTGGGAATTCAACCTGATATGCACCAATGTCGGTCTCATAAGGTGGTGGTGGTACATCTCCGGAGTCAGCGGTTATGTCCATGACTTTGGGCTCCGCTCCTAGGAGTGCTAGTTCCTCCTCGTCAAATTCTTCACCCTCATCTCCCCAAATCTCTAGGTCCTCGTCGTCGGACGACCAATCTGGATTTGGTGCTTGCATTAAGTGCTGCCAGTCCGCTTCGTTTATTGGAGGGTCGTTGAACTCCTTGGGGTTCTCTTCAGGGTCTTCCTCGGGATCTTCTTCGGGTTCTTCCGCAGGTTCTCCCTCGGGTCCTTCCTCGGGATCCTTTGCAATCATGTTAACGAGCGGTATCATTGGAACTAGGGCGAGGGCTGCTTCAGCATCGTTTCCCTCAATTAGGAACACATCATTGGGGGTGCTATTTGGACTAGGACAGGTACTGCTTCGGCATCATCCACCTCTTCCTCATTTTTGGGAAATACTAGGATGCCATGTTCTTGGTAAAAGTCGTTGGTGTAGGGGAAAGCATAGGGAAAATAAGGATCTCCCACTAGTTGATGTGTCATGGCTCTTATGGTGCTTGTAAGCTGGCGAGCTTTAGCTAGTAGGTTGATTTGGTAGGTACTCAAGGGATTCATCTACAAGGACAGAGTTTTAAACCTCAATTAGTAATGTCCTACAACAGAGTAACACTTAAGAAGATTTGAATCTAAGTTCCACTTCCGATCTTTGATTTAAGTCATCATCCAATTGTTCGGGAATTCTCAGCTCGGTGGTACTGCCAATTTCCACACCTTGCTTTAATCCGAAGATTGTTTTATCAGAATTCCACCCAATTTGGGACGGTAAACTTAAACTCAATTCACGTTTGTGCAACGGTCAAACTATCTCATGGTTCTACCCATTCTACCCGTGGCCGAGGGTTGAACCTAAAGCTCTGATACCAAGTTGTAATGCCCCCAATTTTGGGTACATTAATAGGGCATGTTATTACATAAATAAGAGAGTCTGGCTCATTATTACATCATAAACAAAAAGGTACATTTATTCAACAAGGGAAGAAGCTAGGGTTCCTAACTATACTCCGTCTTGCTCCTCCATCCTAGCGAGCTCCTCGGCTCCAAATGCCTCCAAAGTGTATAGTTCTCCCTGCTTATCTATGAGGTCTGACACATTATACCGGCGTCACCACCAATATAATATGTCAGGGTCACCAAAAGGTAACACTGTGAGCTACAACGCTCAATAGGAAAATCCTTAACCCCAACCTTAAACTTACAAACAGTATATAACAATGCATAACAATCACACATCCACATTCAATATTCAACTACCGTTGGTGTCTGTGATTTTCTGAGTTTCTCCTACGCGACTCATCGTAGACCGTGTCACCATTTTTACATACCAATCGACATTTTCCAAAATCCTTTTTTTAACACACCCAACCTCGGTTCCGCCATTCCGAGTTCCCGAGTATCCTTACAATGGTTCCGCCGTCCCGGGTTCCCATTGGCAGACATTGCATTGGCTCCTCTCCGCGGATAACCAAGCCACACACCCAACCTCGGTTCTGCCGTTCCGGTCTCCCGAGTATCCTCACAATGGTTCCGCCGTCTCGGGTTCCCATTGGCACACAAAACACACACCACACAATGGGCTACCATGTCCGGCCACATTGCGGTTTCCAAAATATTTCACCCTTTTCATTAACAACACCCTGGTGCCATGTTTTTACTTTCCCGATTTCCGTGTCTCGTTTTCATGCATCGACTCTGCGGTAGGACTTCATATGTAACCATGAATCTTTCATTGAAATCTTTAAACTAACAAGATCATCCAACTCAACATTATACCACTAGTAATACAAGCAATGCTCATAATCGTCCTAAAGATCAAAATACAAATACTTCTAAACAAGCGATAGTTTCTATCTTTCGAAAACCGTTCTTTCTTCTTTTGTGGGAAGTTCAAAACAACATATGTTTATTGAAAGTAACAAGTTGATTATCTCAACATGCTCATGCTTCCATTAGCGATAGTACGTTGGTATTCCAAACATTTCAAGCAATAGATAATCTTATCTACTAGAGAAAATAGTTAGGGATGTTCTAGTTATAAGAGTATCCTACATTATACTTAGAATGGAGGATAAGGAGATCCTACCTTTCTTCTTGGCGGTAGTGTGGCTACGTTGACAATCGAGCGGAGTAACTTCCTATAGTAGGCTTCCGGTAGTTTCGAAAGAGAAAGGTTTCTCTTGAAACTAGATCTTGACTATTACTACTACTACTTTTGGATCGAGAGGGTGGTCGGGTGGCAGTTTAGTGGCGGCTTAGGACGAGTTCCTTAAAGAACGCAAGAAGAACTTCAAGAACAAGAAGAACTAAGCAAGAACAAAGGAAGAATACAAGTTTTTCTAGAGAGAGAAATTGCTAGGTGAAGGTGTGAGTTGAATGGCATGAGGGTGGCTCTATTTATAGCCAAAACCTTGGCTCTCTCTCCCTCTCACAAGGTCGGCCCCCCTCTCTCTCTCTCCATATCTCATCTTTTCTTGATTGAAAGCTTGATGGGTTAGGCTATGGATGGCTTATACAACTTCTACCTAGTTTTAGGCATGCAAGGCTAGGTTTTTGTACCTTGGATTGGATTATGGAAGATTTGGTGGAGGAAAGGAGGGATTGTACAAGATTTGGTGATTATACAAACATAAAAGGACCTTTGAGAGATAGATTTTTTGGCTAGAAAGAATATACAACCATGGATTTGAAAGGATGTAAGAAGATCATGGTGGTACAACCCTATCTTTCTTTCTTTTCCCCTCCCTTTCTCTCTCCCTCTCTCTCTCTCTCTCTCGGCCCACTCTCTCTCTCTCCCTCTCTCTCTCTCTTGTACACTATATATACATTTATAAGAAAGACCAAGTATAAAAGTACATGGGTACAAGATTTTCAAATCAATTAACCCATTAAAGAATTCCAATTAGGCTCATGCTCCTTTAAACTAATAGATTATGTACTATAGGAAATCAAGACTTTTATATAAAAAGATTCACAAGTACACATGTCCAAATATTTAAATATGTAAAGAAGTACCAAGTATCTAATAGAATATAAGGCTTGGATTCTTTTATTAAAATAATCATAAAGTACTAGTACTTAAGTATTATTAAAGTACTTTTACAAATCTAGGGATTAGATTTACCCAAATATTATAATGCATATAAGCAAATGGGAAATCTATGGAGGGATTATTTAATAGATCCATGTACTTTGTTAGAAGATTAGTGCTATTATTCAATGGATAACAATTCCCCAAGTAGTTATTATCCAATGGGCAATAGTTTCTCTAGCGGTTAATAACCAATGGATAATGGGGAAAAAGATATAAAAAAAATGCATATTTGTCCTTTGCACATGTGAATATACACCAATATAATACTATATCTTATACTAATCAAATATTCTAATGAATGGCCTATTGTCCAATGGACAAACATTACCCTAACATTTATCGCCCAATGGGTAATGGTTAAAAGGTAACTAAATGGTTTGGTAGTTAGGTCTCTCTAACTAATTTGGTTAGAAGCTCACTATACTAGCCAAGAGATATAATCTAAGTATGACGAATTAACAGAGATCAACGAGAAAATTAATAAGCCATTCAAGAGGAATTTAAGAAATTGAATAAACAACGAGATTTTTATTTACTAAAAATCGGAGTTGTTACACGAATAGATATTTGAGAGGGTCCATTTGAGAAATCAACACCACTGAGTAAGCGAGTATGTAGTGTCTTAGCTTTTTGGAGGCCCACACGAGAGCCCAACATGTCTTCTTTAGAGAGGTGTACCTTTATTTGCATCCAGTCTTCTTCTTTCTCAGGTAGTAGATTGCCTTTTCAACTCCATCATCTCCTTTTTGTGCTAACATGCACCCCATCGAGGATGTGGTGACAGACAAGTAAAGGCTCAAAGGTTTTCCCGGGACTGGTGGCATCAAAACAAGCGAATTTTTGAGATACATTCGTACTGCATTAAAGGCCTTTTGACACTTCTCATCCCATTTAAAGGGGACACACTTTTTGAGTAAGCGAAACATCAGCTCACAAGTCGTGGTCAACTTGGTGATGAATCTGCTAATGAATTGAATTTTTCCAAGGAAACTGCGTACATCTTTTTCGGACCGTGGTGGCTCCATTTCAAGAATAGCTTTGATTTTGGTGGGATCTACTTCAGTACCTCGGGCTGTGATCATGAACCCAAGTATTTTTCCTGCCGTGACTCCGAATGTACACTTAGCCGGGTTGAGGCGCATTCTATACTTTCGGATCCTTTCGAAGAACTTCCTGAGTGCAGAAAAATGGTCATCCTATTCTTTGGATTTGACAATCATGTCGTCAACATAGACCTCCACTTCTTTGTGAATCATATCATGAAGCAATGTCGGTTACAACCCTTTGATAAGTTGCCCTAACATTCTTTAACCCAAATGGCATAACCCGATAGCAGTATGTGCCCCATTCAGTGGTAAAGGTAGTCTTCTCACGGTCCTCTGGTACCATGAGGATTTGATTGTATCCCGAAAATCCGTCCATGAAAGAAAGCAAAGCATGTCTAGCAGTATTGTCTACAAGTACATCAATATGAAGCAGGGGAAAATTGTCTTTGGGACTAGCTTTGTTTAGATCCCTAAAGTCTACACAGATTCTAATCTTGCCATCCTTTTTGGGGGCAGGCACAATGTTTGCGACCCATTGAGGGTAATTAGTTACCATAAGAAATTCGGCGTTAATCTATTTGGTGACTTCTTCTTTTATCTTTAGTACCCAATTGGGCCGCATTTTCCTCAATTTTTGCTTAACCGGCTTTGCATCGGGATAGAGGGGAATTCGGTGTTCAGCAATTTTAGGATCGATTCCGGGCATGTTTGCGTGGGACCATGCGAAGACAAATTCGAACTCTTTGAGCAAGCTTATGTATTCTTGGCATTCTTCCAGAGATAGCACGAAACCGATTTGAACCATTCGGGGATTCTCCTCATCTCTTAAGTTTATTAAAATTACTTCTTCTTTTACAGGCTGGGCATGCCTTTAGTCTTCCTTTTCGATTAGAGATCTTAGTTCTTTAGGGATGTCCCCTTCGTACTCTATCCCTTCATCATCGGGGTCAACGCAATTTATTTCAAACACAAAGGGGTAAGTGGAATCAGTCACTTCATTGATTTCATCAGAGGTTCCCACCGAGGGAAACATGGCAGTGGACTCGAACTCGAAATAAAAGCTACGACGGGGAGGGCCCAGAGGCACAAACTCTGACTCAAAGCTAGACTCAAAGGACTCAGTGTCGGTCTTAGAAGACTCAGAGTCAGTGTTACTGCAAGTTACAACAAGTATGAAAGTGCAATTTTTATAGTCTCCAATGGCTTCCACAATGAGCAAGGTTGGATCTTCGACAGCTTTGTCTCCCAGCATCATCACCTCTACATCCTTGATCGAACCCCAGCAGCAATTTCCCCAAATAGAGACTCAAGACTGCCTGAATTGAAAACATCCTCCCAATTGGTGCCAAAGCCTTTACTAGCACCTCCAGCTTCTCAGTTTCCTCATCCTCCCAATTGTCGACAGCGAAGATCTCGAACCCAGGGACTTGCTCTTTTGTCTCGGAATCCCAAAACAATTTTGGATGCCCCTAATAAATGGTTTCCTTTCCTGGCACAAAGCGAATAGGGGCAGGATCTTGGAATAACGCTCTTCGCACATTGTTTGCCTTCCTTTCTTTCTTAGCCTCCTCTTCTGCGAGGTCAAACCCTAAACCGTATTACCAAGGATTTGATGGAAAGTTAGGGAATTCAGATGGGCCTTGCGAATTACACCCCAAACCCATTCCAGGAAGATAGGACATTTTCCTCATCATCTCGATAGCTGTGGAACTAATGTAGAAATCCTCGTCTATTTTGATGGTGAGAACTGTGCCAGTGGTGTCAAAAGAGAAACCTCCTAGCATGATGTCTTCTTCTTCGTGTTCAATTTCTAGTAGAGTAGGTTAAACGAGGAAGGAATATCCAAAACATGGAACTCCACTTCCATCTCATAGTTCTTCACTATCACCTTGATCATAAGAGTGCCTTCTACCCTTCGGAGAGTGTTGTCATAGGCGCAGATGCCTTGGTCTGATGGTGTGAAGTCTTTGTTTTTCAATCTTAAGCAAGAGAGGGCAAACATTGGGGGCTGAACCGTTATCCACGAGGACTACCGGGACCTATTTCCTCATGCACTTGAGAGTGATGTGCAAAGGTTTGTTGTGTCCAGCTCCTTCTATTGGTAGGTCAGCCTCAGTGAATATAACAGCATGCTTTGAAAGGCAAGTGGTAAGTAAAGCCACCATGTCCTCGGGAGTTGTCTCGGGCGCAATTTCCATTAGTGAGAGCATTTGAATCAACTTTGGTAGTAGGCACGGGATTGAGATAGGAGGTCCCAGATGGAGACAGCAATAGGGATTTTGGCCAATTGTCTCTGGATGACATCATCCTCAAGGATGTTATTTTGGACTATGGGATTAAAGAGACCATTTTGTATTGTAGGACGGTCCTCCAGCCTGAAGATTCGAAGGTTGGTAGACATGTCCGCTTCTCGTCACGTGATTCAAGAGTTTCGGGTACGCCTCATCCCAGAGTTCAACATAGTCATCATACAAATTGGTGAGGTCAGTTTCAACCTTGCGCTTTCCTTTGTCTAGCCATGTAGTAGTCAGAGCTTCCCCTAATTCTTCCACAGTCTCACAGGCCCACAAGTCATCTCCTATGATTCTTTCATCTAGTGCAGCCTTTCCAATGGTCCATTCTTCACCTCCTACCTAGAGGTTGACAGTGTCGTCATCTTCCTATAAGCCTTGGATGACTGAAATGCAAGGCTTATCGAGGATATGGATGATAGGTTTTGGTAGCGGGTCATTAATGATGTAGTTTTGAGGACAAAACTCATCATTTCCGTAAAGGTTTTCCAAGTTTTCTAGTGGCTGCCCAAATGGTCGTGGACTCGCTCGATCATGGGCAACATCTTGCTCGTATTCCATGAAGAGGAGGGGCAGTGTGACATAGTCTAGTGGGTCATCCTCCTTTATCATATGCCATTCATTAGGCGTTGGGTCCCATTCTGGTTCATCCTCATCGACGTTCATGAAATCAATTTTTAGCCATTCATCATTGGCTTGCAGAATTCTCGTGTCCTCTTCCATGGGCTTAGGTTGGTTTTCAGCATAGAGATCCGCAGTTTCCCTTTCCAACTATTCATGCACGAGATTCCCCCATTTGATGGTCCAATCATATTCCATGTCCTCGATATAGTGAATCCCCTTTCCAGCCATTCTTTCTTTGGGAATTTGGGCTACAGGTCTAGGTTCAGTTGATGGCACTATGTATTGGCTTAGGTTGAACATAGTGGGATTCAAGTCAACATGGTTAACTTGGGAATTCTGAGCATGTTTTGGGAGCGAATTGGTAACGGTGTTTGGCTTGGAAGGTGGATTTTCAATGGTCCCCTCCTCGGTGAGATCTTGGAGCTTATGTTTGAGTCTCCAATAGTCATCAATGGTATGACCCGGCATTTGGTGATAGGCATAGCGGGAGTTAGGGTTGTGTGATGTTGGCAACTTTTACGGGAGAGGGGTTGGTTGGAGTGGTTTGACGACTCCTTTCTAAATGAGTCTTTCTAGGATAATATGAATGGTGATGAGGAATTTGGCAAGAGTACATGGTTGATTTGATGGTTGGGAATTGGATTGGGTTGATATCTGGTTGACTGGTTCAGATCAATTTTGGTTAGAGGTATAGTTGGCTCGGTCGGTGGCGGGGTTGTTGTTAGAATAGGTCTTTCGATTGCGGGAGTTTGAATCCCCTTTCTCTAGAATGTCGGTTTGCAATGCTTTCTCGACCGTAAGACCAGCCACAAAGAAAGTCTTGAAGTCAGCTCAGGCTTGGGCGAGAACCAAATTCTTAGCGAAGGCTGGCTGCAAATTATGAGTGATCATGTAGATTTGGTCCTTCTCAGTTGGCCTCTCCACCATCTGTGCTGCCTTGGACATCCATCGCATGACAAAATCAGCAAAGGTCTCTTTAGAGTCCATTTTGGTTGATTCAAGCTCTCGAGTGGTCATTTCCAGCTGTATGTTGTAACTATATTGGGCGACAAATGCTGCACCTATATCCTCCTAACTCTTCTTTTTGGACAGGTTTAGAGCCAAAAATCATTGAAGAGCAGATCCAGTCAAGCTTTGATGAAACATTTGAGCCATTACATCATTTTCAATCTTCCACATTGACAGGGAGCCTACATACCCCATTAAATGAGCTTTGGGATCGGTAGTGCCATCAAATTTAGCAAAGTTCGACATTTTGAATTTCTCTAGGAGCGTGGCATTTGGGAACAAGTAGAGTTTGTCCATATCCACCCCAGTTGCAGCGATCTTCTCACTTTTAAGGATTGTCTCCTCAAGTTTGGTAATCTTGGCCGCGAAATCAGCCATGTCGGTGTTTGAACGTCCAGCGGACGTGTCTTTGTCAGATGCGGGAGGGAGACGGGCACTGAGCTTTTCCATCATGTCCACCAGCTGCTCTATCTGATTGGATTGTCGTGTCACCATTTTCCTAACGCCCTCCTCATCGTTTCGACCCACCATTTGAATTGGCAAAGGTGTTTTAGATTCAAGCCGAATGAGTCTCTGTTTAGCAAGTCGAGTCCAGTGGGGATCGGTGTCCTTTTTTGCCTTCTTCCCAATGATTCAGAACTGACAATGAAGCAAAAGACTGATTTAAGAGCGATTTTCTTATAAAGCAAAGGGATGCCATGTTTACGTATCGTCATCTACATCTCCCTAGTCCTAATCACCGACATTTTGCTTCACTTAAGGGCTTTTTTACCAAGGGTCACAACAACCATGGGTAGGTCGTGTTAGGTAGGTTAAATTCCGACTATCGGAACTAGAGCCAATCTTCTTATCTTGACCATCCGAGATAAAGGAATGAGGTTGTCGCGACTTAGATACAAATAGACCTTAAGGTTAAACAAAAGCATGGGGAAGCCGTTCGAGCACGGCTAACACTAAAGGTATGCTCCATGGATTTTAAGTCTCCTAGACTCTTTGGAAATGGCTCTTGAAGGTTGCCTCGATCCTCAGTATTTTTTATTTATTTTAAGAATACACCTTTCGTTGTAAAAAGACTTGAGAGATGTCAAAACAAGTTACTTCTTAGTTCATTCTTCATTCAAGGTCCCAATTTTGATTTTGGAAGCAATTTAGCGGTAGCAACATGAGATCGTAACCACGGTGGCATGAGCGGCATAATGCCTTTAGCCGAACGGTGATATGGCACCGTTGTTTGAATGGTGTGGGTACCATGGCGCTACCACTTGATCACTTCTTCGTTTTCCATTGGATCTTTGATTGAGGAACGAGCTTAGGATGCAACAAGTTTTGATTCCTTTTAAGGCTTATTACTTGGAAAGGGACTATCCTTTAGACAACGTGTATTTGATGATATACACAACTCTTCATCAGGTCTTAGCAACCTTTTCTGGGTTGCAGGAAGGAAAAAGGGAAGTTCTAGAACTACCGTAATGGTTGAACTATACATGTGATGAAGCATGATGATGTATCACGTAAAATGAGAAAGATGCAACACGTAAGCAGAGTATATCACATAGTCCTAAACAAACGGGCTCCTGTCCTAGTGGGGAGAGTTCTATGGTTATCTATAAGTGCAAAAGGCCGGACTTTGGTTCTAGAAGGGTTCCTCAGACTCGGAGTCATAGGTATGCCTCTCACTGCTGAACGTACGCCGACTAGTGGTCGATGGCAGCGTGACCCTTCTGCGTCGGAGGTTGCTGTGCATTTCAGAATTCCTTAACCTTTAACAGGATTGCCAAAATACGCCAGCGCGGCTAGTGAACAGTGCAAGTGTAAAGCAAAAGTTAAGAATATAAGCATTTTTCTTATATCCCATGAATATTTTTCAAGTTTGGCTCTCAACTCCCCAGCGGAGTCGCCACTGTGGGGTACCAGAGCTCGAGAGGCCTTTTCGGAGGACTCCCTGCGCGCTCATTTCTTCTTGGATTTATTGGAGATTGAAAAGTCGCCACCCGGGTTTTTATAAAATGGTTTGCCACTCGAGAAACCTGGAACTTGAAAATGATATTTGAGTTTGAAAATAAACTAGAGATTTTAGATTCAGAAGCCAAGTTATGAGAAGGGAAGGCTTTCGTTCGGCACTCTTCTTGCCCGATACGAGGACTGGTCTCTACTAAATACTTGTGGAATTTTGAGAAATGCTTATACTTTAACTTTTTAAACACATAGCAAGTTGAATGTGAGGTGTAGACATATGCTGGAGTGTACAATATATACATGAGTGAAATACGACAGAAAGTTACGTGTTATGGATGAAATGAATGCAAACTGTCAAAAATCTGCAGAAGTAAAAAGAAAACTCCTTTGCACTGGGGAGTTAGTGCCCAATGCAAACTACCTTCTGGGACAACTCCTTTGTGTTGGGGTCTCAGTGCCCAGAGCAAAGCAATTGTCCAGATCAGTTTTTGAAAATGTTTATTTTTTTTATCCAAACAGTGGATTAATTGGTGAAATGCATGAATATCATTTTGATAATGTTTTGAGGTATTTCTAGATGAAACAATAAAAAAAAGCAGTATTAAAAAGTATTGTAAATGAATAATAAAGACTAGAGATGGACGTAAAAACCTCTGGATTCTACTGATATTGAAATAATCAGCAAATCCAGAAAAGGGGTGTTCAGCGCTGGAGAGGGACTTCCTAGCGCAAAGCACACGCAATCACATCTTTTTTTGTGTGAAAGGCCCATGATCGCGTTAGCTTGCTCAAGGCCCTTCTTTAGGTCCTGGTTTCCTCAGATGAACAAAAATCAGAGATGCAGGTAGTTTACTACCTTTTGAATGCTTGAACAAGACTTTGAGCTTTGGTTTGGAGGATTTAAGGGTTGTTTAGAGTTGGTGAATGACGAAGAAGAATTATTATCGTGGAGTGTTAAAAAAATGTAGATTTTTGGGATGAAAATGAAAATTTTCTCTTTAAATATGAGATATTTCAGAATTTTCTTCAAGTATGTATGAAGAAAACCCAGAATATATATTTTAGAGAGAGAAAGGGGTTTCAAAGATGAAATGAGGTGTATTGTATATTGTATTGTGGAGTGGAGGTCCTTGAATATGGCTTTAGACACCTTTTATTTATAGGAAAAAATAGAGGGGGGACATCTATGCTGGCTTAGATTCGGCTAAATGCTTTATAGAGTAATGATGAGATTCTTGTAGCAGTCAGAGCTGTCAGGAACAGAATTTGGTTCCCAGCACTGGGGAATGGGCTTTTAGCGCTAGGGAGTGTATTGGATTCATTTGCGCTAGACAATTGGTTCTTTGCGCTGGGCACTTATGGGTTCAGGTTCTGGGATGCTCAAAAGTCATTGATCAAACCTTCAAATTCGTGGTTCTGTCTCGTATCATCATTGGAAACCAACTCCTTAATTATCGTTTCATCGCTTTTTAATCCCGTAACGTATTTTCCACATCCTTTCTCACATTAAAACATAATCCACTTTAAAATTATCTTGCAACAAAATATTAAAATCATGGGTCTCTACAGCTGAGCTGAGCATGCCAATGTTCAGGCTTGTTTACTAATTTTTCTGCCAGCTCAAGTTAGAGCCCAGCCGAGTTAATGTCCAGGCTTGTTTATTAATTTTTTTACGAGCTTGAGCTGAACTCAATAAAAACTCAATGAATCAAGTTCGAACGAGCCCAAAATGAGCCGAATTGTGCAAGTACGAGCCAAATTGTGATTAATTATAAAAATTGTTAGATTTGTTTGAAACATCAATATTATTTTTGAATTTGTTTCTTCAAAGCTACTTGATACTTAGTGTTATAAAACAAGGAAATAATTGGCTAGTGATTATTGCTGGTGGGGCCTATTCGATTAAGTCCGATAAACAATTAGTCTCCGATTACTAATCAATATGCACCGATTTATCGTCGATTAGTCTAATTAATCGCTCAAAGGTGGTTGACCGCCCGACTAGTGTCCAGCGACTTGTAGAACATTGTTTATACTTTATAAAAGTGTAACTAAAGTAAGTGAGATATTTAAACAACCTAAATAATCTTGATGAAAATACTTCAAAATTATTAAATGGTATGTAAAAGATTTCTTAATAATACTCCCTCCGTCTCTATTTAATACTAGTTCCTTTTGGGAGTTTGTGCATCTTGTAATATATAATGTTTTATACTTCCTCCGTCCGCATTTATTAGTCTCTTTTTGAAATCAATGTCATTTTTGATTGCTTATATATTTCAATATGATCTCAAAAAATATGCAATATGGATTTTATTTGATAGATCTCGATTAGTTTTATTATTCAAAGTTTGCAAAATCATGATTACCATTATAAATTGAAAGAAATAAGGAATCAAAAATGGAACAAATTTTAGAAATGGACCAACAAATGCAGATGGAGGTAGTATATGATTTTAAAAACATTGTCTTAAAGAACTAATCGATATCCATCAAACATGATACACATTAAATTCTGTAGACACTTCAATTTGGACTCTTTGAAATACCTTTAAACTTCCCAAATGATGATGAAAGGACAAAACAGTCTTTGGACAACTGAGAACAATGCTCCTTTTGAGTTTTTAAACCCAAACAAAATCTTTTTCAAAATGCAGAGCCAAGTGCTTAGGACCCTGATCTAGGCGCTCAGGTCTAAGATGGACAAAAGCGCTCAGGAGTGTCTTGGACCTGAGCGTTCAAGTCCCTTGCGCGCGCCTAAAAAAGCAGAGTATCCACTTTTCGCAAAACTTTTCTACTAATTTCGGCTGGGCAGGCATGCAGGACTCTCCCTCTCCCAAACAACTATGATGGGAATCTCTTTGAATACAATAATGATTTCCACTACCCTTTGATAAAAAATTTCTCTATAAATACAAGCCTTGTATTTGAGAGGAGAAAGCTAAATTTTCAGCTAAGAGAGAGAACCTAAGCTTTACAACACTCAAACACCTAAGCTCTACAACACTCAAACACACCCAAAAAAACCTTTTTCTACTTCAAAAATCAACCTTCTTGCCGAAAGGAAGCATTGTTCAAGCTTAACAAAGGTAGAAAGCCATCCTTGGCTATTGTTTTCTCACCTTGAAGGGAGCCACCAGGGTCAGGTCAGTTCCTTATACTGACTTTGAACTTGGCTGGCCTTTATTCCGAACAAAATGGAAATTCAAAATTTCTGAGCTCAGAAGGACTTGAGCGCTCAAGACTAGTTCTTGAGCGCTCAAGTACTTGAAAATTCTCATTTTTGGCAAAGGCGTGAATGCGTGGAGCACGGACGTGCCAAGACTTGTAGCGCCTAAATTTTGATGAAGATTCCCGTGAATTTTGACTTCTAACGTAAGAGCGATTGCGTGTGACCCAAAGGTTAAAGATCACAATGTGGTTTGTTGCTTGCCACACAGTCGTGGACTTAAAATTTCCAAGTCGTATAGGAAATGGACTTAGAAACATGAACTTTATTACTTCGGGATAATAAAGTTTGTACAGGAAAAGTAAAAGATCCAAACTACTTGAAGAAGTGAGTTTGAATGGTGTTTGAGCACGAGGTACTCGATAAACAACTTTGCTGAAAGTAGGAAAGTATGCTTCGCTGGGAAGGCTTTGGTTGTAAGCGTTGAGCTTTGATTAGTGTTGGACCCGTTTTTCATCTTGTGAACTTGTATAAATAGGCGCTGCAACATGCTGATTCAGGCCTGAATTCAAATTCTGCATTGCACCATTAGCTGACATGTGTCCCATGATGCTCCACTTTTCATGCATGTTTGATCATGGGCAGTTTTCAGAGGTTAATGGCAGTTACCAAGGTCATGGGTCCATTTGATAACTACCCCACTCCCTCATTTTGTGCTCCTGCGTGTCACATGGCCAATTGACTAAGTCAATTGGCCTTTGAATGTGGAGGAAAATAACTGCCACAACAACAACCAATTCCCTAAAACCATGGGCCTTGTTCCCTGAACCAGATCAGCACCTCCCATATAGGCCAAAAACCGTGGGCTAGCTTCCCAACAAATCTTGGGCCGTATGTTCACATGGGCTGCATGATTCTTGGATCCAAATGGGAAATACCCATGGCCCAAGATCTACCCAATCAATAACTTAACTTTCGGCCCAAATTAATTAAGGAATTAATTAAAAATCCAATCACAACTAGCCCGATCTGTGGTGCCAAAAATGGATATAAACATTGCCCCCCCTACGCCTTGATTCTGTTAAGATTAAGGCGTTTGGAGAAGAACAATTTTTGGCATCCAAACAGATCTTGATGTAAATAATAATTTATCAGGCCCAAATGTGGCCTAATATTCCCTCTTTTCGAATCTGCCGTGGTCATTATCAGATTACCATGTGGGGCTTTTATCCACAAAGGAGGTCTCCTTTCTCCCTTGGAACTCTAAAAGCTTCCAAAAGATCCCTTTCCAATCCAATTTCTTTTTGTAATATGTGCAGCCTTCATTGAGATAGAAACAAAAATTCAAAAAGTGGGGAGGAGAAATAGGAAATGGTACATATCCCCAGGTTTTTAAACCTGACATCCAGCACCGCCCTTAATAAAGCTAACCTCTCTCTCTCTCCTTCTTCACTTTTCATTTTCGTTGCCCCCCCTCTCTCTCTCATCCAAAGCTGAAAAAACCCTAGCCACCATTGTTGAACCCACAAAGCTCTGAACAATGTCGTCTTTTAAGGCTAAACAACCGGCCAAGAACCAAACTTCCTACTCCGACGAAATCAAGATCATCATATCCAAAAGCCTTTCCATCAACTCTGAAATCTTAATCGATCGTACCCCACCCCGCACATCCACTGTTAAAAATGGGGCTTGGGCCCGCCTTCAATGGTGACTTCCCAGAGTCGCTCTACCCGTTTTATCCCCTTGCCAAAGAAGCCTTGCCGTTTGATTTCATCACCACCGATTGGACCGCATATCCCAGGGATATCCCAAATCGGCTCTGGCACAAGCCTGACAAGCAGTACATCCAATGGGTCAATCGTGTAGTAGCCGTGAAGGAAGGACTGTGGAAGGAAATAGGGATCTACGAAGCCATCATGCTCAGCCGCCATCTCATCGATATGGATAAAGCCCTGTTCATGGCTGCGGCCCAACTCTGGTGTGTTTCCTCTAATGCTTTTCACTTTCGTGTTGGTATGATGGGTATCACGATGCAAGATGTCTCATTTCTTACCGGCCTTCGCCCCCATGGGATTAGGGCCGATTGTTTTGTTTCACAGAAAACCCCATCTTTCACATACCCTGAATCGGCCCAACTGGCCTATTCTAACTTCTTGAAATACTTTGCTGGTGAAGAAGGGGATGAAGTCACCGAGGAAGAGCATGGCTCTTCTCATCTATTGGTTGAACAAATGCATTTTTTGTGTTTCTTCAAGTAGGATTACCAAAGAATTCACTGACATTGCCAAGGCCTTGGCTTCGGGCCAGAAATTGGCCCTAGCCCCACTAGTCCTTGCACATTTATACCATGGTATGTAGGAACTGTTAACCAACAAATTTGTCTTCGCCCTCGGCCCTCTTTGGATTGTCACCCTTTGGCTATGGTCATACTTCCCCATGCTGGCCCCAAAAATGAACAAGAACCCCGCACATGCATGTTACGGCCGTCACTACGTGGGTCAAGAACTCCACTCACACGACTTCAACTCTTGTTTCACCTACTTTTATCGTGAACTAACCACCTTGGGCAAGGGCTACATGCCATTCGAAAGGGAAACTGTACCTCTATGGCTGAAAAACCATGCTGGTGAGCCTGGAGAAAACTTTGATGAACATAAGGAGGTCTGGGCCAGCTTCCTTATCTCGAGAGACCTGTTATACGGCATGGGAATGTCCTCGGCCAACAATAGATGTGGGACAGAATACTGCAATGCTGCCCAATTCGCCCGCCAATTTGGGCTTATGCAGCTCATTCCAATCCCCCCGTATCTGTCCTGCAATGAGGATTTCATTGATAGAGTCATCGTACCAGAAAAAACTTTAGAGACCATCAGGAACCAATTTGCCAAGGCTGAGGCCACTTTTCAGTTAAGGCCTTACCCTAAATGTCCAGAAATGTCTCTAAGATTCAGAATGTGGTGGGCAGCTCATGTAGACAAATACTTTGCCGAAGACCTGGATAAGGTTTTGGCAAAAATAACTCCTGTTGCCATAATTGTGAAAGATGTTGATCCTGTCAAGAAGAAAGCCTCTCGTTCTGAAGGTTCCTCCCCATCCGCAAGCTTGAAAAGGAAAGGTATGCACAAAGAACCAACCTCCTTGCCCCGTTCGTTATCTCAATTCAGGTCTTTACTATACTCATTCATGTAATTTCTATGTCAGGTACACAAGAAATTATCAAACCTGAACCAACAGGAACCTCGCAGAAGAAAAGGCTCAAGAAGCTATCTGACAAGAGACCCGCAACTGTATGATCTGCTCAACTCTTTCCTTTCTTATTCAATGTTGTGATTCAGACCTAAATGCCTAAATTTGCAGGAGAAAACTGCTGCCATTGCTGGTAGGACCCGAAGCAGCACCAAGACTAGCTCCCCTGAACAGGTTAATCTTTCTTCCAAGGTATCTTTGTATTAAGGCCTTAATCTTACTTTCGCTAAGGCCTGAATACTCAAATTCATACCTTTGTTAAACTTTGTATTTTCATTCAGGCCGAATCGAAGGAAACCACCCACCATGCTGAATCAATCCTAAAAGAGGAAACCAAAAAGACAAAAACCCGGACGATTCGTCCTAAAAAATCACAAGGGGAGGAAACACTAGAAGTAGAATTGAAGAAAAGTCCTCCCACTGCCTCTGGTGATACTTCCACTACTTCCTTGGAGGTAAACGTCATATCTTGACTTTGATTCTCCTAATTCTTTCTTGGCCTTTTTTTGACAAACTTGTTTCCTATCCTTTGATGAACCCAGGCTACCTCGGAAGGCCCTCCAACCAACCCTGAGCATGAAGCATCATCCCGAACTCCTAAAAAATCTAAGGCCTCTCCAATCAATCCTGACCCAACACCCATCCAAAAGGAAGAAATTGTTGATGAGGCAGCTGATGAAGACATGGAAGACTTCTTCAAAACTGCTGCTAGCCTCGTTCAGGTATCCCTTTTAGGCATTTCTGGAGACGGGTCCAGTTCTACCCAAGTGCCCCCAACAGCTGGAGAAATTGCCGAAGCCAAGAAGACATTTAAGGCCTTGATCAAGATGGACATAAGGACAGCTCTGCATCCAGGAAGGGTTTCATCGTTCAAGAAGGCTCTCGACATTTTGGCCCGGGCACAGGCCTTCAGCGAAGTCGTCGAAACAACTCTGCAATACTTCCACAAAGACTTCCTAGACATGCAAAAATCATACGACCATGCGTCTCTAGAACTCTCCAAGGTTGATATGAGCCTTACAGAAATCGAGGAACTTCGCCAAGATTTGGGCAAATGTGTAGGTGGCTATGAAGCTTTCAAGAGCCAAATTGAGGCCCATGAGGTGCAGAAAGCCGACCTGACCAAAGACATCCAGGCCTGGGAAAATCAGATCCAAGAGCTGAAGCAGAAACAAGAGGATGCATAGAAGAATATGGTGGCCTTAGTGACCCAACAATCAAGCTTGGAGGCTCAGCAGAAAGAACTGTTTGCCACTTCCAAGGCCGTCAAGATCAAGCTCCTGCCTCTGGTTCCCAATCAATCAGACTTCCAAACCTCAAAAGAAAGGTTAGAGGCCCAACTCAACAATCTTGCTGCCTCATGGGACAATCTTCGATCAAGCCTCCTTAATGAACTGTAGGCCATCCTAGCCTTGTAATAAAGTAGAACTTTTATGTAGCCCTGAACTCTAATCCTTAGGGTTGTTGGTGTTTGCATGGCCTGACCTTTAGGCCTTTTTGACTGTTAATGTTTTTGGTGGCCTAAACAGATTCAGGCCTTTATGGTGGCCTAAACAGATTCAGGCCTTTATTTATCTACTATGGCTTTGATGGTAGCTTTTCATTGAAATCTTTCATTTCCCACATCATAGGATAATGATGTTTCAAAAATTTTCCATTGATAGTATGTTTATGCATTCCACCATCTAAACCCATTAAAAGATAAACATTACCTTCGAACTCCTTGCAAATTTGATAAGGCCCTTCCCACGTTGGAGACCACTTTCCATACCTTGGGGTTTGTGTGCCCAAGGGAAGAACTACCTACCACACCAAATCTCCTTTGGCGAAACTCTTCCTTCTTACTCTTTTATTATAAGCCTTAGCCACGTGACGCTTCTGAACCAACATATGGTCTAGAGTAACTAACCTCACCTCATCAAGGTCGTCCATCTCTATTAACATAGCTTGGCTATAATTAGCAGGACTCAAACCATTCTGGTACGCAATTCTGGCCGATCTAACTGTTACCTCCATAGGAAGTACGGGGTCATGGCCATATACTAGCATGTACGGAGTAACATTTGTGGCCTCTTTCTTTGAAGTTCTGTAAGCCCATAATGCATCAGAGAGGAGCTCATGCCAAACCCTTGGATTTTCTTCTATCATCTTCTCAATCAAGGTCTTATTGGTTGATTCAGCTTGACCATTCCATTGTGCATAATAAGGTGTTGAATGAGAGAGCTGTATATTGAATTGGCTTGCAAAGGCCCGAACTTGTGCTCCAAAGAACACTGAGCCTCTATCTGCCACAAAATGCTCTGGTATACCGAACCTATGGATAATCTTTTCCTTCATAACTTTGATCACATCCTGTTGATCCACAGTTCTCAATGAAAAGGCCTCTGCCCACTTTGTAAAATAATCTGTAGCTACCAGAATGAACTTGTGTTGCTTTGATGAAGGAGGATAGATCATCCCAATTATATCCAAAGCCTTGGCCTTTTAAGCCCAGCCTCTAAAAGGCCAAGGCTTCACCACAGCTTGGTAATCAGTTGCAGGCGTATGATGTATTGGGCCGTGAGCTTGACAAGGCTAATAGCCCTTAGAAAAATGTATGCAATCCTCTAAAATAGTGGGCCAATAATAACCATATCTCCTAATCAGCCACCTCATCTTTATACCGAACTAATGCGCTCCATAAATCCCTTCGTGGACTTCTGCCATTACCTTCATGGCCTCGGTATGGCATAAGCATCTTAATAACAAATCATCTTTGAGGCCTTTCTTGTACAACTCATCCCTAAGAAGAACATAGCTTAATGCTCTCCTCTTAACCTTCCTACTGGCTCCCATATGAGGCCGTTTTAAATAAGCAATGATGGGATCCCGCCAATCCTCTTTACCCTCCTCTTCTTCTTCAACTGGAAGGTCTGAGACAAATACTTCTAGGCCTAAACCTCTTCTCCTTACAGAATGGAGTAGCCTTTTCTGGACCGTAATGATCTTATGAAGAGTTTCTGGTGATAGCTTCAGGCCTGTTGAGGCCTGAGCCAAACTGTTCACTTCCGTATTCATACTCCTTGAGACATGTTTGACAATTACGTTATCAAAGTCTTGAATTAACTGCACCGCTGCCATGTAATAAGGAGCTTGTAACGCTCCAAATTTTGGGTACATTAATGAGGCATTTATTACATAATAAAGAGAGTCTGGCTCATTATTACATCATAAATACATCATAAGTAAAGGGTACATTTATTCAACAAGGAAGGAAACTAGGGTTCCTAATACTACTCCGCTTGCTCTTCTATCCTAGCAAGCTCCTCTGCTCTAAAAGCTTCCACGGTGAACTGTTCGTCTTGAACATCTACAAGGTCTGACACATTATAACAGCGTCGCCACTGATATAATATGTCAGGGTCACCAAAGGTAACACCATGAGCTACGAAAGCTTAATAGAAAAATCCTTACCCACCTATCTTAACTTACAAACAATAGGTTATAATAAAATATCGATTTCCACATGATACGTGTATACACAGCTACAAAAGACAATATCAATAACACATCCGCAATCGCTATATAACTATCGTTGGTGTCCAAGATTCTCCGAGTTTCTCCTACGCAACTCATCGTAAATCGTGTCTCCATTTTCATATACAAATCAACATTTCCCAAAATCATTTGTTTAACACACCCAACCTCGGTTCCGCCACGCCGGGTTCCCGAGTATCCTCACAATGGTTCCGCCGCGCTGGGTTCCCATTGGCACACAATTGCATTGGCTCCGTACCGCAGATAACCAAGCCACACACCCAACCTCAGTTCTGCCGTGCCGGGTTCCCGAGTATCCTCACAATGGTTCCGCCGCGCCGGGTTCCCATTGGCACACAATTGCATTGGCTCCGTACCGCGGATAACCAAGCCACACACCCAACCTCGGTTCCGCCGCGCCGGTCTCCCGAGTATCCTCACAATGGTTCCACCGCGCCGGGTTCCCATTGGCATACACACACACAACTCACATAATGCCATCCAAAATCGGTCATTATGTAGTTTCAAAATATTTCTATCCTTGGAATACATTCCCTTTCATTAACCACACCCTAGGTGCTATGTTTCTACTTTCTCGGTTCTAGTGTCTCGTTTACATGCAAAGACTCCGCGGTAGAACAAAAGTAAGCATGAAACATTCTAACAAGATCATCCAGCTCAATACTACTTATCATGCTCAATCATCACTTATAGCATAACGCCACATGTACGGACGCCCTTGGAGTGAAATCACTTATGCTTACTCAAAGCACAACGCCACATGTACGGACGCCCTTGGAGTGAAATCACTTATGCTTTATCACACCACAAGTAATACAAGCAACTCATATATGCATACTCATAACCATCTTAAATATCAAAAATACAAATACTTCGAGATAAGTAAGGATGCACTACATATAATTAGGAGTAGTAGATAGGGAGAATCTACCGTTCTTCTTGGCGGTAGTCGGCTACGGAAGGTTAGTCGGTTTTGAAATTCGGCGGCGTAAGGGCGTCGGTTTGCTTCGAAAGGAAAAGAGATGTACTTTCTTTTCCTAGAAACAACTTACTAACTTTAACTAAGCTACTTTAAAGATCTAGAAGTGGTTTTGAAAGTGGTTTGGTGGTTTTGCTCAAGAACTCAAGAAAAACTAGAACTTTGAAACAAGAACTCTTGGAATTTCTAGAGAGAAGCGAGAGCAAAGTGAGAAGGTGTGAGTTGAATGCTTGGAGTGGCCTTCTATTTATAGGCAAGCTCTCCCTCTCCCTCCATCATGGCCGGCCCTCTCTCTCTCTCTCTATGTCTCATTTTTTTTATTCCAACAAATCAAGGTTGCTTGGAAGATCAAAGGCTAAATGGTAGGCTTGCATGGCTAGGTTAGTCCTTGAATTTGATCTTTGGAAGATTTTGTGGTAGAAAGGAGGTTTGTACAAGATTCTTGTGTTAAACAATTTGATACTTGTACAAAAGAGGACAATGGTGGTTATACTTTGGCTAGGAAGAGTAACAACCAAGGATTTGAAGTACAAAGAAGATCAATACCAAGGTACACATCAAATCCCTCTTCTTTCTCCTCCTCTCTCTCTCCCTCTCGGCTTCTCTCTCCCCTCTCTCTCTCTCTCTCTCACGGCCTCTCTCTCCTCTCTCTCCCTTGTACTAGCTATACACATATATATGTACTACAATGTGCAAGAATACAAATAAAATATAGGTACTTTTAGTACTAAAGATCAAAAGTAGTCTTAAAGATCAAGATTTTCCCTTTAAACTAATAAATGGGCACATGTGTACTTAAGACAATTAAATATTCAACCAAGTACCTACATCTATGTATACTTAGGTACTAAGCAATCTTGGGAGATCATCTCCCCATTAAATTAATCTAATTGAATACAAACCCCAACATAATATAATATAAGAGTACTTAGGAAAACTTAGGTCTTAAGTCAAAAGTACATACTTAATAAAATAAAGGTACAACATTACATGGGCAATAAGGAAAAAGACTAGTTTAATAAACCCTAGTACTAGTTGAAAGAATAACTCTATTACCCAATGGATAATAAATTCTCTAACTTTTATTGTCCAATAGACAATGGTAATTAGGGAACTTTTATATTAAAATAACTAAAGTCCTTTAAAGCATGTGAACAAATGCCCTATATTTAAATATAGGTGTGGTACCAAGTACCCAAATTAAATAATAGGCTAGGATTCGCTCCATTAAAATAATAATAAAGTACAAGTACTATTTTATTCAACAAAGTACTAGGAAATCTAGGGTTTAGATATACCTCAATATTTTAATGCATAAAAGTACATGGGAATCCAAATCTTGATTATTAAAACAAAGCCTTGTACTTTGTTGGAAGATTAAGGCTATTACCCAATGGATAATAATTCCCCTAATGATTAATAACCAATGGGTAATAAAGGACAAGTACTTTAAATAATAAACTAGGCCTTATAAAAAGACTACATGTCCTTTTGCATGTGGCAAATACACATATGCATATATACATGTATTTATCAAGATATAATAATGGAAAAGCTATTGTCCAATGGGTAAAGATTACCCTAACAATTATTATCCAATGGGTAAAGGCAAAAGGGTTCAAGAGGTTCAAAAGGTTCATCTAGTAACTAGGTGAGTTTGGTTGCTCGGTTCCTCCAAGTAGTCGGTTGGAATCTAATTCGATTGGCCCCGATGGACTAGAATCTAGTTACGACGGATTACTGAAAGTAAAAATAAGTAATTCAAATAAAATTCAAATATTTAACGAAATTTTTATTGACCAAAATTCAGGGGCATTACAGAGCTAGCTCCTCACTATAGCATTTAAACGTCCCTGCTAGATGGTTGATTATGAGGTTTGAATCCCCTATAACTTTCACTTCTCTGGCCTCAAGATCTCTTAAGATCTCAAGGCCTATTACCATTGCTTCATATTCAGCTTGATTATTTGTACATGGAAAATCAAATTGAAAAGATAACTCGGTTCTCAGGCCTTGAGGAGATATAATGATAATTCCACAGCCTGAGACCATTTGAGTTTTTGACCCATCAAAGAGAAAAGTCCAAGGAGTGAGTAAGATTTCAACTGCACTCAGCCCTGTATCAGATTTTTCACCGACATCCACACAAGGATGATCAGCAAGAAAATCTGCTAAGGCCTGGCCCTTTACGGCCTTTTGAGGGACATATTGAAAACTGAACTCCATTAAAGCCAAAGACCATTTGCCTATTCGGCCTCGCATGATTGGCCGAGAAAGCAAGTACTTAATAAGATCTGTTTGACTCATAATGTAAACCACAACAGGAAGCATGTAGTGCCTCAATTTTACTGCTGCAAAGTACAAAGCAAGACACAACTTTTCAATAGGAGTATACCTCCTTTCACAATGAGTTAACAGCTTACTTAAATAATACACGGCTTGCTCTTTCCCTTGCTCGTTGTCTTGTGCTAAAAGGCATCCAATAGAGCCTTCTGCAGCTAAAATGTAGAGCTTCAAAGGCTTGTTCTTGATGGGAGGCATAATGACTGGAGTCTTTGCTAAGTAGTCTTTGATCTCGTCAAAGGCCTTTTAATGGCTTGCCTCCCAAACAAAAATGTCTTGATTCTTCAGCTTCAGGAGTTGAGAGAAGACCTGAACCTTTCCTGCTAGGTTTGAAATGAACCTTCTCAAAAAGTTGAATGATCTTAAGAGCTTCTGCAACTCCCTCTTGGTAGTAGGAGGCTTTGCTTCTATGATTGCCTTGGCCTTATTCTTATCAATTTCAATCCCTCTGTTGTGAACCAAAAACCTTAGGAACTTGCCTGCAGAGACTCCAAAGGCGCACTTTAAAGGGTTCACCTTCAAGTCGAATTGTTTCATTCTCAAGAACGACCTCCTCAAATGCTCCAAGTGTTCTTCATAGGACTGAGACTTGACCACTATGTCATCGATGTAGATCTCCATGAAATGGCCAATGAAATCATGGAAGATGGCGTTCATTGCTCGTTGAAATGAGGCTTCTGCATTCTTTAGGCCGAAGGGCATTACAACCCACTCAAAGGTTCCCAAAGCTCCGGGACACCTAAAAGCGGTCTTAGCCGTATCGGCCTCATCAATGAAGATCTGATTATATTCAGAATGACCATCCATAAAGGACAAAACCCTATGACCAGAGGCCCCATCCACCAAAAGATCTGCAACTGGCATTGGATACTCATCCTTTGGGGAAGCCAAATTCAAATTTCTAAAGTCCACACAGACCCTGATCTTGCCATTCTTCTTAAGGACTGGTACGACATTAGAAAGCCAAGTAACATACCTAGCCGTTCGTATAAACCCAGCATTGAAAAGGCGTTCGATCTCATCTTTCACTTACAAGTAGACCTCATTGGACATCCTCCTTGGTGGCTGTTTGAAAGGCCTGCATCCCGGCTGGATAGGTAACTTATGTTCCACCAAATCTTTAGACAGGCCTGGGAGTTCGTCATAATTCCAGGCAAAACAAGATCTGAATTCTGTTAAGAGCTGAATGAGCTTTTCTTTCACGTCCTCTGGCAAAAGTTGACAAATATATATAGGCCTAGGATTTTCTGAATCTCCTAGGTTAACTTTTTCCAAAGGATCTTGAACATCAGCTTTCAAATCGTCTAACTTGGCAGGGGCTGCCTCCAAGTCTTCCAACCCGATCTCATCCAGGTCTTCCTCCAAATTATCATCTTCATTGATTACTTCAGTCGAACAGGCCGAACGACTTTCTTCTTCTTGCTCTTGTTCTTCCTTAAGCCTTCTTTCAAGCAAATAGGCCTCAAATTTCATCAACGTAGCCAACAAGGCCACGTCCTTCTCTTTTTCTGAAGGCCTTACTGACATTTAAACGATCGTTTGGTTGAAGCTGTAATCGGCCTATTTGACTCCGTGATCATTGGGTCGAATAACTCTTGGTATAATGCCTTCACCTCTTCTACCGACTTGTGAGCAGAAACAGGTACAATCTTGTGACGGCCATACTTATCCAGGCCTGCCACTTTCATTGGGCCGACATCCTCATCGTATAATCTTGCCTCGGCATGATTAGTTGAGGCATGAAAAGGTCTACGATCTGCCCAGATTACCTCTACATTTTCTTGATTCCAAAAAATCAAACATTGGTGCAAGGTTGATGGCACAGCCAAACAGGCGTGAATCCAATCCCTTCCCAACAAAATGTTGAACAAAGACCATGAATTTACTACAAAGAAAGGAGTTGTGAGCGTCTTTGACCCAACCGTTAAGTTCATAATCAAAATCCCCTGACAGACCGTTTCCTGTCCAGTGAAATCAGTCAAAATAGCCGTTGATGAAACCAAGTCTTGATCTGGTTTGCCTAGCCTGAGCATGGTAGATCTAGGCATGAGATTATCTGCCGAGCCATTGTCCACAAGGAGTCGATTGATTGGCATTCCATCCACGCACCCTAAAATATACAGAGGCTTAATATGCTTTGTCATCTTAAGAGTTGGCTTCTCAAATATCACACTTGCTGCTCGGTCTTCCATGGAATTCTCATCTTCGTCCTTCAGTATTACCATTGAAGGCCCGCCTCCAGTCAGGCCTGAATTGAAGGACTCCTTCAGTATTTCAGCGGTTTCACCCATTTCCACCACATCACCCTCCATAGCAGTAAGCTTGTTGTCTTTCACCTCTAACTCAGACGGAAGAAAAACAACCATGTTGCACGGCATCCTTGAAGCTTGTCCAGGCCTGAATTCTTTGGCCTGCGGATTCAAGCGTGGCTTGCCCCCCAAGTCCTATTTCTTTGGCTCAAAAGCTTCATTCTTCAATAAAGTAACCTGCTTTAGGGGAGGCTTAATTCTAGCCTCCTCAAGGGTTTTTTCCAGTAAAGCCTTCTTCTCAAACCGAGAAACTTGCTCTAAAGACAAACCGGCAATAACCTCTTTGTACGTTCTTTCCAAGGGCTTGCGTTCTTTTCTAGGCTTGACTGTTTCAACCTTCATCTCTTCCATAGGTAACTCCATCACCTTTTCCTTAGCAGGGTCATCTTCTTCCATCATGTCCCCAAGTAAATCTTCTTCTTCTTGAGCCCTTCTTTCCGCCTGCCTAAACCGTTGGCGGCGTCTTTTTTGAGACCGGGACAATGGTGGTTGTGGAATAGGAAACTTAGGATGTTCAATCTTGTGCCACTCATTTGGAGGAGTGACAGGAGGTTTAATGGTCCTAGGCTTCTTTTTGGATGGGGCTAAAATTTTGAGATTGTTGAGCTCATCTCCAATCTCCACCACACCTGGCTGGATTCTGTTGAAGACCGATTCCCGTCTGACCTGGACCTGTCTCTGTTTAGGCCTGCATATCTCTTCCGGCTTGACTTCAGCTCTGCCCACAATTATACTCTTCAACACAGGTCTGGATGGAACTGCATGATGCCCACATTCGGTGCACACTAATGAGCAACTCGGTTTCTCTGGTTTTCTGACTCCTTCAGGCCTTAACCACCAGGACTTCTTCTTTTCAAACTTTATCAACCTTTCAGGAGTGAAATCTTGCTCATAATACGGATCCCAGTAGTTGTCTGATCTAGGCCTGAATGCCGCTCTAGAAGGTGCCCCCAGCTTACTTTGGGCCTAGGCGCAGTCCTGGGCATGGACCTCATATTCATCGACACCATGTTTGCGCTTAGGCCTGAAGGAAATGGGTTACCATCGACTCCCATGGCTTGTTTGTCCTTTTCGGGAAACTTGAATTCTCCCCGGTCAATCTTGTCTTGAATGTCATTTCTAAACACAAAGCAATTATTCATTGAATGACTCCAAGAATTATGATACTTACAGTATTCTTTGCCCTTTAACTCATCCAATGCTGGAATCTTGTGGCCAAAGGGCAATTTCAACAATTTGTCCTCCAAAAGCTGATCAAAAATAGCCTCCGCCTTGCTGATGTCAAAGGTATCGGCCCGGGTCGGCCTATTAGACGTTTCTTGGATCGGTTGTTTCGTAGGTTCCATCTTGACGAAGGCCTTGCAGACGTAAGGCTTTCTATTGACGATCTCAGCTACATCAACATCCACACTAGCCTCTGTCTCAATCGCAGCAACATCATAATTAGGGTCCTGATAATACGTCCCCTTGGAAGCTACTTTTCTGTCCTTCTCCTCCTCCAGAAGCTTTTCATAACGCAAGGCCTTTGCAGACCGTACCATGATACTTCTTCTTGAACTCAAAGTCTAGGTCGTTCAGTGCTAAACGCACATACTTGGCCTCGGGCAAAGGAATCTTACACTTGAAACGTGCCGTCTTGAATCGTGAGAGGTAGGATTCCATGCCTTCTTGTGGAAGTTGATGATAGCGTGACAAATCTGCCATCGTGATCTCTGGTTCAACCCTATAAAACTGTTGGTGAAACATCTCCTCGAGCTGAGCCTAGGCCTGGACAGAAATGGATGGCAGATTGATATACCAGGTGAAGGCCGTTGCCGTCAAGGAATTTGGAAAAAGCCTTAACTTGAGTTTGTCATTCGTTCTAGCTTCTCCACACTGCACCTGAAATTGAGCAATGTGTTCCACTGTGGACTGTGTATTTTTGCCTGTGAAGGTCTGAAATTCAGGAACACGGTACCCCTTGGGAAAAGGCTCCCCGTCAACCTCTTCTGTGTGGGGCTTCCTATACATAGGTCTGCCCACAGGCCTGAATCCAGGCCCTAGCTGTTCTTGTAGTAAATCTAGGACTTGATCCCTTCCAATCATGTTTGGCATTGGAGGCGGCCGTGGGCCTGCCTCCTGGGCCTGTAAATTCACACCTGGATTTGCCCCCCGAGTCTCTGGGGCTGAATGAGCATGAGACACGTTCTTGTCTTTAGCAGTACCCTGTCCTCCGTGAGGAGGCCTTTTGTCTGCCTTTTCAGGCCTGTTTTGGTGCTCCACCAAAATGGCCCTCTGTTCCTTGTTCATTGGAGGAGTCGGTTCTCTTCCAATAACCACTCCTTTAGCCCTTTCTCCCGCCGGTGCAGGACTGTTTGACGAAGAAGCCTGATAGAACACTTATGGTGGTGGTATTGGGTCCTTCAGACCTATCTGTTCATGGCTGTTGCCATAAACTCCGAACTGTGGTAGAACTTGTTGCTGAGGGATGAGTGGCAGCCTCTCTGTCATTGTGGCAATCATGTTATTGATTGCTGAGTCAAAGGCTCTATGGACTGAGACATCGTTTGTGACACGGTGTGAGAAATCTCCTGTCCTGCAAAAAACATATAATTCTTGACACTATCCGTAGCGTCATGGAGATCTTGTGCACTGAGTTGAGGAGCGGCCTCCTCGAGCAGCAGAACGTCAACAGCAACTCCTTCAGGACTACCGGGGGGATTGGGCAGTGTTGGATCCGACGGTGGTGGATCTGGTTGTGGCTACTGATTCTTCTTTGGCAGCATGATTGAACCTATGAACGACTAGGGTCCCACTGGGCGTGCCAATGAAAACTCTCGTTTTTGGCAAAGGCGTGAATGCGTGGAGCGCGGGCGTGCCAAGATTTGTAGCGCCTAACTTTTGATGAAGATTTCCGTGAATCTTGACTTCTAACGTAAGAGCGATTGCGTGTGACCCAAAGGTTAAAGATCACAATGTGGTTCGTTGCTTGCTACATGGTCGTGGACTTAAAATTTCCTAGTCGTATAGGAAATGGACGTAGAAACGTGAACTTTATTACTTCGGGATAATAAAGTTTGTACAAGAAAAGTAAAAGATCCAAACTACTTGAAGAAGTGAGTTTGAATGGGGTTTGAGCACGAGGTACTCGATAAACTACTTTGCTGAAAGTAGGAAAGTATGCTTCGCTGGGAAGGCTTTGGTTGTAAGCGTTGAGCTTTGATTGGTGTTGGACCCGTTTTTCATCTTGTGAACTTGTATAAATAGGCGCTGCAACATGCTGATTCAGGCTTGAATCCGAATTCTGCATTGCACCATTAGCTGACATGTGTCCCATGATGCTCCACTTTTCATGCATGTTTGATCATGGGCAGTTTTTCAGAGGTTAATGGTAGTTACCAAGGTCATGGGTCCATTTGATAACTACCCCACTCCCTCATTTTGTGCTCCTGCGTGTCACATGGCCAATTGACTTAGTTAATTGGCCTTTGAATGTGGAGGAAAATAACTGCCACAGCAACAACCAATTCCCTACAACCATGGGTCTTGTTCCCTGAACCAGATCAGCACCTCCCATATGGGCCTAAAATCGTGGGCTAGCTTCCCAACAAATCTTGGGCCGTATGTTCACATGGGCTGCATGTTTCTTGGACCCAAATGGGAAATACCCATGGCCCAAGATCTACCCAATCAATAACTTAACTTTCGGCCCAAATTAATTAAGGAATTAATTAAAAATCCAATCACGACTAGCCCGATCCGTGGTGCCAAAAACGGGTATAAACAGTACCTTATAGAGCACCCAAGTTTTCTTTCCCTAGGCTTTCTGGCCAGTCAATACCAGGTAGGCCTAAGGCCAGTTCAGCTTACTGTTTAAAGTATTTTCATGATCTGTTCACTTCTAAAGACATCTCCAAATTGTTACTCCATATTTAGTTTTAGAAAACTGTTTATCTAAGTTCAAGTTCTTCTGTAAGCCATATTAATTTAGCTTTAGTCTCTATGCACCTATTGTGAGCCTCACACTTGAGCACTCAAGACCAATTCTTGAGTGCTCAGGAGTGTTGTTAAGCACTCAAGAGTGGTTTTCCATACCAGCTTCTATTTTATTCACTGTAAATATATGCTTCAAGTTATTTGTTTTTTCTGGGTATGCACTAGTCCTTCCAGAGCTTGCAAGGAAGTAGGACATGGGCGCTCTAGACTAGTTTTTGAGCACTCAGTTTCATAGCTGAGCGCTCAACAATGTTGGCAGTAGCTGCACACTGCTCACAAGCATACACTCACTCGTAATGTGTTTCAATCCCCCATTATTGTTCACCTTTCCCTACTTGTTTAAAAGTTAAGTTACAAAATGATTTTGAAATCCCGCAAGCACTAAGTAGAAACCGACTCTCGTGTCGGGCGATGGGGTGCCTTAAAACCCTTTACCTCTCGTAATCTAACTTCTAAACCTACGTTGTCTCTGGTAATGATGGACCGGTAAAAAGAAATAAAGTCTTTTCTAAAAATAAAAGCGACGGATTTCATTCAAGTTTGGTTCCTCGGGTGGCAAACCAATAAAATCCGAGTGGCGACTCCAAATTGAACGCGTTGCTTGCTGAATTTTCAAAGAAAAAGAAAATATGACGGCGCTCACCACGGGGCGGATAACCCACAAATTCATTATCAATTTGAAAATATAACTAGTACCTAATTCGATTAGAATAGAACGAGAAACTATTAAATGAGACGGAGGGAGTAGAAAAAAAATTGGTAGACAATATAAGGTGTGTAATTATCACTAAACTTCAATACGTGGTTAGGCCATTGCAAACAGGCCGTTAAATTCAAAGGTTGTACGTATTTCAATAATAAAATAAAGAATGCGTAAGTTAAAAAATGGCCGAAAACAAGACGTGTAAGCAAAAATTCCCCTCTATATTCTACTCCTATATTATCTGCAGAGCTTCATGTACAAATTGTATTTTCCTTTCTCCAAACAAAAGAACAAAAAGGAAAAAAACACCGGAGAAATCGTCGTCATGTCTTCGGTTGTTCCAGATACCTCAACAATAGCGGAAGACAGTCGTTGCAGAAAACCCAGAAACCAACCCATCTCCGAAACAGATCCACCGAACCCCCAACAAATTCCTTGGAATTCAATCCAATCCACTAGCCCTAAATCCTCGATTTCTTCTCTACTCCTCTCCACCACCAAAGCAATCAATACCCTCAAAAAGATGAATTTCACGCCTCCCGCGTCATTCAGGAGGCTCGGATGCGTCTTTACGGTGTCGTCGCAGGTAGCTGAGCGGGAAACGCCTGCGAATTGGGAAGGGAAGAAGAAGCAGAAGCAGAGGCAGAAGAAGAAAAGCAGAGTCCCCAATCAAGTTGATGATGGGGAAACTACTATGAACGCGTCATCATCAGTACCGGCGTCTTCTGTTGTTGTTCCCGATGTTGGTTGTGGGCCCGGGATTGGGTTAGGCACCGATGCTGCCGCTGTTGATTGTGTTGTATCAACAAGGCCTATTTCAGCAACGGAGAGAGTTGACGCCGACAAGATGAATCAGAGACAGGTACTCTGTACTCTTCATTTCACTAACCGCCTCTCTCTCTCTCTCTCTCTCTCTCTCAACGCGCACTTCCTAAAATTTTGTGGGTTTTGGTTTTTGCTCTTGATTTTTGTTTCTGTATTTCTTTTTTTCGAATACTATAGGATTGGCAAAGGAAAAAAAATGGTGATTAATAGTAACTGAAATTATTATTTCTGTTGGATGGGTGTCACTTGAAATGTCATTTTAGTTGTCGATTCAATTGAAATCTATCCCTTGTGGGATAGTGCCAAACTTAATGGGGTAGTTCTGGGATTTATGCTTTTTTGGGTTGCCAACTTTGAATGCAGGCTGAAGTGTTTAGTTGATTTTCATACCTGGGTCATAGATTCAGGGATTTACTTAAGAAAATTGCTCCTCACTTCTGCTAATTTGCTAATTTTCTGGCGTGAACTGACTTGATATCTTTGGGTAGCTTAATGTTTACGGGATTAATCACTAGAACTGTACGGAATGCTTTCCTCTTCGTCGTGTTTGTTCATATAACGATCTATAGGCTAAGATGAAGAGACATCTTACTTTTCTTTGATAGGAAAAAAAGGGTATCCTTCTCCTGCCTAATGTTGACGAACTGACCAGTTTCAGATAGGTATATTGTATGTTGATTTCTTTATTTTTCCCAACTCCTTCAGAAAAAAATACTGTAGTTGGGGCCGTTCTTGTATTTTTTCCTTAGTTGATATACCATTTTATCCTTGTTCTGAAATTTTATTGCATCTTTTCAATTTAGTAATGTGCATGAAGGTCTCATGAATCATTTTAGTATTTCATATTATGTAGCACCGACACGGACACGCGACAAAACACAGATATGACACCAACACTGTGACAGGTAAATCTCAAAAAATTGGAGGACACCACTCGTCGGGGTCACACTTACAATTTTTTTTTGTGCGGATTTCATTGTAGAAATACGAAACAATATAGAAGCCTCTAATTACAATGAGAATATCATACGTCTTTTTTTATTTTATTTTTACCAGTACATAATTCATATGTAGGTTTTTCAATGAATTTTATTTTATTTTTTTACCACAAACACATATCTTTATATTCAATCAACCATCATCTATGCCAAGAAAATAAGATTCCCATGAGTGTCCATAGAGTGTTTTGAGGGTGTCCTCGTGTTTTCTAGAGTGTCACCAAGTGTCCAAATGGAAAAAAATTGAAAAACAATATAGGACACTTTTGATTTGAGTGTCAGACATGTGTCCACAGAGTGTCAGTGTCTGCCAAGTGTCCAACACCGATCCGGCGATGTGTCTGTGCTGCATAGATTTCATGCCTTGTGTCTTTAGTGTCTTGATCGTTTGTATAAAAACATGTTTTGTCATTCCCTTTCAGTGGTACATGAATATGTTACTTTTCCTTTAATGCAGCTTTCTTAGTTACTGTGCTTTATTTAGTGATGTGTATGCTTTTTGAAACTGCTTTACTTCTATTGCATTGACAGCGCGCTTCATGTTCCACAAGAAGAATGGTGAACCTTGAACCCATGTCTTTTATGGATTCTGACAGTTACTTTGAAATGAGACGCTCAGAATTAGATGTGTTTGGATCAAGGTATCATCGTCATATTCGGCATCCTTCTCCTGAAGGTCTTGCAGAGGTTTGTCACATACATCTTTTTCATATTTTTTTGGTAAATTGCACAGCCCTCCCTTGAGATTTCTGACAACTATAGGGTCTCCCCTGCGATTGACAAATAGCACTGCACTCCCTTATTTTAGAAAGTGTTGTCTAGGTTTCTCCTCCTATTTAGTTCTGTTGGTTGTGTTAAGAAAACGGATGTTGTCATCAATTAGTTCAATAAAATATAATTGAGCTATTTCGTGATGCGTATGCACATCCTATGGGGCTCTCTAATTTGTGCCTATCCTTATATATGTACACTAGCGAATTATCCTTGCCTATGACACTCCGCAGCAAAAGTTTTTAGGTGGCTGTGATCTGTGCTTAATGATGCTACCAAATTGTAAGAATGGAAATTAAACTATTTTGAGAGGTCTTAAAATTATGACCAATTTTCCATCACAAAATAAAATACTTGGTACTTAATGTTCTCTCAAATAATCCCATTAACAAACACAAAATGCAAATAGATGTACCAATTATCATATTTTTTTAATCGGATGTACAAATTATCATTTTGCTACAATAACACATAATCGAACTAAAAGGCCATTTAGTTACGAATTTCAGAACCATAAGTTGTCAGAAGAACTACAACCTAAACAATAGTACTTAAATCCCAACTATTAGACCGTTATACTCCCTCCGTCCCGATTTGTTTGTCCATTTTTGAAAAACCAACTTTTTAAGGGAACATAATGATTGCTCTTTAAGAGTTTTGATTTTCCAAGAATACCCCTCAATTTCCTAGCATTAAATGGGAGTGGACATTCTCCAATGCATTATTTTTTGAAAGAGAAAGGGTATTAAGGAAATTTTAACAAGTCAAACTCATATTGGACAAATATTTTGGGACACTTAAAAGTCAAAAAGTGGACAAACAAATTGGGACGGAGGGAGTAGCATTTTATAAGCAAGAATGAAATCAGTCTTTGTTATTAACGTCCAAGGAAAAGGAAATCAGTTGGCAGTTGGACTCGTTTTTTTCAATCCCAAAAAAGTTTGTTTACACTGACAAAATAAATAGGCACAATTGTTGCACAGATGTCGTGTGGGGCCCACTTTGAATCTTGCAAAAATGATCTGAACCGCTCAATATTCTTGATTTTTTTTTTTTGTGCATTCCTGCAAAATATTATCTGAATCAGATATCGATAATGGCTTTTTCTAAATTCGTAAGGCGAAACTAACTTCCTAAAAAAATAATTTAAGAAAAATGAGTAGTTCGAATCATCCTTGCGGGATCAGGGTGGGCCCCGCAAAAAATCTGTGTAATTTATCTGTGCGTATAGCACAATTGAGAACAAAATAAGATCACTGGCGTGGACGTTTATCGAAAAAGCTACGGCCACAGACCACATGGGGACCGATTGTCCACCGACAGCCACGTGGGGCCCAACTTGGGTCCCGGACGAAAAATCCGAGCTGTTCAATAATTTAAAAAAAAACCGTGTGGCCCTGTGAAAAATCAGCTCAACCTGATATGTGTAGGTACTCGATTCAATCTTCCCATTTTTCATTCAAATTAAAGGATCTGAAATTTGAATGAAAAAAAGGAACATTGGATCGAGCACCTACATACATTGGATTGAGCTAATTTTTCACGGGGCCACTCGATTTTTAAAAAAAAAAAATTGAACGGCTCAAATTTTTTGCGCCAAACCCGAAGTGGGCCCTGCGTGGCCGTCAGTGGACAATTGGTCCCCATGTGGTCGGTGGCTGTAGAAGGGTTCAACGTTTATGGGGGAGTATCATTTTTTCTAATTATTAAGCAGTCAGATTGTGTTTTCTATAATTATTAAGCAATAAGAATTTATTCATGCTAAAAGAATAGACATGTGATGTATTAATTAATTGGGTACACTTAAGGCATGAGATGATAGACAATTGATGGGATGGCAATTGTGTTATGTGCAAAGAGTGTTAGCAGTTTACTGAAAGGAGGAAAATGAACCTCAACCCTTAGATTAAAGTAATCTCAACCATTGCAACAACTTATCTCTTGGTAGGATAGACACACACACACACTCAGGATCCAATGAGGGATCCCGCACGGCCTTACCGTGCGGGACTCCCCTTCCCCGATCGAATTGCGACGATCCGAGCCGTTCAAAGTGTGCAGAACGTGATTTTAAGGGTACCCGCGAGAAATCAGTAAAAAAAATGATCATGAAGGGAAGGGCTTGATCCGAGCAGTATTTTACTGAATTGGGAAAGGGAAGTCCCGCACGGTAAGGCCGTGCGGGATCCCTTAGAAGATCCGGACTCTGTGTGTGTATATATACACGTGCGTGTGTGTGTATATATTGTGTGTGTGTGTATATATATATTGTGTCTGTGTGTATATACACACACACAGAGTCCGGATCTCCTAAGGGATCCCGCACGGCCTTACCGTGCGGGACTCCCCTTTCCCGATCGAATTACGACGATCCGAGCCGCTCAAAGTGATCAGAACGTGATTTTAAGGGTACCTGTGAGAAATCAGCAAAAAAAAGATCGGGAAAGGCTTCATCCGAACAGTTTTTTATTGAACGGTTCAGTAAAAAACTTTCGGATCAAGCCCTTCCCGATCATTTTTTTTGCCGATTTCTCGCGGGTACCCTGAAAATCACGTTCTGCACACTTTGAGTGGCTCGGATCGTCGCAATTCGATCAGGAAAGGGGAGTCCCACACGGTAAGCCCGTGCGTATATATATGTATATATATATATATTATATGGGGCGGTTTTAGTGACCCTTAAAAAACCCCCCCAAATCTTAATCTCATAGCTCCCGATCAAATTTTGATGATCCGAGCTGCTCAATGTGTTCAAACGTGATTTTAAGGGTGCCCATGAGAAATTGGCAAAAAAAACAACTGGGAAGGGCTTGATTTAAGCAGTTTTTTATTGAACCGTTCAATAAAATTCAATAAAAAACTGTTCGGATGAAGCCTTTCCCGGTCATTTTTTTTTGCTGATTTTTTGCGGGTACCCTTAAAATCACATTCTGATTACATTGAGCGGCTCTAATCATCAAAATTCGATCGGGAACTTGGGGGGATTTTCGAATTTTGATGATCCGAATCGCTCAATATAATCAGAACGTGATTTTAAGGGTAGTGCGAGAAATCAGCAAAAAAAATGACTGGGAAAGGCTTCATCCGAACAGTTTTTTATTGAACGGTTCAATAAAAAACTGCTCAAATCAAACCCTTCCCGGTTATTTTTTTCGCCAATTTCTCACGTGCACCTTTCCTGGTTATTTTTTTTGCCGATTTCTCGCGTGCACCTTTAAAATCACATTCTGAGTACATTGAGCTGCTCGGATCATCAAAATTTGATCGGGAACTATGAGATTAAGATTTGGGGGGTTTTTTTTAAGGGTTTCCGGAACCGCCCCGATATATATAAACATGATTGGTCTATCTATCTATCTATCCATCTATATATATATATCTTCAAGTAAGGACCTTAAAATAAAGACCTTATATGCGGACCTCCCCATTTTTTGCCTTTCCCGATCGAATTTTGATGATTCGAGCCGCTCAATGTGTTCAGATGTGATTTTAAGGGTACCCATGAGAAATCGGCAAAAAAAATGATCGGGAAGGGCTTGATTTGAGCAGTTTTTATTTGAACCGTTCGATAAAAAACAAACAAACACCACTCGGATGAAGCCCTTTCCGGTCTTTCTTTTTGCTGATTCCGCGCGGGTACTCTTAAAATCACATTCTGAACACATTGAGCGGCTCGGATCGTTGAAATTCGATCGGGAAAGGGAGGTCTGCATTTTATTAAAATAAGGTGGTCCTTATTAAAAGGGGACTTATAGACAGACATGATTGGTTGGATGCACGTGTATCTTTGGTTTAGGTTAAACACAGATGGAGCCAAAAGTTGAAAATACAGAATGGTAGGAATTGTACCTATATAGGATAAGTTGAGAGAAAATAGATTAAGGTGGTTTGGTCATCACCGTAGATCTGTAGATGCAGTAGTCAAGAAGAATGACATGATAGTGGATGGTAGGGCTACGGGAAGAGGGAGACCTAAACTGACTTTAGATGTCGTGATTCAGAAGGATTTGAGTATATTTTAACTGCATTATGCTAGAATCCTTTCAATATACAATTGTAATGTATTGTAAAACAAAAATTTTATGATATAATAAGTATACGTTCCGATAAAAAAATACATGTCTATTAATCCGGCCCCCCTTGGATCAAAATCCTGGCTCCGCCACTGACGGTACCACAACTACACTTCCATTTTTTTGTACTAACAAAAATTCTGAAATATTATGCTTACTATCCGTACGTTATGCTTTTAAATAATGGTTTCATTTCACAAAGGAGGGGGATGGAATTGCACATAGATGACATTTGTGCATCTAGTGGTTGTTATCCAAGTCCGAATTAAGCAGTGAACAGATAGCTCTAGACTTGACCCAATGGAAAAATAGGATTCATGTAGCCGACCCTATTAATTGGGACACAAGGCTCAATTTGGTATGGTTAAAAAGTCACGACAAATTTTCTTTTTGTTATGGTGGATTAGCGACCTACATGTGTCTTCTGTTCATAAAAATGCATGCATGAGAGAAAAAATGACGAGATACATTAAGTGATAAACAGTGATATTTTAAAAAGCAGATAAACAATGATTACCAACATATAAGATTTGTGAGTAGTTACGAAAATTTGATCAAAGTATGAACAATCCAAAATAAGTCACGAGAAAGTAAAGTTCGATCAAACATAAATTAAGGTATAATGAGAAGTAATTACATAATTTACATGGACTTCTTTTTCAAACAAAATAAGTCACTGACAATGTGTCTTTTCTGAGGCAATGGATATACATTTAGGAGATGGAAAAAGAACAAGATAATTGTGCAAATGTCATTCTTCTAAAAGCAAATTACTGAAATGTAAGATGCATAAGTTGTTATACGGACTTGATCAAAGTGTAACCAAAGTCTAGTTTGATTCTGCTATTATAGCTTTAACTGTGAAAAAACAAAAAAGGCTTAACTTACCTAGTATTTCAAGGGCATTTGTCATATTAGCCGAAAATAACAGCATTTGTGTCTACTTGACGGGAGGGGGATATAGAAATTACTTGAAAAATAAGGGAGGGCAGTTCATTTGTCATTACATTCATGGAGTTTCTTAGGTTGCTGTATGCTAATTTTTACTTGTTATTTACTAAGGTAGTTATTTTTAAATGAAATCCTTTTGAAATGGTTCTTTCCCATTTAAATTGGAAGCTAAGTAATGAAAATGTTGTGCAATCACGATTGTCATGCTTCTGTTTGGTGATTAATAGCTTTTTCTCGTGTAATTTTCTTGGTGTACTGTATTTGGTACAAATACATTATCAAAAAGTATCCACTCTTGAGCATATATTGATATGTGCTTATAAATATGTAGACGTTGAAAGGTAGCCTTTGTCAATTCTATAATTCAGGAAAGAGGGGAAAGAGGGTGATAATCTTTCATGGGGATTCTATTTATTCAAATATGGGAGGTCCAGGTGTTGAAGTCTAAGATGTAGAGTTTGAGTTAGGTGATATCTCATTCCATATAGGAAGTTGAGTTTCCACCATGATCTTCCTTATTAGATTCTCTGATTCTGTACTCCTCGTTGACAGGAGTTCAGGTACATGATTTGTTTCTTTAGTGATCTATGTGAATATTTTGATTGGATAATTTCTTCAATACTTCCTTGTACTAGCTTCAATCCGTTCGAACCTTGTTTGTAACAAGTGGCCACATGAGCAAACCAATGTCCATAGCTTACTTTTTTTCCTAGATTTTTCTTAGTCAAGGTACCCTGACTTCTTTGTATGTGTAGGAACGCGTAATTCTTGAACAAACGATTGGTGGAAGGAGCTCTAACATCTCTTGAATATGTTTTTGTCTCTTCTTTAACAATTTTTTTTTTGATAAGTAAAAACAACAACAATAACAGAACCCATGTAGTCTCCAATCATTGGGGGTATGAGCGGGGGAGGATTGGAGTCAGGCCTAAACTTTGGCAATATGCACAAAGTGGCTGCTCTCAGAATACCACTGAAATAGTGGCTCTCCTATACCTGTTGGACTGGGCTTTCCATGTTTGGTTGGGCCGGCCTAATGAATGATCATTGTTCGGGAACAAAAGAATAAGACTAAAGGGTTTCGCTATTGCAAGAATATAGCGATCGAAGAGCTATCGCTCAGCTGCTTCGGGACAGAAAACGGAGCTCTTTAGTGCGATCCCTGGGCAAGAACTCTTAAGCAACCTATGAAGGAAGCATAAACAGCTCCATGAGGCACCCAAAAGAGCTGGAGAAACACTTAGCTGTGCAATTGAACAAGAACAAAACAAATAGGAAGGTTAAAGAGCTGTGGAAGTTCAAGCTTTGCAACAAAAAAGTACCCAAAAGAGAGAATCAAAGGATGGCCCAGCCACCCCCTGTAGAAGACGCCGACCATTTGTCGAGGGCGGAGTACAATCTGCCCAGGACAAGATGCCGAAGGGAAGAAGAGGAGCGACTGCTGGCTAGAGAGCAAAGAAGCTAACCGGGGAGTTGACCCTAGAAGAAAGCGGCCCCCTCGCCCTTGCTTATACTTAGAAGGCGCATTGGTTTGCAAGTTTTGGGATCAAACAAGGCTGTACAATTCCATTGTCGAGGCAAGAAACCAGTCTCAAAAAAAGAACTAACAGCTTGAATGACATCACTCCCTACAACATCCCAATTCGAATGAGAGAATGCAGAGGTATATCCATCTGGGAAAGTCAATTGATGGAAATTGCAGCTATATGATTGGCACAGATCAAAGGGGAAAGCAACGAGGAATTCCAAAGTGGATAGGAAAAGGGCAGTACCAAACGAAGGACCCAGTCTCAAGGGGCAAGCTTCCCGGCGTCCAAGAGGCGGATCCTCTTTCAAATATAGGGGAAATAGAACCCCCGGCTAGAATCTCAACTTCTTGACTACCTTAACGAAAAAGTCTTTTAGGAGTAATGGGAAGCTTTTGAAAGAAATTCAAGGCAATCAGACAGATATGCTTTGAAAGACTGAGACTCTTCCCTACTAGAATCGGAAAAGGTTGATTGACCCTTCCCATTGTGACCCAGTTCCTTTCTTTGCTTTTGTGCGTCTTGCCTATTCAAAATAGGAGGTGAAAGAAAAGAGAGACGAGTACGAGGTTCATAACTTCGTCACATGGGTGCCCCTCTTCCTTAGGAGTCGATTCCATTAGCAGTGGCCCGCTTACTTTAGATTGTCGGCAGACCATTCCTCTCCTTAGCTTACTGATTAGGGCTCGCATCCTCAACTTAACAGTTGAGTTTGCTCTCGCATCCTTCAGAACCTAATGGTTTCCTCACTTTAGTCAAAAGAGCAACCCTATAGAAAGAATCTAATTCTCTTCGCTTTTCAATCCAAAAACTTATAGTCATTTACCTCAGAACCAGATTTAGCCTTTTCTAGACACGCTTCACTCCTCGCTTTTCTTCAGTTTGGTAGCTGCGCGATCGAGTCACTGACGCCTCTGAGCCACCTATGAGTTATCGACCCTGATCCCTTCTGACAGAGCCTATTGGCCGATTCCCTTACTGAATGTGAAATTCCATTCTCTTTCTTCTTCGATCCTGCCTTTTGAAAGCTTATTTTATCCGAGGAGCTTGACTCTCTTTCATTGAATAGTTTGATTCCCCTTCATGTCTGCATTCTCTTCGAGGTTAAGAAATCCAATATAAAGGAAAAGAGAGATGGAGGGATGCCGAAGCCTGGAGTGCCAAGTTTCAGCAGATGCACATGAGGAATGAAGCTGTAGTTGACCTTGGGATGACCCGTTAGGAAGGCATAGATGTTTAGGCCCAGTTTCGGGCTTTGACTTTCAAGTCGCTCTTTGAGGGTCAGGTTTCTCTACTCGTTTGAAGCAAGAGCAAGCCAGACAAAGAAGACATCGGAACTGCTAGTTCCAATTCCCTGCTACGAACTGCCAGCATAGAGTGCAAAACCATGCCCCCAAATCAAAGTCAAATGGCATCAGAGAGGGTAGGCCTAGAGACCCAATTCAATTTATGTGCACATTACCATACTTCATTGATAAGTAAATAATTATATTAAAAGAAGGCATTAAAGGAATGCCGCCCGTATACAAATAAGCCATGAGACAAAAAGGCCGTATACACTTCCAAGAGAAAAGAAAAGCTCAAACCAATTTAAAAATTGTTGAAGAGAAGATCACATCTCTCTCTAGTCCCAACTAAACAAACTATTCACCATAAAACTTTTGATTCCAAATAAAGGCTTTTCGTTCAAAGCATTTCGAGTTTCTTTCCCACCAAATGATCCACATTAAACAAAGAGGGATCAAAAACCAAACTTGCTTCCGCCTCTTTCCAACTTTTGCACCTCTCCAAGTGATTAAGAGTTCCATCACACTCCTTGACATGACCCATCGCATAGCAAACCGAAAGTACCATAGTCCAAAGCTCCCGAGCCACCTGGCAATGAATGAGGAGATGATCAACCAACTCCGCATCCCTTTTGCACATACAACACCAATTGACAATGATTCTCCGCTTTCGGATCAATGGTAAGAATCTTGCTCTGAGCCACACACCAAACAAAAAAACTCACCTTTAAAGCGCATTCGTCTTCCAAATTGCTTTCCAAGGAAAAGAAGTACCCCTTACCAAAAAAAATTGATAATAGGATTTCACCTGAAAGGAGCCATCTTTGGATAAATCCCACCGGATTTCAATATTACGACGTGATAATCACATGGCATGCTTAAGCTCTTGAGTACATGCATATGCACAAATGTATGTTGTCACATCAGTTGATTAGCCCCTGTAGTGCAAGCATTGTTATATAAAAACAAAGCGAGTAGATGTATTTGAATTTTGAAATATAAAAAACAAAGCGAGGAGATTGCGTAAAAGGATCCATGTCTTTCTTGTTCCACTAAGTAGGAGCATATTCTTACATGTACGCTTTGTTATTGCAATCTTATTTTTTGATGTCAGAGACCAAAAAGCCTTGTGCAAATTTCTGATTTATTACAATAGGAAGTGTAGAGTTTCGGGATTAATTTGCAGTATTTAGCAATTTGATATTTAATAATGTGGTCAATGGTTATCCGTTTTTTGTGTGCCGTTCTATTATTTAGATTGTTAAAGCATCCAACTCAAAACCAATTGGCAATGAGTGGAGAGGCCGCCTTGGTTCATATATTAGTTTTGGAGGAGATAATTAACCGATGTGGGACAAACTCTTACACCCCCGCACGTGTGACACCCGACTCGCAAGTGGAGAGGTAAACAATCAATCCATAACACATGGATCACAACAAATGATGATGCACTTATGGTACAAACAATTGGGAACAAACTCTCCTAAACCGTAGCTCTGATACCATCTTAAAGCATCCAATTCAAAACCAACTGGCAATGAGTAGAGAGGTACTAGTTTTGGAGGAGATAATTAACTAATGTGGGAACCCCCGACTCACAATTGGAGATGTAAATAAACGATTCATAACACATTGATCACAACAAATGACGGTGCACTTATGGCATAAACAAGGGAGAACAAATTCTCCGAAACTCTAGCTCTGAAGTGGAGAGGCTGCCCAGGCTCATATACTAGTTTTGGAGGAGATAATTAACCGATGTGAGACAAACTCCAACATTATGAAGTAGATTGTTATTTGATTTACTATTACTATACGAACATTTAAAGAGTTAATAGGTTCTTTGTTCCTTCACTACAGACAATAGTTAATATTTACTACTGATGTAAAGAATTATCTTTTAAAGTTGGGTTATTAGATCATGCCATACTTCTGGCTAATTAGATTAACAAGTTCTTCTGTGACCAAAGTTTTGCAAATTACATAATACTCAGTGTTGTTAATTTGATCCGTTCTGAGGTTTTTGGAATGCCCGTTGGCCCAGTCGGCTACGTGGAGTCATTAGCTTATTTGAAATGACTTGTTGTTTGGATAGCCAAATGTACCTATGGTTGGCTTACATAGCTAAACTAGTTAAATAGTTGATTAGTTTGGCCTTTTACTAGGAAGGAGGTCCTCAGGAGTGTAGATTATCATAATTATTAATTGATTAAGAGAAATTAGTCTTTCTTTATGAATAAGTACATCAACTACTCTTTTAGATAAGCCGAATTTGCAGACTGGCATATATCGTGAATCTCCTTTTTCGAAAAAAATAAGACGGCAATTTTTTTTCTTTATTGGCTTATTGCAACCCACTTTATATGGAAAAACAGAAACAAGCTAGAAGAGTCAAAATGTGTGAGACCTGATGGCTTTGCAAAACTAAAATTTTTAGCACGGTTTCCCTCCTCAATTTCTTTTTTTATAAAAAATAATAATCTAACTTCTTTTCTAATATAACAATAATAATCTTACTTTTTTATATAGGGATTGTTAAGTATATGATTGATCATATATCTTATTATAATCGATTCTTAAATAATATGGATTCAAATCTAATCCATTTGCTTGGTCTTGTGAATGCTTGATATAAAACCAGTGATGGCTTACATAGCTGAACTAGTTAAATAGTTGATTAGGTTGGCCTTTTACTAGGAAGCCATTTGCTTGGTCTTGCGAAGGCTTGATATAAAACCAGTGGAAGCAAATCCTACTTGTTTTAGTTGTGACTCGTGACACATCAAGGAAGATATTAAGACATGGTAATTCTTGATTAAGAGACCATTTTTAACCAAGACATGATTTAAAAAGTTGCTGCATGAAAAGTAGAAGTTTTGAAGTGTTGTGATTGTCAGTAGCAACATTAAATGATTAAAGACATGGACATTTTGCATTGGTGGCTGCAAAACCCTTAGACTGCAAAAAACAAAAACTCTTAAATTCATTGAAGTTGGTCATAATTACATACACCTTGACAACCTTAAAGTAATAGTGAACATCCTAATGTCTTGACAAAAACATTGTAAGGAAGCTTTTCGGCAATGGAATACATAAAGAAAACTTCATAAATGAGTTGAAGATGAATGATTTGTTTGGTAAAAGCATTGAAACCACTATTATTTGGCAGAATGAACTTTGATGTTTGAGAGAAGGGAAAAAAGTGTTTAGGGTGTTAATTAACCCCTAATACACATTTTATTGAATTGTATGTAGTTTGGGTACTAGATACAAAAGGATTCAAATACCATCCCTCACTAGTACTTATATCATATGACTCCTAACACTCCCCCTCAAGTTGAAGAATAAATATCAACGAGTCCTAACTTGTCACAAAGTAAACTCCAATTGTGGTTCGAACTATAATTATTTTTTTATAAGGTGGTTTGAACTATAATTTAGTAAACATGCCAGCCAACTGAACACCTATAGACACAAAGAGAGTAGCTATCACACCACCAACTAACTTTTCTCGCAGACGCTAACTTTTCTCGCAGAATATGACAATCTACTTTAATATGCTTAGTCCTCTTATGAAATACTGGATTGGATGTAATGAGAATTGCTGCTTGATTATCACGGTATGAATTATCACGATATAAATTCATAGACAAGTGCACACAGAGTCTTATTTCCTCAATGAAAGAGCCCACCCATATAATCTCACATGTCGTGTGGGCCATGGCTCTATACTCTGTTTCTGCGCTAGACCATGGAACCATTGTCTGCTTCTTACTTTTTCAATCGACAAGATTTTTATCAAGGAAGGCACAACATCTAGTAGTGGATCTTCTATCAGATAGTCCTCCTGTCCAATCGGAATGTGTGAAAGCCTTAACACTTAAGTGTCCACTATATCGGTAGAATAGACCATGTATTGGATGAGTCTTGAAATACTTCACAATTCTAAAAATAACTTCCCAATGTGGATGATGAGGAGTAGGGTTGCAAGCAATCCGAGCCGAGTCAAGCATTGCTTGGCTCAAGCTCGGCTAGCAAGAAAAATGATTGGCTCGAGCTCGGCTCAAGCTCGAAACGAGCTGCCAAAAATGGGCTCGAGCTCGCTCGCCACAGCTTGGTTTTGATCTCACATGAGAGAAATGCATAGGCGGAAAGGCTAAGTGGTATACTCATAGAGGATTCTCTCCATACCAGGTTTCTATTTTTCTGATGTGGGAGTGATGTAGAAGGCTTTTGTTGAGAAACTTTTCATCCCACATCAAAAAAACAAAGATCCACCAGGCATTCGTTTTGCTATAAATTCTTCTACTTCCCCATTCTTACTGCGTTGCACTACATTGCTATTGGCGCCGACACATGGTAGTCATGCCTTGTGACCATGTGTTTATCAGTCGTCAAGTTTAACAAGACTAGTAAAAATATTTTTTATGTCCGACATATATTGTCTCAGCTTGTGAGCTCAGCTAAGCCGAGCTATTGGTAGTTCGGGCTAGGCTTGTTTAGTTAACGAGCTCAAAAATTAAGCTCGAGCTTGCTCATTTGGTGACCAAGTTGGGTTTGAATGAGCTCATCTCAAGCCACTTGGCTCATTTGAAGTAGACATATATTGGTTTACAATACTAACTTCAAACGAAATATCACGATGTATAATGGTAAGATGGTTTAGCTTACCAACAAGTGACGAAACCGATCAGGATTTAAAAATAACCTACCCTGATCAAGATAGAGTTTGCCTTTGGGATCCATCAACAGGCCTAGTTCGCAACAAATCAGTTTCTAGAATATCCAACACATGTTTCCGCTGAGAAGCTAATATCATCTTTGGATTGTGACCTCTATACCCAAGAAGTATTGCAATTTTTCGAGTCCTTGGTATGAAACTAACACTATAGAAAACCTTTCAACTGATCAATGTCTTTTTTATGATCACCTCTAATGTCATCCACATAAACGAATCAATAATATATTAATATCTTCCCTCGGTCAGATGTGAGACAGAATACAGAATGATGACATCGATGCATGCCAAATTGCAAAATTGCGTCACTAAACTTGTCAAATCAAGCTCTAGGAGATAGTTTAAGGCCATACTCGCTTTGTGAAGATGACACACCTGATTAGGCTTACCTAGAGCAACCTTGGTGGTTGCTTTATATAGACTTCCTCCTGGAGATCTCCATGAAGAAAGACAATTTTGACATCCAACTGAAACAAAGAGCAACCAAGAATGGCCGCAAAGGATTACGAAGACGAACAAAACTAATCCTGGCAACGGGAGGAAAAGTCTCCTTATACCATGTGTTTGAGTATAACCTTCAGTAGCAAGGCAAGCTTTGTAGTGCTCAACAAACCCATGAGGATGGTACTTGACAGTGAACATCCCGTGACACCCAACGGTGGTTTTTCCATACGGAAGGGGTACCAACTCCGACGTGCCATTGTGATGAAGTGCAGACATTACATTCTCTGTAGCAGTGTTTTAAAAGGCTCTAGGCGTGTGGCACCATGGTCCTCTAGAGCCTAGGCACTATGAAGCACCGACACTCCAATAGGGCGCCGTATCCACGTATTGGACACGGGGACACGCGAGGACACGTATTGGACATGCCACGTGGCGTGTCCAATAGTTTTTATTATTTTTTGGTAGGGGACATGCTAGGGACACGACTGAGGTTAAAATGTAATATTTTTAATTTTGGGGGGTTAATATGAAATTATTCAAAAAAAATTGGGTTAAACTGTAATTAGGCCTTTGAAAAAAATTTATACAATTTGTGAAATTATACATATACAATGCTTCATAAATTATATATATATATATATATATATATATATCTATATATATATATAAACTTTTTTATTTATTTATACACGTGACGCGTTCCCCGCCGTGTCCGTATCCCTATTTTTTTAGAATTGTCGTGTCCCGTGTTTGTATCCGTGTCCGTGCCACATAGTCTAGGCACGAGGCGAGGCAAGTGCCTCATCAAAGCGAAATGCAAGTTGTAGAAAATAATATAAATTCTAATACAGGTGAAATTTGCAACATAAATAGATGCCTTTACTAAAAATACCATAAATTATACTCCTTCCGTCCCAAATTGTTGGTCCTCTTTCCTTTTTTGGAAGTCTCAAAAAATTGGTTATATATCTTAATTTATAATGGTTTTTTATGTCAAAAATGAATTTTGTTTGATAGATCTCAATAGCTCTTTTATACAAAATTTTTAAAATCACCAAAAAGATTATAGATTGTAAGATATAATCAATTGCAAAATGGCATGCACTCCCAAAGAGGACCAACAAATTGGAACGGAGGGAGTAGCATCCCAATATTCAAATCAGAGAAGAAGGAAAAACAGGGAAAAAGAAGAAGAAAACAGAGAAGTTGTGCTTGAAATTGTAGTCTTTAAAGTCTGATAAGCTGTGCTTGAAATATGACAGCGTACTGGCAAAATCTCAACCTGTCAGTTGGAATATTATGTCTCGACTCTTTCTAGAAGAAGCTCATGCATTTTGGTTTGAACTTTAGAAGCTTTCCAACCACTCTGTCTACTTGTAAAATCTTATTTCCTTCGTCAAAATGTTTTTGGAAATTATTCGCTTGTAAAGTTTGGAAGACTTAAATATGGTTCAGTGCAACCATGCATTGGAAAGTTTGGAAAGAAATAAAGTTCAGAGGGAGTGAGAGTGGGAGATGCTTTGATGTAACAGTGGAACTAACTGTAAGTAATCTGCAACTGCAAGGGCACCATTTATAAAAAAACTGATTCTCCCTGAGCAAGTTGCTCGCAAATGTAATTGGAACATTTTGCTTTGCATGCTGTTCAACTATCCCTTGAAAGTAAGATTACGTTGAATCAGCTAGTTATGTTACTTGCCTGCAGAAACACAGTTTAAAGCTCTACATTTTTTATTCCTCTTTTCTGTGGTGCTAGGACCCACTTAGTACCTATTTATTATAATTCACGCAAGACTGTGCTATGTGTATGTGGAGAAATAACTAAGAATAGTAACTAAGGGTAGCTTCTGTACTTTATCAGAGTTAAGATCTTTCTAAATAATTTAAAACAGAGTTTGCTGGTTTGCAGATGATGATGCTCCGGAGTAGTATTATGATGGGAGAAAGGTCTGGTGGGTTTGATCGATACAGGGACTGGAGACTTAATGTTGATAACATGTCTTACGAGGTGTTTTAGTTTTCTCAGCCTATGCCTTTTTGGCCCTTCTTTTAGTAAACTGATATTTGAAGTTTTATCTCTTTGATTTTCTGATGTAAACAGGAATTACTTGAGCTTGGTGATAGAATCGGGTATGTGAATACAGGATTGAAAGAAGACATGATTGTTCAGTGCCTTAGAAAAACCAAGCTTTCGGACAATTTGTTTTCACCACTCCCCACAGAAATGGAACGGAAATGCAGCATTTGCCAGGTTGGTTCATCAACCATTTTAATTTCAGGTTTCTATTATCAGGATTCTACATTGAATCGGATTTATGTACTTTCATTGTGGAGTTTAGGATGCATATACTTTTCTTTTCTTGTTTATCCAATGCAGGAGGACTATGAAGGAAACGATGAGGTGGGAAAGCTGGAATGCGGACACTTTTACCATATCTACTGCATAAAGCAGTGGCTTATGCAGAAAAGTACTTGCCCCATCTGTAAAACCACTGCAGCGTCTGAATAATGAGACTCGCCTACCCGTTGGATCGTATTTGGATTATGGATTTCTGGACGGATTTCCAGAAGGTTTACATTTAAGGAAAAGACCAGGAAATGCCAAAGCAAATAAGCTAAATATGTATATGATTTTGTGTAGTTTTTCTTTTCCTTGCTAAATCCCCAGATTCATAACATAGGTTGTATATGGGCAGCTGCAACTTGTTTCCCTTCACTGTGTATAGTTGTGTTCCCTACACCAGTTAAACTTCATTTGTAGTGTGGTGGTTTTGTACTTATCATGCTTTAAAATTTGATGGGCGTTCCGCTATAATGCCAGTTGTCAATTCAAAGTTTTTGGTCCAGGAAATGAACCGTGATTGTTTCAGTATGTGCCATTCCCTTTACATCACATTCTCCACATTTTCTTATATACGTCACCCCTACTGTTTTACTGATTTTCTGTTCGCTTCTGTCATTTTCTTCGGCTTAATAAATTTGTAGGAAATGTTCAACTTGTTACAGCCTAGAAACTTTATTTATCTTGTCAATTATTTTGGTTGTTTATTAATTGGGAGTTTTATGGTGTGGGTCCTAATTAGTAATTTTCTTTACCACGTAATATAATTTCTATGTGCATTATTAAAGTTTGAGGGCATAAGTATAAATATTAATTACAGGAGTTAGTCTATAGCAGTTGGATACGTAAGTTAACCAGTCAGCTACAAAATAGGGATATTACGTAAGTGGGTGGTTTTATAAGTTACTCATTAAGGGGATATTTTAGCGGAGTAGGATTTTTATTTGGAATAACGTCTGGGATAAGAAGTTTGAGAAAACTTTGTGTGTGAAGGGCGGAAGCTGCAAAGACGATTGAGTTCGACAGATTGGTGGTCAAGCGGGTAAGTGGGTTTTGTTCCCTTAATTCTGCATCCCTTTTTATTCTTCTGTTGTACTTGGATCATGGAGTTGGAGGTTATTTGGGTGTGTGTTGTGCGTGGTAGTGGCGGTGTGCGCCATGGAGATAGATTATCGGCCAAGTGTGGGGTTATGGTTTTGATATTAACAGTTGTAGAAGGAAACAAATGATCTTGGGTTTTGATCTTATGTTATACGTACAAGTGGTGTACATATAGTTATGCTTGTGTGAATCAAGTCCTTGTGGTAAAGTTGGAGAATGGAGAACAGGTGGCTGGCTACGTAGGAGACCCATGGTTTGGAATTGAAAATCAAAGTTTGGGGTGTTATAGTTTTGGTTCGGTGCTGACCGAAGTAGAAACCTAAATTGGAGATTGGGTAGTTTATTCATACATTATTCCCTAGCTAGTTTTATGGTCAGCGTAATTTGCAGATTAGATGATCAGTTCGTATTGTTCTTTTGTTCAGGTTAACCTCGTTTCGCGTTGTTCATTTACATTAGCTTTAGATCCAGGTGAGTGGTTAAGCATGTTATGTACTTGCGAACTTTCTTGTATCCCTTAAATTATTGTTTTAGAAAATTAATGATTGAAATTGGGAACAAGTTGTGTTCAAAAAAAAAAAAAAATTGGGAACAAGTATTTATTTTATTTGATTCTTGAAATTGGCATGCGAATTGGTGAAACTATTTAATGTTCGGATAATCTTTTGGTGAGAACTTTGTGGATATTGTTGGGAACATATTTTGGAAGTCCAGGGAAATTAATCCTGTGTGTGCGGGTGATTCTGGCCATTAGGGAAAAGACCGGATTAAGCCGGTGACCCTAACGCTCAACGGTTGTTATTGACCGGATCATTCTTAGGGAAAAATTCCACGGGCTGCCTACTCGTGGTGACTCTAAGTTTTGATATTGGATCCAATTATGAGACATTTATTCACTGGCATTTGGTTCTATCGATATTGATTGTGGTTCCCCATTTTGTTGGAGATTGGTTTGTGATCACCATTGAAACCTATTTGGTAAATGATTTATGGCCTTATTTGTTGGTTTGATGTACACCTTCGTATGCCAAAATATGTTAACGTGATAATCTATTTTTAGCCATGTTTTAGAACTGTATTATTATACATGCTTTACTACTCACTGAGCTCGTCAGCTGACGGATTTATTCCAACTTCTTTTTCAGGCAAATTGGGCAATTAGGAGGACTCTAGTGGCATCTCGGGGACTTTTTTTTTTGTTGACCTCCTTAGGGCATCTCATCCTAGCTTACTGTTTTATTTCATCGCTTCCGCATTGAAACATTTTATCAGACATCTGGATTCTTTTATTACTGTTGGAACGTTGGATTTTATTTGGTTCATGGGATGTTTGTGCCTCATTCTTTTTATGGAATTTATTGGTTGGGGATGTTCTGAATAAATAAAAATGGTTGACTGATTGGTGGATCTTTGCTTGGGAGTTTTTATAAATTTTCTTTTTAAGGCTGCATGTTCTACGAGCTTTGGTCTTGTGGTTCATGGCCGGTCACTTCTCATTTTGGGACGTGACACAACTCAAGGAGAGAATATACTTGTTTTGCAGGTTTCGTTGATTGCGTCTTCGGCGTTGAGGGGATGCTTGTTTTTTCTTTTGGCTTTTGTGAGGGTGTTTTGTTCGGCCTTGTTTGTTTCTGCAGTTTTGTTGGCCTTTGTTTTGATTGTCAGGTTGTTTTAGTTTGGGTTGTTTGCGTATGGTCTTATATGCGTGGACAAGTATGGATGTTCTTTCTTTTTTTGATTTTAATGGGATGATTTTGTTTGTTGAAAAAAAGGAGAGAATATAGTTGAGAATATTAGTGTGGAGGTGATGGTTTGATTAATGATCGCGGTATTGAATGGACTGATCTGAAAGGGCGAAGAAGGAAAACAATTGATAAAAAAACCTTGGCTGATAATGTTCTCTTCGAGTATTATTCTCTCTTACAATTCTCTTTGTGAAATTTGAAAGAAATGTCTATTATTTCGTAAGGAAAATGGTCAGTACTTGTGTGCCAAGTGGACCAATAAAATCTTGACAGGTGCATTCCACACTGTTAGACCACGAGGTTTGCGACACTCAAAATGGTCTTGCGAGTGCGACTTTGACCGCCATGGCAATCTCTTCTCCTTCTAAACCAGAGTCACTATATTGCCCTCCATTCCAACATGAGCAATGTCCAAGCCAAGCTCTACCTTGCTTGTACTCAATCAAGCCTCAAAGGGCCTCTTGGGTCCTGCCATCTAAATGAAAGCCAGTGTCTTCTTAATATATCATGTGTCTTGTACTCTCTCTTTGATCCTAACCTACTTAGTGTTTGTACCCACTTGGTGTCTGTAAACTTGGTATCAGAGCCATGTCTTCCATTCTAGCTTAAACCCTCTTCTGGGAACTTCTTTTCCAAAACTACTTCAAATCTTTTCTAAAAGAAAAACTTGAAGCGTATGCTCTGTGGTTGCCTTCACATGATCCTCCACATCAGAAACTTCATCAACTATTTTGGTTAAAAGAATTTTGTATCAGTGGGTTAAAGTACCTTGAGACTTTTGGCTATTGAGCAGTGTGTCTCGGTTTTTCTACCCTAGTATACAGAATTTTATTAATCAGAATTGGTTGAAGATCTATACGTTGAAAAAGGAAAAAGGTTTGTTGTACTGAGGAAAAGGAGAACCCAGAATTCTACTCTTAAAAATGAATCATCTGTTTACCACCCACTCCTCTGCTACGTCATCCTTAGTCCCTTCATGTTCCTCCACCAGTAAAAATTCCTCATCTTCTTCTTCTAATCTTGAATATTTGTATGAGTTTGAATACCTTCCTGATGATAGTAAGGTTCCTCTTACTGATCTCCCGTTCCTAAACCTCTATAATGCTTTTGTCAGACCACAAACTTCTGTAAAAAAGACCGTCACTCAACTTTTCTCCACAAAACGCCCAACCTCCGTAAAAGAGTATGTTCAAGCCTCTAAATTTGATCAGTGCTTCATAGCAGCTACAGAAGCTGAACAACTTTTACCTTTGAAAATCCCGGTTGATTTGCCTTACCTTTGGCAACAACAAGGATTTACCCATCTTCACTTTGGTGCAATCCGCTTGGCTGTTACTTTCCATGGAAGAAAAGGTTTACCTGTTACTTCCAGACTTGCTCTGGTCGATACCAGGTTTTTACAGTATCAGCACGCATGTATTGCTACAATCCAAACCACTCTAAATGCTGGAACTGTGATTTTTACCTTCTACCCCAATTTCAACATGCCATTAGCAGATCCTCATCTGTTATCCGCCTTGAAGGTCCAAGTTCAAATTGGTGGTGCCTCCCAAATCTCCTCCACATATGCAGCCACCCTTCACTACCAAATGGCCTACCGTCTCCAAAACCATGCCTTTGATATGTCCTTACCATCCTCCACAGATGAAGCCCTTTTCCTCACTATAAACGCACCTCACCAAGCTTCTTGTGTCCATGTACCTCGACAAATTTCCCGTCCTGAGCTTCTCAAGCTTCTCCCAGAATCTTGGGTTACAGCTTATGAGAAAAACCATAACAAGCCCATACCTGTCCAAACATCCAACCCAACTTTCATCACCAAACCTGATGGTACCGTGGAAATTACTTTTCCAAAAGAAACCTCTGCCTCATCTACAACCCATCCTATTATTTTTCCCTCAAGAATTAATATGTTTGTGGATGGTTCTAGGCCTGGTCCTCCAATTAAATACTTTGATCCCATTGGCCTTCCAGTCTTCTATTTCAAAAATCCAGAAACAGGTCATTGTTATTTTGATGCCTGTGACTGTGACGATTGTTTAGAAGATAGTCTCCTAGAAGATGACGAGGACTTTGAAGATCCATGTCCATGTTCCATATGTCCTTCTTCACCTCCCACTCCTTGTAAATCTCCACCTCCTCCTCAACCCCCATCTAATGATGGTTCGTCGAGTCAACCGAGTGGATGTTTTATGTTCACCTCACCCGCTTCCTGGACTGAAGCAGATTTTCCTCCTTTGGAATTTCATAATTCCCAAGAAAGGACGACTCATCGGCATAAAATTTCAGACTTTACTACCATTCTCCCTGATGGTAGTACCAAAGCCGTTTCAGCAGCAGAAGCAGCAATAAATTGGCAATCAGCAAATTCTCTGGCTCAGAACAAAATTCTTCAGAGAATTGCTAACTCCCAGCAAAATTTGGAGAATGTTGTCCATAAGAAGTTATCAACTTTGGAACTACTTATCAGAGATCTGCAGCAGAAATGTTCACCAGAAACTTCTCCAGATGGCCTATACTAACCAAGCATTTTCAGCAGCTTTTTCTCAAAAGGATGCTGAAATGAAGCACCTCAAAAACCAGCTTCACTCACTTCAAGCTCAGCAGTATTCTCAGCAAAAAAGCCCATTTGACATGTTCCCTTCTTACTCTCAAGAAAGTTTGTTTGGGTATCCTCAAATGTCTCAACCCTTACCTATAAATCCTACTTCAAGATTTGGAGAGTCCAATATCTTTGGGAGCTCATCAGCTTTTCTTCCTCCACCAAAAAGACCATCTCCACCAAAACTTCCTTTCCCAAAGCCGCAGATAAAACCTGTCCAGCCTCCACAAAGTCCGTCTCCACCATCTACATCTACATTTACTCCAACTCCCTTCAAACCATATGACCCAAACTCAAAGTCACCCCAGTTAATGGTCCAACCAACGTCTAGCCCTGCTAAAAATCCAATCTCCACCCTCCTACATACCTTAGCCACTATACTTGAACCAACCATTGAGTTTGATTCAGATACTGAATCTACAAACTTTATGCCAATTCCTCATGTTTTCATGATGAACCCTGAGAACCCAGAGGAAAATGTTGAAGATCCCATCATTGAAGTAGGTCCTGAGTTTGATACACCCCCTCAAAATCCAACGTTTGATTCCTTCTCACATTCCAACATCCATACCCAAGGTTTCTCTTTTGACACCATTCCCCCGTCAAAATGGTTGGATAAACTTTATGAAATTCATGCTGGGTGCACAGCTGCTATGCTCTCTCCTAATGCTACACTCAGTGATGTCATTACTAAGTGTACAGCGAAATTCCTTGGCCGTCTCCGTCAATGGTATTTAGCTCTGGGTGAGTACCGACAGCTACAACTTAAACAATTGCCAACCCTTGATCAATTCATCTCAGTCCTGCATACTGAGTTTCTTGGTGACCACAACAACACAAAAGAGTTTGTTCGAGAAGAATATCTCAGCATGAAGTGCTGTTAATTCAAAAGGAAAGATCTCGAGACTCATTATGACCGTATGTCTCAGAGATTTTACCTTCTCAACGGCATGGATGATGTCAATCTCAAGCAAGCCTTTCTCAATTCCCTTCCTGAACCATTGGGAAATGAGACAACAAGATTACTTCAGACAAAAGGATTGACGCTGAATGCAACATCTCTTGGTGGTATTTACCAGCACTCTTTGATTGCCTTGGAAAAATTGTGCAATCACCAGAAATTTCTCAGAACTCTTGAAGAACAGGGAAAACTTCTTGGTAAAGCATGTGATCGTCCTGACCTATCTATAAAGTGCAAAGACAAGAAGTGCACTTGCCGTCCTTCATACCGGAAGTCCAAACACTTTCAGAAATGGAAGTTCCAATCTCCTGGCAAGTTTTCAAAGTTTCCAAAATCTGGCAGGTTCTCACGCCGGAAGAAGTGGAAATTTTTCAAGAAGAAAAAGTTCAGAGGGCAGCGAAAGTCTGATCGCTGTTACATATGCGGAAAGAAGGGGCACTATGCAAAACAGTGTCCAAATAAAGCAGCAAGAGACAAAATGGTGAACTCTTTAGCTCTCATTGATGATGATCTTGCAGATGCTGATGTCGAATCTCTGTTTTCTATCGACGATGAAGCAACAGATGAAGCAGTCCTTGCATTTACCTTTGATGATTCAGACGATTCCTCAGAATCAGGTGACTCTTCTGATGATCCTGACTCATTCCCCTATGAAGTCCAAACAATTGGGTTTTCCAACATCATGCTGGCTCAGCCTTTAGCCAAGGTCAAAATATTGCTTGGAAAATATGAAAAACCTATACCAGTCATCGCTTTCTTTGATACTGGTGCAGCAGCCTCCATTCTCAACCCAGCAATTCTCCCCAGGTCTTACTGGCAGTCTTGTTTCAGACCCTTTACAGCAGCCAATGGAGAAACATTTGTTATCACTCCGATAAGTAAGCCTGTTTCCATTCAACTTTTTCCTGGATACACCATAAAACATCAAGTCTATGGTTTTGATCTCCCAGGAAAAGATTTATTGTTAGGTTTTGATATTCTCCAAAATCTCAGCAAAGTTTCCTGGCTCAAAAAAGGTTTGAAATACAAAAACTATTTGTTACCCTGGACCACCCAACCAAATCTCTTTTCCATAGAAACTTTCTCCACCATTAAAGAAGCCATAATCCAAACTTCCTGTGCTGAATCCCATTCCCAGTTTCTCACCAAATGCTCCAACCCACTTTGGAAAAATCCAGATTTCTTCATTTCTCTTCCCTTTAAGAAAAATGAAGACATTAATCCCACCAAAGCTACCCATCATGGAATGAACCCAGAACACTACCAGCTTGCTCTTCAAGAACTCCAGCAACTTCAATCAGAAGGTTTGATTGAGCCCACAACCTCTCAGTGGGCATGTGAAGCATTTTATGTCAACAAAAGAACAGAGCAGATAAGAGGAAAGCTTCGCCTGGTTATCAACTACCAGCCTCTTAATCATTTTTTGCAGGATAACAAATTTCCTCTTCCTCGAAGAAGTGTTCTTTTTGCAAACTTGCCTAAAGCTCAAATTTTCTCAAAGTTTGACTTGAAAGCAGGTTTTTGGCAGCTGGGCATCCATCCAGATGATCGTCCCAAAACTGGTTTCTGCATTTCAGATCACCACTTCCAATGGTCAGTCATGCCTTTTGGATTGAAAACAGCTCCATCCCTATTTCAAAAGGCCATGATTCGGGTATTTGCTCTTATACTATCCTCAGCCCTTGTCTATATAGATGATATCCTACTTTTTTCTCCAGATATTGAGTCTCATGTTGTCCTACTACAAATTTTTCATTCCTTAGTCCAAACCCATGGTATCATGCTTTCAGAGAAAAAGATGTTTCTTGCTCAACCAGAAATTGATTTTTTAGAGATGCATATCTCTAAAGGTCAATATACCCTCCAGCCTCATATAGCCTCCCAACTTGACCATTTTTCAGATGAAAATTTCACAGTCAAACAAGTTCAACAGTTCCTTGGAATTGTTAACTATATGGCTGATTTTATTCCCAACCTAGCCCAATACCGAACTCCTCTCTCAGCTCTACTAAAGAAAACCCCTCCTCTTTGGTCAGCCTTTTGTACCAAAGCTGTAAAAGACCTCAAAGCCCTAACCAAAACTCTTCCTCCATTAGCCATACCTTCAGATGGAAAGAGAGTCATTCAGACAGATGCCTCTGATCTATATTGGGGAGCAATTCTTTTGGAAGAAAATTCAAATCAAAAGCGCAGAATTTGTGGATACAAGAGTGGTGCATTCTCTCCAGCAGAACTTCATTACCACTCTACTTACAAAGAAATTATGGCAATCAAAAGGAGCATTGAAAAGTTTGAATTTCATCTAATCGGTCATCATTTCCTAACTGAGACTGATATGATAAGTTTCCCCAGCATGCTCAAGTTCAAACAGAAGCACCTTCCAAAGGCACAGTTACTCAGATGGGCAAATTGGTTTTCCAATTAGAGTTTTGATGCAGTTCATATAAAAGGAAAAACAAATGTCCTCCCTGATTTTTTATCAAGGCTCAAAAAAGAAATCAACCAGTTTTCAAAAATAAAACCACATTCCTTTGCTCCTGGTTGCTTTCCCATGATTTCTTGTTTCCATCCGGTCAATTTTCCTATCCACCTTCAGTGTCATCTTTTAGAGTTAACCCTTCTTTCTAGATGTGTCCAAATGTGTCAAAACCTTCAACATCTCTGTATTTTCAAGTATGGTCTTGATGAAGGTCCCATAAAAGGTCTACCATTCCATCCTGTTTATCCATTTCTCACCCAGTTTGAAGTGTTCTACCATAATGTCTTTTATTTCAAAAAAGAAGCTTTTCTCCTCTTATGGTATCTAGTTGATGTATATACTATAAGTGTCTGTTTTAATAAATCAGCAGTCTTGGTTTATCTGGCTCATGCGGCGTTCAATCAAGTTCAACCACTAGAAGATTTCTTTCTGAAATTTCTCTTGCTCTTTGGCAACATACCCTACTGGCAATAGAAGATCAGACAAGTCACTACAGGTCCAGACGAAGATCTCCAATTTGCTTTTTGGACAACTCGCAACAACAGATATCTTCCTAATCCTGATGGTTCTGTCACTTGGAGAAAGGAGTATCACACTATATTCCTTTCACCATATCAAGAGTCCCCAAGCATTGAGATCCACAGTGGAAATTATCTGGTCATGACTCAAACAATGTGTTCACTCAATGGATTGACACCTGCAGAAGTTTCCTCATCTCTCCTCCATTACGAGTCTGCAAACTGGAAATTCAATGATACTTATCCGGAAGAATGGTGCCAAAATATCCGTTATCTTTTGGAACAGTATTACTTGACTGATAGAGATGAAGAAAGTAGTTCAGATGATCCAGAGTGACAAGAGTGAAAATTATTGATGATTACTGTTTGTTGTTGTATCATATTATTGGTGTGTACTGTAATATAAAGTGTGATAGTATTGTCCTCTTTCCGGAGAGGGGTGAAAGTCTAAAGTCTGTAAAGTAAAAGTCAGGAAAGTAATAAATGTAAAAGTAGTCAGGAGTCAGGAGTATTAAGTAATAGGTAGAAAAAATCCTACGTAGATGGACTAGTAATAATGTGGTTGTACTATTCTATGATGTAAGCGGAAGACACTATGATGTAACCGGAGAACCCTTTTATGCCTATAAAAGAGGGACTCTCCCAGTTGTAAAAATAAGTTAGTTCAAGTTAATGAAAGCCAGTGTCTTCTTAATATATCATGTGTCTTGTACTCTCTCTTTGATCTTAACCTACTTAGTGTTTGTACCCACTTGGTGTCTATTAACTTGAGCGAACATATATGTGTCTGGTAAACAAGCATTTTGGAGAGGGGTCGTGTGCAATTAGCCTCTTTCAAGGCGGCACAAGTCCTTATTCACAAGGATATTGTGCCTTTCGGGTTCAGTTAACGTCCTTGTGGGCCCAAAACTAGACCGGACTGGACTATTATGTGGGCCCAAAATTGGACCGGACTGGACCATTAAAAAACTGGATATAAACTGAACCCGTGCCTCTCCCCTTGAGAATACTCTCTCGTTGGGGCGCAAGTCGCCAGAGGCAGCACACAGAAGGTGTTGCAGACACTTGTTTTGCAAACTTCAATGGTAAATTCCCTGGACTTAAGTTAAGGAGATCCTTTTGGGTTGCAGCAAGAACATACGGATTTCAATTATGCAATAGCTATTATTAAAGATGCATCAACTGAGGCACATCATTGGCTTATGGGGCTGCCTGTCCAAATGTGGGCAAGGCATGCTTTTGACAGTAGGGTGAGGAGTGACCACATCACAAATAATCTGGTTGAGTCTTTTAATATCTGGGTAGGAAATTTAAGAGGAAAACCTGTGTTGACTTTGATTGACAACATAAGAAGTAAGCTAATGGGAAAACTTCACAAGAGATATGAAATAGCTTCAACATGGCAGTCTTTGGTGACCCCTATGATTAGGAACTTCATAAGAGATATGAAATAGTTTCAACATGGAGTCTTTGGTGACCCCTATGATTAGAAAAAGGTTAGATGAAGTGGTTGATCAGTTTAGGGTGTGTAAAATAACCTTTGCTCGGGGTGAGGAATACCGTGTTGTTGAAGGAGTTGTGTATCATGTTGTTAATCTAAGGGCTGGGATCTGCTGTTGCAAAGTGTGGGAGATCAATGGTTTGCCTTGCAAGCATGCTGCTTCTTGCATCTCCCATAAGAGAATGAACATTGAAGAGTTTTGTCATACTTATTACCATAGGGATACATATTTGAGGGCTTATGGTGAAATTATTCACCCTTTGCATGATGAGACAATGTGGGAAGAGGTACCAGGTGAATCAGTGCAGCCTCCACCTCTAAAGATGTTGCCTGGTAGGCCTAGGAAATCTAGAAGGAGGGCAGCTGATGAACCTGCCCCAAGGGGTAGCGAGTCTAGAAGATCATGCACAGTCAGATGTGCTAATTGCAAAGAGATTGGCCACAACAAAAGAACTTGCCAAAGAGCTCCTGTTAGAGTCTCTAGAAGGGGTAATGGAAGCACAATGAGGGGTAGTGGAAGGTCATAAGATGCAGATGTTGGTGATCCTACTGGTGCAAGTACTAGAGGTAGGGAATTGTCATAAGAGGAAGAGGGAGAGGCACATCTGCAAGCACAAGAGGAAGGGGCACATTTGCAGGGACAAGAGGAAGGGGCAGAAATGCAAGAACATCAGGAAGTGGCACAAATGCAGGAACATCAGGAATAGGCACATATGCTGCTATTATCAATTCTCAAATCACAGTAAGAACTAACTTGGTTTATTAATACTGCCCATGTCAATTCTTTAGTATGCTAATTGAATGAATTGTGTGTGTGTGGAGCTGATATCCAACCAACCCAATGGAGCATGACTTGAGCATGGATCCAAGGCTGCATCCCTCTCTCTCTCTCTCTCTCTCTCTCTCTCTCTCTCTCTCTCTCGTACAACTATAGTTATACATCATTTTGTATTTTATAAAGCAACTAGAGCAGGGTTATAAACCCGAAAACCAAAAACATGCGCCAATATTTTTTTATCCTAATGTTGGTGTGTTCCTCCTTTTTGCCTCAGATTGGTTTTGGCAGAACAAGTGTTCCATTTGAGAGGGTTGATGCAACATCTTTTGTTTAACTGGTAGGTCTAGCCTTTAAGTATATTTTGACTTGGCAAGTTTGGGCAAACCATAAACGGCTGAGTTCTACGGGTAGGAGGGCTAACGATATATTCGGAAACCCCTATATTTTAATATGGAAATGTAAACGTGGGCACATAAATTGAGGCCCAAAAGTTAGGGCTATTTTCTCATTACGTTCAGTTATACAAGAGTAAAGGAATAATTACACTCTACATCCTTATATACTAATCTATTTACATAAGAGATTAATTATGCACTAATTGCACACTACACCCATAACTTAATAGGAAGAGTGGTTTTCAAATCCCCTATATTTTCTCCTATATTTTGGGCCATAGGATCGGTATATATTTTTTCAATGGGTGAGATCTACGGGTAGAAGAGCTAACGATATATTTGGAAAGCTTCCTTAATTTCGAACAAATTAACGAGGGTACAAATCTTCGACTGACTTTTATCTAAAGATACCTTTTATAAAGCAACTGAGCAACATACTGCAAGCTTATTGGCCAAGATTGATTATCTAAAGGCAATAATGAGTTATTTGATTTTTTTAGTGAAAGGGCAAGAAATTCATTGATAAATACGATGATTACAATCTACCGTATCACTAATACAATAGATACAAAGACCTATTACATATAGGGGGACAGATAATGGATCTAAATCAATTGAAGGAGTCGAGTCCAACGATAAATTGATCAGACGATCAGGTGTTAGAGCCACGCATGCTACTTAACTACCCACCCCAACACAGAAAATACACCTGGAAATTTAGAACAAAACAAAAGAAACTTAAACTAATGCATCTGAAATCACAATCGTCCACCGGACACGAGCAACCCAATCAAATCCGAAAAGCGACGCCGCAGAATTCTTGATCAGAGCCACCTGAACCTACAACAAAACACAAACAAAACACAAAACCCCGATTGAAAGCAGCCGATATTCACGCACAAGCCGGACCTAAAATGGTCGATCGGTTCGGACAGGGAAGGGAAGAATGAAGAGGGGAAGCCGGAACCGAGCAAAGAGGAAAGAGGGGAGGGGGAAGAGCAAAGAGAGTTTCGATTGGACAGGGAGGGGGAAGCCCGAGGTTGGGGGGGGGGGGGGGATCGGAACAAAAGAACAACTGATCAGATTGGGGAAGGGGAAATAGGAAAGGGGGAGCTGACCTGTTGTCAACAGGAGAAAGAAAAAGGAGAGAGAAGGGGAAACCCGGTAGCTCGACGGGAAGGGGGAACAAAGAAGGGGGAGGCGAGCACCGGGGGAGAGAGGACCGATCATGGCGTGAATTCGGTAGCAGTGGGAGCTTTGCTCCAATCGAACAACTAGGAGGGCGGATCTGTGGAAGTTAGGGAGTGGCGGTTGCCGAATTGCGACGGAAGCTGTCACGTGGAGGGAGACCGAAGGTTGAAAGTAGATGCTTATTAGGGGTGGAGGGTGGGTGTTACGGTGGGGAAGAGGCGGCAGCCTCCCCAAAAACCTAGAACAATGTTTTGCTTCTCTTGTACGCTGTATTTTTAGATAGAGAAAGTGTGTTGTTTCCAACTTTAGTGGTGTTGTATTTTTAGTTTATTTGATTTGTTATTGGTAAATTGGTTGAAGTTTTCCCCTATTTCTAAGCAAAAACATTCCTTCTTCTGTGATTGGAGCTAAAAAAAAGGTAATAATCTATTTTGCTATTCTTCTTTTATACTTTATCTACCGAAATCACCTACTAAATCCTATCGCAATTTTTATTATTCTTCTTCTTTACTTTCTCTACCTCTCTCACCACACCACCGAAGGGCTCTGTTTGGAACTTATGAAAAAGAAAGGAAAAGAAAAAAAAATTAAAAAAATTTCCCTTCCATTATTTGGTTGGGAGAGAGAGAGAATTAAATAAATATTTTAAGTTCAGTAAATAGTAATTTTTCCCATCTATTTTCCTCTCATTTTCCTCCTTTTTTTCTTTTCCTTTCCTTTTCTTTCTTTTCTTTTCCATATGTTCCAAACAGATAGTAAATCCATTGTTTCTGCCAAAATCTGGTTCATGGATCGTCTCCACTCTCTCAATTTATCTGATGCAAACCTTCTTCAGTCCTCTTCTCACCATCCTCTCCTCCGCCTTCAACAAGCCCTAATCCCATGCAGGTGTAACCGATTAACTCTGTCTCTTTAACTCGCTGATTTTATTTATGTCTCCCTAAACTCGCTATTTTTATCTACACACGGTGGAAGCTCCATCGATCCCCATCGCCATCGGTTTCACAGTCGGCCGTCCTTACAACTCCTGTCGGGCGTCCTCAACTTTGCTCACCATAGGTTTGGGTCCAAAAACTGGGTTTTAATTGCCGAGTCCGGCACCGTCCCGTCCCGAGACTTTCTTCCTTCCCCTGCGCTGCAGCCCCATCGGGTCCTATTTTCTGCCCCTATTGGCGTGAAGCAACGGTACTTGAATCCCAGATTTTTATATACAGTTGTGGTCCCTTTTTGCAATTGGAAACTAATTTGAAGCCTATTTTGTGTGGCAACCAGTTGATGATGGTTACAGATGAAGGGGAAAAGACAAGCTGGAAAGGTGTTCGACAAAATGCCTAAGAAGAGATGAAGAGGTAGGAGAGTGTGAGGGGAGGGCTATACAAAGTTTGTTTTCTGGGCTCATTTTTTTGGTGTCGGTGTCGCATAACTCTGTTTTGACAGTTCATTATAAATAGTAGATATTATTTCAGTGACGGGGGCATTTTTTTTGATTCTCTGACATCTGGATGTTTAATGTTAGTTCTTTAAAGGGCCCAGGTTTGGTAGGGGAGGAGCATCAGGTGGTTCGAATGACAGCATTCACTGAGGTATTCTATGCAAAACGGAAGGTTTTATTCCATATGAATGCACTCTTTTTTGGTTGTTTAGCTTTTTGTTTCTTAATGATTTATTTATAATTTAGTTATTCAACCGATCTACAAACCCATTAGAAACCTGCATTGATCAAAAATCTTGGAAAGAGTTGAATTGCTTTACTTGCAAAAAAACTTTTGCAGGCTGATACTGTTTGTAAAGGGTTCAGAGTAAGAGTTTTTGAACCTGTCTCGAACAAAAAACAGGTACTCATGCCTACATTCTCAAGCTACCATAGGCATTTAAACCTTTAGTTGTTTTAGACCACCATGCACGTGACGAACTGTTATATTACAACTTTGTGGCTTACAATTTCATATAGTGCATTTTATGCCAATTTATTATGCTTTTTATGGAAAAAATAACAATGGAGCTTTTGAGGGTTTTTTATTGTTTGGTTTATGAAGCAAACTACTTGATTTCAATCAATTTGTAACCTGTCTCGACCAAAAAACTGGTACTCATGCCTTCATTCTCAAGCTACCGTATGCATAAAGCTTTAGTTGTTTTAGACCACCATGTACATGACAAACTGTTATATTACAACTTTGTGGCTTCCAATTTCGTATAGTACATTTTATGCCAATTTATTATGCTTTTTGTGTAAAAAATAATAAAAATGGAGCTTTTGAGGGTTTCTGGTTTATGAGGCCTACTTGATTTCAATCAATTTGTGTGCTTTTTTTTCCTCTCTCCAGGCGTGCTTCTATATTTCAGAAAAAGAAAAAGAAAAAAAAGACCATGGGAGCTTTCATGAAGATTGCAAGAGCAGGTCCTTATGTGGTATATATGTAGTGGGGTAAACCGTTGAGTGAATCTATTTTATTGGCTTTCTAAAACTCTTCTAAAACGCGGTTAAAAAAAAAAAAAAAAAACTCTTCTTAAACAAAATTTGACATAGAATTGGAGGGTTAGGATTGCAAGCTCTCACCCTCTCCTAGAAACAAGAAAGAATGATCTTTCTCGTTCATTCATACGTAGCCACAACCAACCCCCACCCCCCCCCCCCCCCCCCCCCGCCGTCTCTCTCTCTCTCTCTCTGAGCAAGGAAGATGGAGTGGGAAAACCTTAATTCATGTTTTCATATTGCTCTATTTATTTCTGATTTCTAAGTGTTTTATGATCTGAATCATCTGATTTGTGCGTTTTCCTTCTCCTAACTGCAGCTATGCCCATCGTCAATACCCTGACCCAACTCGACTAGAAATTGGTTTTGGTTTTTCAGGTGTGATTGATTTTGAAGACCATAATAGACGTGATGGGATTGTTTCAACTGCTGCCGTCCGGTTTTGTTAAACCGCCCGTCACTCTCTCTCTCTGAGCAAGGAAGATGGAGTGGGAAAACCTTAATTCATGTTTTCATATTGCTCTATTTATTTCTGATTTCTAAGTGTTTTATGATCTGAATCATCTGATTTGTGCGTTTTCCTTCTCCTAACTGCAGCTATGCCCATCGTCAATACCCTGACCCAATTTGACTAGAAATTGGTTTTGGTTTTTCAGGTGTGATTGATTTTGAAGACCATAATAGACGTGATGGGATTGTTTCAACTGCTGCCGTCCGGTTTTGTTAAACCAACCTCTGAGCATTTGAATTCCATTTTCATGAAATCATGTCACTGGAGGTATGGAAGTTCAACAAACGGACAGAAATCAAAACTGCACAACAAAGCGGAATTTTCTATGGAGATGGAGAAATCCTTAACGCAGCACACGTGAATATGCCTTCCTCCTCCTTTTCGTGAATGCGATCCTATTCTCCTTTTGGTTCGTGAGTACGAGTCCAGTCCTTACTTTAGTTGTTTGTCTTCTCCCACTTTATACTTCCTTATGGCTTATTTGAAATCCCTTTAATGTCTGTTTCTTTGTTGTTTAGTGGTGATTTGGTATAAAAATTTAATAAGGATTACCCATTCCTCACTCGAACCACAGAATATCATTCCTATAGAATATTGCAATGACTTATGACATGGATAACGTCACTATTTTTGGCCATGTAAGATATTCTACTAATTTTATGGTATGTGGACTCTGTATTTTTTTGAAATGTGTTCAGATTGTCAATTATTGGAATTTGGCTGACTTGCTGCTACTTCATCAATGGAAGTAAAAGTTAGTTTTTCGCCCACATTCTTACCAACCCCAATTAATTTGTGCCCTTTCATTGGGGATGCGGCAAATTTGAGGTTACCATTTGCTTTTGAAACCTTTGCTTTCACAAACCCATCCCGTTCATCGATGAACAGTGTCAATGCCATTGACCTTTGAATTGAGCAGCCCATCAATCGATTTCCTTATTTTATCTACTTTTTAGGAAATCAAAGAGGGCCTATTCGCAGCATCAAGCCATGTGTTGGGGCGGTCTAATGTGTTTGCGTGAGAGAGAGAGGTGGGTCTTGTGGTGGAGGAAGTTAAAAGAGGGGAGGGAGGAATTCAAGAAGGATAATAGATTAATTGGAGTAGTGACTCCGTTTCACAAACCTTCTTAAAAAATAAGCAACTTATTTTACATTTCAAATTCAAAAATAATGTAAATGAAAAATAATATTTTGAGTTTTTTTGCACCATTAAAAAGATTTCAATGAGATGAGAGATCTATCAAACAAGATTTATATTGCAAGAAAAATTATTTGCGTAAACACATTATTTTTTAGTTTGAAATTGTCATCTTAAAAAATAAATACTTATTTTGGATTCTTGGACGGGGCCGGTTCATTGTGCTGTGAAGGGAGGAGGTAAATAGGAAAAGTGAGTAATGTACTGAACAAAAAGGATTAGGGGAGAGAGAGTGACACAGGGAGGATTGAGTATTTACATTTTGACTAAGGGTACGACAGTCTGTTCACATAATTTATCGAGTTTCTAACATAAACCCTCAGTGGCTTTATCACCATCCATTTTTCGGCTCTATTTTGTGTGGTATTTAAGGCTTCCTAGGCTAAAGCTCTGCAGATGAAAAGTTGAAGCAAAAATATACAGTACTTACAAAGCCGAGCACCTATCATGCGTTCAGAGATAGTTCTTGTTGTCAATGCTTGACAATTTGAGCATCTCATTTCTTCACTATTTGGCATTAATCGCTGTTTTCACCTTTGCACCTTTGTGGGTGCAATGCGTGTGGGGCATCCCCAAATCCATGTGAAAGCATGCTCACAATCAGTATTTTGCGAAAGCAATTGATGCTTTAATCAATGGTACAGTACAACTGTTTAAAACGCTGGTTTGCTTTTGCAAAAGCCATGCTTGTTTTGGGAACAGCTGCTATCAGCTTATCCCTCTAACAACACACGCGGCCTAGACTAGCAAGCAAACACCCAGTTGTGAGAAAGAAATTAAGAGAATATCTTAAGGGCATGCCCACAGTCCATATCATAGCCAAGACTAAAAAGAACAGTACCAAAGCAAATAGTATATCTGACAAAGAGACAATCTTATAAGCAAGACAAAGTCTGTCGGTATTCAATGGGCTATTTCATGTTTTGGTAAATCATCGAAACAACACCAGGGTTTCACTTCTTTTTTACATATTTGATGACAATAGGCTAGAGAAATATATCCCACAACATTCTGTCAAGTGGACGGATACCTACAATTCATCGTTCACAACTCGACCTTTTACGCCTCTTTTGCCGTCAATAATTAACTAGAGAAATAATGTGTTCCACAATTTCGACAGAGGCATTAGGCTTTGCAGCCTTTAGGGCCCTCTCAGACATCTTCGCCATTAGAATCTCATTCCCTGAAAGAAAAGAAAAGAAATAGAAAAGAAAAAGAACAAACAAGTGCAGAAACTCGATATCCAAACCAAAAGCTTATGCTGTTAGGTGAAGATGTCCCAATGTTATGTTAAGTGATCATCCACTCCACACTCAAGCAATGGGTGATTGTATTCATTAACATTCCCCACAAGTGCAGCCCGTTTTGAGTTTTGTCGAGTGTAACATTTTTTTGGGTCAATCATCGTGTAGCCTTTTTGTTGGCTCTGTCATTGGGGAGTGTGGATTGCAAATTTTTGAATGTGGGGTGGAATGAACCCCGCTCTGATATCATGTAGGAATTTTATAGGGCAAAGTCCACTTTCATCTCCTGTGGTTATCGCCATGTGTGGATACCCTCTTCATAGTTCAAAACTGACCACATAACCTACTTGTGGTTTTGAAAATGTACGGATAGACCTTCTGCCATCATATTTTCCATCCATATTAACGGAGGTGTATCTTACACTCATCTAGAATGTAATCTGAGTTATTCATAATGTATTAAATAAAGAATATAGTATCTATGTAAAAAAAATCATCTCAATCAGGCATCAATAACCCGGTGGTCTAATTTTTAGTAAATTCAAATTTGAAATTTTAATTTCATAACAAAATCGATTCGACCATGAGCTTGTCATTTTTTGATTGACTTGAATTTTGGCATAATAGATGTAGTACTCGTCAAAATTTACAATATCAACGGTTTGGATTCAATTTTTGGTATAAGGGATGGTGTGGTTAGATTTAAAAAAGAAGAATCAAGGGACATGATGAGGGTATATTGGTCTTTTAATGTTGTGTCCGTTAATATGGATGGAAAACATGATGGCAGGGGGTCTATCCGCACATTTTCAGAACCACAGGTAGGTTATGTGGTCAGTTTTGAACCATGAGGGAGGTATCCGCATAGAGAGATAACAACAGGGAGTCAAAGTGGACTTCGCCCAATTTTATATCCAACCCAAAAGCTTAAGCTATTACGTGAAGAGGTCCCAACATTATATTAAGTGATCACCCATTCTACACCCAAACAATGTATGTGGGATTGTATTCCATAACAAGGTGAGAAAATTTCAAGAAACTCAATATTGCAGAGGGTTGTTAAATGATAAGAGCTTCTAGGAGACTAAATCCTAGAAAGATAATTTCTAACTAGCAACGATAAGAACCCTAAAAGACTAAAAGTACATTTCTCCCCATGTCATGTGCACGCATCAGGTGAATAGCTGGCAGCAGTGTTGTAAATCTCGTACCGTTCCGGCCATAAAATGGAACATATACCTTGGTGTTTTGTACCGGCCTATACCGCTCAATACTGGGTGTACTGTACCAGAATTTTACGGGGATCTCGGCCAGTACACAAATACTACTGTATTTTTTTTTTGGATAGAAAGGCATGAATTTTAATGTATTTTAACAAAATTTGGAGTCCATTTTATATTAATCATGTTAATTTGTTATTAAAACTAGTATTAAGGTGTATCAAAATGTTAGAATTTAATTAATTTTTCTTTTTTAAGTTTTTCAATCATACATTAGTATATTAAAAATATCTAAAAATGTATATTGCGATAAATCAGAAACGGTACCGAGATACAAACCGGTACCGGTACGTACCATCCCAGTAGATAAAACGGTATGCTAGCCAGTGCGAGATTGATAACTTTGGCTGGTAGTGTGACAGTGCCGAATGCCCCAAGCATGGAATGGGAAACAATGATTAACATTGAAGAGGCCTTGTCTTCAGTATTGAATTTTGAACAGGCCAGTATATTATGGTAAACAGAAAGCACTTCATATTTGGTGACGGACAAATCTCATCGTCAACAGATCCACATAGAGGACTTTCATATCAACTACTATGCATCTTGGAAACCTGAAGGGATTTGGAGGTAGTATGTGTAGGTGCAGTAAAGTACGTATAATAAATCCCTTCCACATGCAAAGGAAGAAGATAAGGTCATTTGGGCTCCTTCAGCAATGGGGAATATAGTTCAAAGTCTGCTTGGAAGGCAATAAGAATCATAAGATCAAAGAAGCCTGGAGTGGGGTGGCATCACCTGGTGTGGTTCTGTCATCATGTTCATAGATGGTCATTTACGTCATGGATGGCTTGCTAGGGTCGTTTATCAACAAAGGATAGGTTGACCAGCTGGGGGATCAGTTTTGTGTACTAGGGAGGATGAATCCCATAACCATTTATTCTTTGATGTGGTTTTTCCTTTCAGATTTGGGACTGTATGATATGGAAATGTGGGTCCCTAGGGTCTCCTAGAGAGTTCACAGAGGCCCTGGAGTGGGTTTCTAGATGGAGGAAAGGTAAATCTTCCCAAAGCTTAGTACTGAAACTCTCTTTGTCTGCAACTGTTTACCACATTTGGAGGGAGAGGAATTGCAGAATTTTTCAGCCGAAGAAGATGGATGGGGCAAGGATAATTCAGTCCATTGTAAGCAGGGCTTGTATTATGGGGTGGAGAGAGGCTCCTGCTACAGCAGAAAATAGGATATAGAGGGAAAAATGGGCCCTGCACAGAAGGTTTCTAGCTAGTTGATATTGTTGTGGCATCCTTCCTCTCCTTATTTTCTTTGATGTTTTATTTTGGTCCTAGATTCTATCATTTCCAGGATAGCGTAAGGAGGGTTGCCCTAGTTTCAGGGTGTGAGTCCTGGGTTGCTTTGTTTGGTTTGGCTCTCAAGATTATTCTCTTGGCCTTTGTTCTTTAATGTGGTTCTTTCAATATGATTATCTTACCAAAAAGAAAGCATGTTCAGTAAGAGCATCTCTAGTGGTTGGAGCTAATTTTTGGAAGCCAAACCTATTTTCCGGGCTACAGTGATTTTGCCAAATTTTGGCAAAATGGCTCCAATGGTACCAAAGTTATTTTTTGGCCAACTTGATTTGTAGCTGTTGGATCACTCCCACATCAGCCATAGAATTGCTCCCAATCCCAGCCATTGGGAAAAAATGGCCAGAGCCATTTTCCTTGCCAAATTTGGCCAAAGAAATGGCTGAACCATTTTTTGGCTCCTGTTTTGGCATGCGAAATGGCCTTGATGCCATTTTTTGGCTTTGGCCGGAGGTTTGGCATGCCATTGGAGATGCTCTAATGGCATCTTATTGGGAGACAATAGGATGAGTTATGTGACAAGAATAGGATAACATACTTCCAATCCAACCTGTCTAGAATTATTGCTCTGTCGTCGTTATAGAATTTCTTATCATTCCCTAAAAATCTTTTTAGAAGAGGAGCATTAAATTAGTTTGACTTGGGTAATCTATAGGGAAACAAGGATATAACAAACCAAAATTGTCCACAACCTGAAGCATAATCAAATGACCACCTAGTTCAACAGCATGAAACAGAGAGCAGTGGAGGGGAGATTTCGTGATACTTATTCGGTTATTTTAGCTCTACAAAAGGAACAGGCGAAGCTCAGACTAGGTTGAGAGGAGATTAACTTGCAGCCCTAGCCAACATGAACGAGTAGGGGATGTTAGTGAGACACCCATGTAAGGGGCTAACAGCATTATATTCCTCTTTGACCAGTTGACTTTGTCTTGTCATTGCTATATATGTGATATTGTCCTTCATGCTTTGCATTTGTAAAGAAAAGAGGGTGTGTATTATTTATACATAGGATCTTTTTGTATGTATAACCTAATGGATCTTTTTGTATGTATAAACTAATGAAGGAAGAAACACAATGATTTTGCCAACCCATCACCTAGGTGTCTCATTAACACTAGCGTAATAGCAAGACAAGGTGCTAGTCGACTCTGTCTGTCTCAATAGACCTGCAGCCTGTCTCTAGTTGTCTGATTTACCTTAGTTTCAATCTTTTGAAATCTGAGTTTCTTTCTACCATCTCTGCTGCTTCATCAGAATCAATAGCACATGCATGTCGTGGGCAGTCGCTGGTCTATCAGATGACTTAAACAATAGCTGAAGACACCTTTCTTGCTTTCTATGCTTTAACAATTGACGGGCCATCAGATGGTCAAATATCCAAAAGTAAGTACTTCACTCTGGGACCACTGCTCTGTTGTTATTTGTTGGCTATGTAACACCAACCACAACCACAATGCACATAAAAACTATGGTTTGTTATAGGTAAAAGTAAAGTTTAAGTGTTTCTCATGTACAGCTTCGTTTGAAATATAATATCATAAATTCATATAGAGATGCCACACACCTCCTTTTACTCTAAATCACAGAGATTCAAGAATAACAGTCATCACAACCATCCAAAAAATCAGAACTCAGAGAATTCTAAATGCATTTTCACCAACAATCTTCTTATGACTTCTCCAGCCTTCAATTCCTAGACTAAAAAACTATGATTTCAGTTCTATTTATTGAGCTCTTTCATCACTTTCTTGTCCTTATAATCCTAGGCTATTTATGAAAATTAAGGCAATCTTTCCTAACTCAAAAGTCAGTAGATACATACCAGTTCGGAAAGTCAACAGTTAGTTAAAATTGGTTAGCTCCTTCACAGAGGTTAAAAACCAAAAGAATGGCACTACAAGCATCCAGCCAGTTGCCCTCATAAAAACTAAAGAAGCGTCTAACATTGATAGCAAAATGATACCATCATCAGACACCCCAATATTAATTTCATCTACCTGCTGAACAACCAGCACGGGCAGGAGCCTTTCTTATCTGGTTGTCCATCTTACCAGCTTAATAACCTCATGGTCGTTCCTTTACAGACTGAGGAGTCCAATGCCTATTGCTACGTTCTTCCATGATTTTGTAGAAATCAAAAGTTTAAGACAGTTCATTAAAGGAACTAGCATTTTAAGGTTATCTAAATTGGGACATTATCATTATATCAGGATCCGGAGAGCAAATCTTGAAGAAAATGTAACAACCTCTAGATTCTTGAGTTGGTTCGACATACCTAAAATCTCCTCAATGGCAGTTCCAAGGGTCGTTGAATCAAGTTCATCTTCAGTTATAACCCTTGACCCTGCTAAATCTGCCAATAGTGAAGCATTTTTCAGTTGATGTCCTTCTGCAACATTTGGTGATGGTATCTACAACGTCCAAAGAGTAATGGTTAATGAAGCAACAAAAAAGACTTTATAGAGATATTAAACTTGTAAAGACCCGGAAAAACAAGCACGCTAGATTATTGGCTTACACGGTGATATATCGAATACTCCACAACAAAAAAGACCCAGTGAACGAATATATGCTATTTCAATAATAAGCTTTCCAAGCAGTAACATCAAAAGAGAAAGGACCATGTAGATGGTCAAAATTACCAAGTGGGACTCCACCTATAGCAGTTTTCTTTTTCCTTTTCCGGAACTAATTATGTTGCGGGGACTCACCTACAGGTGCTGGTGCGGGCACATATCTAAGGGTAGCCATAAAACCTCTAATTAAATGGCAAGTGGCTATCGATCAGTTGGAAGTACAACAGATTGAGACCACTTGAGGAGGAGAGGGCTCAGGGCAACTTGAGAGAGAGAGAGAGAGAGAGAGAGAGAGAGAGAGAGAGAGACGGTAGTGCAAAATGGTCAACCAAAGATTAAAGTGTGCTCAACATGCATTCAGTGTGTATTGAATACTGTTAGAATAGTTTAGTCTTTGTCCCACATCAGATAGTTGAAGTTATGTAATAAGTCATTGAGTAATATAAACAAAGCTCTCTCATGTGTTAGGGTTAATTAACACCCTAATCACTCTCTCTCTCTCTCTCTCACCAACATAGCGGTGATATCATCGTATCTTGGCACCACCATCCATCCACTGCCTACTATCACCACCCACCTTCCATTACACCCCAAAAACAAACAATCTGATACGCGCCTGACGATCTGACATGTCTGACGCTGACAATTCTGATGCATCTGAAAACCTGACAACCATTTGAGATTTTGTCCCTTTTTTTTGATCCAATTATCAGGTTCCTTGTTGATTTGCTCTCTGTTCACTAGATCGCTTAGTTTGGATCAGTTTCTCGGCTCTCTAATTTGTGCTGTTGTTGCAACCCTCAACCTTCGCGGTTGTTTCGTGAACTGCTGTGATGTTTTGATGCTGCTACGTTCTTTTTATGGTGTTGGTTTGCTTCTTTTGACCACTGGAAATGCACCTCTCACTCTGGTACAAAGTTATGCTGCTCAATCTTGTGTTATTCGGTTTGTTGCAATGTTCAATTGGTTCTTCTGCAATCTGAAGCTGCTTGGTTCTCTGTTCATTTGCTATTTGCTGGTAATATGATTTCCTTTTTCTGCTGCTTGGTTCTTCCGCAATCTGAGGCTGTTTTGTGGTGGTTTCATTATGATATATATTCGGCTCGCAGTTTTGCTCTATTGATTGTGGGTTGGTGCCCAATTGGAAGTTGGTTCTCTCATTGTTAGACGTTTCCTTAGATTGATTAGTTGGTAGACAAAGTTGATCATTATTCGTTGGTTGATTGTTGGTTGTTTCTTTCTGGTTATTAAGTTTGTTTGAAGTGGGGTTGAACTTATATCGAAGGAGGTTATTGAACTTTGTGGTATTTGGCAGTCTGTTCAGTTCTTGTTCGTAGTTGATGTGGGTTAATGCACACATTGCATTGAGACTCGTTGTAGCTGATTACTGGGTTACTTGTTTCTCTGGTTGTTCGTTATTGGATTCTTGCTAGTTGTCGAGTTCCATTTGAAATGGCTTCTAGTTCAGTTCCTCTAGTTGTTGCTCAGTTACCCCCCGATTCAGGTAGTACTTTATCTCGTAGCTTTAGTCATGCTTGTTAGGAGTCAAGGAGAGATGGTTGTGGTAGTTTTGGTTATGGTTATGGCGGTCGTGATTTTAGCCATGATTCTGGTCATGGTGGTTGTAGAATTAGTCATGAGGGTCACATGTTAGGGGGAGGTGACCACAGTCGAGGCCGTGGTTCTAGATTGTGTACATATTGTGAAGGCACAAATCATACAGTGGAGTATTGTTATGATCTTCATGGTTTTCCTCAGGCTCATCAGGTTACTGCTTCTGAGAATGTTGGCCATTTACTCATTATGCCGACACCATGGTGACTATTTCTGCAGAAGAGTACCAACGCCTTGTGTCGAATCAGCTTTCATCTATGGGTTCTTTATCCATTACTACGCTATCTCAGACAAGTTCTTTCGTTGCTTGCATTGCGTCTTCTCTTTCTTCTACTCCTTGGGTTATTGATTCTAGCGCCTCTGATCATATGACTAGTACTGCTACTGTTCTTTCTAATCGTCAGTCTATTGGCAAACCATCTCGTGTTACCTTACCCGATAATTCTACCACTGATATTATTGGTTTGGGTTTTGTTCCTGTTACTTCATCTCTAACTTTGGACTCTGTATCACATGTTCCTCGTTTTCCATTAAGTCCTATGTCCGTTAGTAAACTTACCAAGTCTTTAAATTGCTTTGTCACATTCGTCCCTAATCGTTGTGTGTTTTAGGATCTCAAGACGGAGAGGAAAATTGGTGGTGGTACTGAACGCGGTGGCCTGTATTACTTTACCGATGATATTCACCCTATCTTTGTTGCCCTTCAGTCTTCAGTGTCACCCTATCAACATCATTATCGTCTTGGTCATCCATCCCTTCAGAATCTCAAATAGCTCATGTGGTCATGTTTTGCCTTGTGAAGTCTGTGAATTTAGTAAACATCATAGAGGGCTTGTTCGTTTTGGGGATTTTGGATTTGAATTTGTAATGATTAGGATAGGGAGATAGGGGAAATGATTGGAGAGAGAGATAAAAATGAAAGTAATGGTTGAAGATAGGGGTAATGCGTGAATTTTGGAGTAGGGTAATAATTTAGAGTCCAAAATCCAAAAACTCAACCGAACAAGCCCGGAGTGTCTTTTTATCCTAGGGTTGAGAGTCGTGTGTTCCGTCATTTTCACTTAGTTCATTATGATATTTAGGGTCCAATGCATGTACCTAATGTTTTTGGCTTTTAGTATTATGTTATCTATGTCGATGATTACTCTCGTGTCACGTATCTTTATCTAATGAAAGAGCGATCAAAGTTGTCTTCTATCTTTAAGTCATTTTATATGGAAATCCAAACTCAGTTTGATACTTGCATTCGTATATTTCGTTCTGACAATGCACGTGAATATTTTCATAATGCTCTTTCTAAATTTTTTGATGGTCATGGTAAAATTCACCAATCTTCTTGCGCTCAGACTCCACAACAAAATGGAGTTGCCGAACACAAGATTCGACATTTATCAGAGGTTATGCGTGCACTGTTATTTCAAATGCAAGTTCCTAAGTCTTACTGTAGTTATGCTGTTCTTATAGCCTGTTACTTGATCAATTGTATGTCATCTAGCGTCCTCGGCCGTCAGATACCCTCATACAGTTTTATTTCCTGGTAACCCTCTCCACTCATTACCCCTAAGAGTGTTCGGGTGCACTTGTTATGTTCATGCTCTGGATTTTGACCAGGGAAAACTTGATCCTCTATCAATTCGGTGTATTTTCCTAGGGTACTTGGGCACTCAGAAAGGTTATAAATCTTACCATCTCTACGTCGTCATTTTGTTTGTGCTGATGTCACATTCAATGAGTCATTGCCCTTTTACTCGGGTCACCGTACTCCAGTTGACCTTTCTGAGGCTGCGTTTATGTTTCCAGTTACTCATCTGAGGCTGAGTCTGCATTGTATGTTCGTCGGTAGCAACTATTAACAGCCCCATAAGTACCAGCCACCACGCCTCTTTTGTCCCAAGATCCGGTTCCACCTCCACCTCCACCATCACCTCGTCTTCCTATTGTTCTCCATAAATGTACTCGTACTTGCACTACTCATCCCATTTCTCACTATGTCTCATATGATCACTTATATCTTCTTTGTGCTTTCACTTCATCAGTTTCCTCTATACATGTATCTAACAATGTACAAGAGGCCCTCTCCTTGTCTGAGTGGCGGACAACAATGGAGGTTGAGATGTCTTCTCTCCATAACAATGGCACTTGGAAGTTGGTTCCTCTTCTTCCAGGAAAGTCTACGGTTGGATGTCGGTGGGTATTTACAATAAAGAATCCGGATGGCACTGTTGAACGGTAAATGTGCGTCTTGTGGCCAAAGGCTATACACAGACGTACGAGGTTGATTATGCAGATACCTTTTCTCCTGTTGCCAAAATTGCCTCTGTCCGGGTTCTTATTTCTCTAGCTGTCAACCTTGGTTGGCCCTTGTTTCAATTGGATGTCAAGAATGCCTTCCTACACGGTGATCTGCTCGATGAGTTGTATATGGAGCAACCTCCTGGGTTTGTTGCCCAGGGGGAGCGTTCTCAGGTGTGTCAATTTCGCAAAGCCCTCTACGGTCTTAAGCAGTCACCTCGAGCTTGGTTTGGTAGGTTTAGTGATGTTGTGTTACAATTTGGCATGCGTCACTCTCATTCTGATCATTCTGTCTTCTCTATTCAATCAGATCGGGGGAAAATAGTGTTGATCGTGTATGTAGATGATATCATTATTACTGGGGATGGTATTGATGAGCTGAAACAATTCTTACAACGTCAGTTTCACACCAAAGATTTTGGTAAGTTATGATATTTTTCCGGTATTGAGGTAGCAAGATCCAAGGAAGGGATTAGTCTATCCCAAAGAAAGTATGCATTGGATATTCTAGAGGAGATTGGATTGTTAGGAGCGAAGCCTGTAGAGACTCTTATGGATCCGAATGTGAAACTTTGTGTTGATCAGGGGGAGATATTTTCTCATCCAGACCGGTATCATCGCTTAGTGGGCAAGTTGAATTATCTTACCAATACACGTCCTGATATCTCGTTTGCCGTTAGTATGATAAGTCAGTTTATGTTAGCTCCTCGTCTCCCACATTGGGAAGCTTGTCTTCATATTGTGAAATATCTCAAGGCTCATCCTGGACGTGGTTTATTTTATCGATCAAATGGTTATTTGCATGTTGAGGCTTTTATTGACTTTGATTAGGTAGGATCACCATCTGATAGACGGTCAACAACTAGGTACTGTACTTTTGTTGGTGGCAGTCTAGTTACTTGGAAAAGCAAGAAACAAATTGTTGTTGCAAGATCTAGCGCAGAAGCAGAGTATCGGGCCATGGCTCATACTACATGTGAGGTTGTATGGTTGCGAGTTTTGCTCGAGGAGTTGGGGTTTGGTGTGTAGTTACCTATCCCTATGTATTGTGATAATCAGGCAGCAATATATATCGCTTCGAATCCGGTGTTTCATGAGAGAACCAAATATATCGAAGTAGATTGTCACATAGTTCGAGAGAAGGTAGATGGTGGTGTGTTGACTACTCCTTTCGTGTCTACAGGGCTCAGTTGGTAGATATCTTTACCAAACCGTTGTTTAAACCACGTTTAAAGCTTTTATGTAACAAGCCAGGGTTCTGTGAGATTTAGTCTCCAGCTTGAGGGGGAGTGTTAGAATAGTTTAGTCTTTGTCCCACATTGGATAGTTGAAGTTATGTAATGTCATTTAGTAATATAAATAAAGCTCTCTCATATGTTAGGGTTAATTAACACCCTAATCACTCTCTCTCCCCCTTCTCTCTCTCTCTCTCTCTCTCTCTCTCTCTCTCTCTCTCTCTCCAACAAATACTTTTTGTCAATGATCGTTAACACATCCGCATATAGAAGCTTTGGAGCAAGGCGAAAAAGCCAACTGGTTAGCTTTCATCTTATGGGTTGAACAGAGTAGAGGCTGACTCAGTTTCTCTTATCATGGGACTCTCAAAGATGGTTTAGATGATATATGTAACCCAACGCCCCCCCGAACCACCACACCACACCCCCCCCCCCCCCCCCCCCCCCGCATCAAGATGGAGCTATCCTTGTGGAGGTTGAGCTTGACAAATCCCGTAGCTCTAGCCTCCATCCCACATACCTACTAAGATCCCGAGCAAGGTACCTAGTCTTAGGCCAAGCTCCCAGCCTGAGGAGTTGTTGGAGTTTCCATAGTTATTGTGAACTCGTGGAGCTATAGATGTTTTAGAGTTAGGCACGCCGAAACACCTAATATACAGCGATCCTTGGTGGCGAGTTCGCTCCATCAGAGATGAAAGTTCCTGTGGCGGTATCTTTAGGCAGAGGACTTCCGAATACCCAGAATACTATCATACTCAAATCTAATGAGTGAGTTGACTTGAATTTTAATTCAATGCCATGGTGCAGAAAAGTTAGTCAACAGATGCAGTAGGTTAATTACCAGAATAGAAGGTTTCCCAGTAGCCAAGATCTCATAGCAAGTCATTGCACCAGCTCTTGAAACAACAAGGTCTGCAGCTGCATATGCCAAATCCATAGCATGCAAGAACCTTCAAGAGGTTACAAAGGAATTAGATTCAAAATAATAACTTCGACATTGATACTCAAAGTGCAAAGATTAAGAACACTGTTCTTTATTTCATTACATGGTAAGAGAGACTTCGCTCACCATCTCCAATTTCAACTCTTAAGTTTGGACTAATAGTATAAATTAAAAGCAAAAGACTAAAATATACTCGTATAACTGGCCTAGAAACTAAAGTCGAGATAAACCCAGTGACCCCGCATATCATAATCTTTTATTAAGTTCACGTTGCCACAATATTAGAGTCAGTTGGTACACAATATTGTGTTACACCCCAGATAATTAAAAAGGTCCACTCAATGGCATATTATCTGAGCACTTTTACCATATCTGATGTACAAACCAAACAAAGCAACGCCGGCTGATATCGAGTTCATGCAGTGGAAAAGGAAATTTGAAAACAGGAAATTGGTGTCATGAAGAAAACACCACACTGATGTACAAATTGTAGTGTATATATCCTGATCTATTATTTACATATTGTCAGGCTTGTTTTGTATTTCAGTTATTCATATTTCAATTATTTTTGTATTGAATAGGTATTTCGAACCCAAGCGTGCGTAAACTCCTAATCTAACTCAGTAAAACAATCACAAAAAGTTCTAAAGTACACTACGAACTATCAAGAAGTCAGTTGAATTATCTGAAATTTTGCATGGGTGGTGCATTTTGAACCCTAGCTTTCAAAGTTCTAGACAGCTCCTACTCTTCTTCATACTAAATGATGGCGTGCCGTATAAGGGCCGGAGTTAATGAAAGATGTCCCATATAAAGGCGGTCAATCAACAACCAGGTAAATTCCCAGGAAAGAATGGAAGGATCACAACCTGCGAAGCATAAACCACGCCTTGATCTCCTACTTGTTTCTTCTGCTTGGATGGTTGCATCTCTTACTTGTTCTTCTACACCATCCATTGAAAGCAATGACTAGGGCGCTACTGGAAAGGGCTGAATGTCGTTCCTTTTTGCATTATATTAAACATTATCGCCTAACCTCTTTTCTTCTTCACCAAATTAACAAAACAGATACCAAGTAGTATCAGTAACAATATTGACTATTCTCCACGTGTGTTTTTATGTAAACCATGCTTACAAGTAACAAGCTACACAGTACGGATGAACCATTTCTCACATTATCTAGGTAAGTTGGCTCAGGATGTCTTCATTTACAACAGCTTGAGAATTATCTTCCAACAGATTTAAGATGTACTGCAGCTTGAAATAGTTTGAGAAGCATCTTTTTGCAGGCCATATGTAGTCTGTCAAACTTCCTTGCCTTCCGATTCGCCTGTTAGGGAATCACAAGAATACACCTACCTATCCTGCTCCGAATAGTGGACTCATCTCCATCCCAGTGATGGTTAGGGAGATGTTACCTCTCCATGGTACTGTAAGACTTGAATGTACCATTTCAAAACTTTTAAGCAACACCGTGTTAATGTTGCATGAAATCATTACAATACTATTAAAGCATTCAACTCAATACCAATTGGCAATGAGTGGAGAGGTAAACAAACAATCCATAACACTTGGATCACAACAAACAACGGGGCACCCATGGCACAAACAAGGGGGAACAAATTCTTTGAAACCCTAGCTCTGATACCATGTTAAAAGCATCCAACTCAATACCAATTGGCAATGAGTGGACAGGCCGCCCAGGCTCATATACGAGTTTTGGAGGAGATAATTAATCGATGTGGGACAAACTCCAAGAAATACCATGCCCCAAACTTGAGAAATATTACTAATCCATAATATGATTGGCATAAAAAACCCCATAAAAGGAACAGAGTTCAGCCCAGTCATAGATGAACAAGAATGCTTCATACTAGAGAAACCATCAGACAAAGGCTGCATAAAACGCTGGCAATTGGAACAAAAAAACTGGAAGGCCAATTAGCATGAAGGGATGAAGAGACTGCATTTTTAGCGGGCCACAGACAGTCAAGACTTCAGCAGACGGATTGAAAGAACAACCCAAACACAGAGGTTACATTATAATACCACTATGTATCATCAGTATCATTCATGCTGCCGCAGTCTAACGCACAGATTCAACACAATACTTCATAGGTGACTGCACAGTCCACACAATACCTAATGGAACTAATTCCACAATTGCTATTCTCCGTTAAACACCATGGGAATCACCTGGTCTGTGAATTGGTGTCACAGCTGCGAACAAAAGTCAAACAACTAGAGGAGAGCAAAAAGGAATGAAGGATAGATAATAGTTAGGGCTGACGGGCATATGTTCTACTGCCTCCTAGCATGGTAGTGAAACATGTCTAAATCCTTTAGTTAGTAAGGAAGTCAGATAAGTGATGCCAGCAGTGTATCACCAAGAATACAGTACTTCATTCTCAGAGAAGGATGTTTAACTTATCTCTCTCCGAACTACTGATTTATCTTATCCCTTTTTCAGATCCTATGGAAGATGCTGCAGAATTTTCAGGGTTTAAGCGCTAATATGATCAAAACTCAGTTGTCAGAATTGCAGAAGGAAAAGCAAATTGGAGAACAGCACTCACGGCGTAAGAACCAAATGAGAATGACTTTTCACTAGGCTCTCCATCTCATCAAATGCTTCCACGCCCGTCTGCCAAATGATAAACAAGTTCTTGCGCCGCATCAACATCTGATAGTACAAATTCCAGAGGGCAATGTTGATTGCATTGGCACCCAAGGACCCACCAAGAACCAACACAACCATCGCATCCGATTCCCCCATTTCCACCACCGATCTCGGAAAGAAGTGCATCCTCGCCGCCACCTTCGACACCTGCTTTTGCAGAGATAACCTAACCGGATTCCCACAAACAACAACGCAGTCTTTCCTCGGAAGACACTCACGGGTCAAATCAAACGCGGCAAACACTTTATCCGCAAACAAAGAGAGTACCCAATTCGCGATTCCGGGCACTGAGTTCTGCTCTTGGATTACCAGTTTCACTCCTTTGAGAGCAGCAGCAACAAAGCAAACTGGGAAGGAAACATACCCACCGGTCCCAACTACAATTTGGGGGTTGAAACGGTGCAGTTGCCGCCAACTTTGAATTAGGGATTTGGTGAGGCGGTAGGGGAGCAGGAAGAGATTTTGTGGGGAGAAGAGGGGCCGAGTTAAGGGAGTGGTGGCGAGGGCGGCGAATTCGTAGCCGGCGGAGGGAACGGCGGTGCGTTCCATTCCTTTAGGGTTTCCGATGAAGAGGATTTTGGTTTGCGGGTTTCGGGTTTTGAGCTCGTCGGCAATAGCCACCGCCGGAGAGATGTGACCGCCGGTGCCGCCCGCCGCGAATATGACTCGAAGATCACCTCCGCCGGTTTCTGCATTGTTTGCAAACACCGAGCAGATTATCCTGAAAAGGAAACGGAGGTTCGAATTTATTTATTAATAAACACTTGCATATAGAGTAGAGTAGTGTATGGGAAGAGGGAGAAAGAGCTCACGTTGGTTTGACTGGTGGAAGAGTGAGTGCACCAGAGGTGGGAAGAGAGAGGTGGTTCTGTGGATTTCGAAACTTTGAAGTGAATGAGGATTGGAAGATGGTGTGGGCCATTAAAGCCGCAGTTGTTGGAGCTTGGATTGATGCATTTCGATGTTGTAACCTTCTGGAGGAACGCGCCTTCTAGTCTAGAGCTTATTGTCTACTCTACTGGCATCCTTTTTCAGGTTGACTGTGCCGGGAACTTTTAAGGTAGGGAAAGAGGCAGTTAGACCAGCTCCAGCCTTGACCCTTCAATTCAAAATTGGCAAAAACTCTGATCCAACGGTTTGAAAACGTGCCACATCACCAAGTTCTCAAACCGTGCCACATCACCAAGTTTGATAAAAAATGACTGGTCAAACCGGTAATCCCAATAGGTCATCAATTTATGTATAATAGTAACAAAATCACTAAATGCAATAACAGGTTGGGAATGATTTCGGTGTCCCCGGTCATTTTGGGGACACCGTAATTTTTGACATAACAAAACCATTATGAGCATAACCAAAATTCATTATGAACATAACCAAAACCATTATGAGCATAACAGAACCATAGCAATGCATAACTTGGTTGGGTTTGGTTATACCTTGGTTGGTTTTTGGATATTCCTTGGTTATGCCTTGTTTGGGTTTTGTTATGCTTATAATAGGTTTTAGTTATGCTCATAATGGTTAAATTATGCCAAAAATTACGGTGTCCTCAAAATGATCGGGGACACTATAGCATCATCCTAACAAGTTATAACAAAAGGGAATGACTTCGGTGTCTCCGGTCATTTTGGGGATACCGTAACTTTTGGCATAACAAAACCATTATGAGTATAACCAAAACATATTATGAGCATAACCAAAACCATTATGAGCATAACAAAACAATAGCAAAGCATAACTTATTTGTTATGCCTTGGTTGGTTTTTTGGATATTTCTTGGTTATACCTTATTTGGGTTCGATTATTCTTGTAATGGATTTTAGTTATGCTCATAATGGTGAAGTTAAGTCAAAAATTACGGTGCCCCCAAAATGACCGGGGACACTATAGCATCATATCCCTAACAAAATGGTGTAACATGAATTTAATGAACTGTAGCAGGCCGAACATGGAAACTCGCTGTGTTAAGTACCGAACCTGCTCCGTGCCGAGCATGAACCTTGTGCACGGCTCTTGGCCCAAGTCTTCGTCGCCATCTCACTTGCCACGGGCTCGGCAGAAGGCCAGCTCGTTCTCGGCCACCTTCCTCGGCGGGTCCCTTATGACGTGTCCTCTCTCGTCGGTCACGTGCCAAGGTCGGCAAAGGGCGTGTTCGGCCACCCGTGGAGCACGGCCGCTGCCGACCACAGCTAGCTGCTGATTTGCGCGTCTTCCCACGTGTAAAAGCGGTTATAGCAGAAGATGATCATGGGCGCACATGGGTGTGCCAGCTCAGTCCTAAAAACGGTTACCAGATCTATTTGATGACGTCACGATGACATCGCCTGGCTCGTGCAAGGCACGTGCTTGTGCTTGTGGTTGGAGAGCAAGTCAGGGAGTTCTATAAATACCTAGCGATGGTAACCCTAAACAGGTACATGCTACTACTTACTCACACTCATTGTCTTCTGCCTCCTCTCTCTGCACAATACTTATCCTCTCGCCGGAGGACCTTGCCGGGACAACCCCCGGCTAGGTCTTAGTCGTGTGCTCCCTGTGCAGGCTAGGAGAAGACTCAATAACCATTAAACCACCAGCGGAGGAGAAGATCGAGGATCACAGGCCACACAATTGGTGAACCCGACGTGAATTGCTTCTGATTCAAACGGCTCTCACATCCTCCAAACCCCCCACTCCTCCGTGAAAAAACGACCAAACCACTCACCATGGGCGGAGATCAGACGGATGTAGCCATCTCAGGGACGAAAAACGCTAGCGGAAATGTCATCCCCACAACACCCCACAAGAGGCACATGTCCATATCCCTCGCCCCAGGATCCGGTCTCTCACCAGTCGCGGACGACGTAACGGCGGCCTATATCCGTTTGTTACAGCGTCGCGACGATGAGCGCGATAACGAGTTGGCTGCGCTAAGGGCGGAGGTGGCTCAAATGAAACAGCTCATGCAGCAAGAGACCACCCCCTCCGCATCCAGATCTGGTGGAGGGGGTAGGAGAAGGTGAACGCCACCTCCACCACCACCACAAAAGGCGTCAGAACGAGGGAGGCCAACGCAGATCCGTAAAAGACCGCCTAGGCTTCACCCCGGCATCGGGGGACGCCAGAGAGATACTCCTTTACAAGCAACCCACCGCATCGAGAACACACCGCTCAAAAGAACACCACGATCGAACCAACACTAGGGATACCGAGTCATTTACAAGCACATACTCGACTGGTCGCGCAGAATTCTCTCGCACAACGGTTTCCCACCGTAGCCGAGATTCTGCGGAGACCAGACGCCATGTATCTGAACGACTCGGTGAAATCCCTGCAGAAAAGTTCGACAACAGCAACCAGGCTCGACGAAAAGGAAAGGGCATGCGTATTGACGAGCCAAACAACGAGACCAAATCCCGTAAGACAGAGGAGAAACGGTTGACGAACATCGCCGGGTGACAGCAGATTTACGAGACAAACTCCGGCATCGAAACCGCGAAAAGTCTCCAGATAGAGAGTCCAAGAGAACAAAGACGGATGAGCACGGCAGGCCGCCACGCCCTGGTTTTGAGCGGCAGTTGAAGGACCTCGGCGTTTCTCCCTTCGCACCCCACATAATCAACACGACGGCCGAACCCAACTTCCACCTGCCAAAGTTTACGAAGTTCGATCCTACCACATGCGAAGCCTACACTCACCTTATCCACTTCCGTCAAACCATTGAGCTATGCACCACGAGAGACGAAATAAAATGCAAAGCATTCCCGTCCAGCCTCGGCTCCCTTGGACTCCAGTGGTTCAACAAATTGCTCGCTGGATCCATACGGAACCTGACCGACCTTGAACGCGCCTTCAACACTCGCTTCATCACCAGTAACAGGACAGCCAAGGAGCCTGAGTCCTTGTCCCAGATGAGGAAGCTCAAAAATGAAACACTCAGACAATACGCTGAGCGTTATTGGCAGCTGTTCAATGAAATTTCAGGAATCGATGAATATTGGGCTACGCGCACTTTCAAAAACGGTCTGGAAACAGGCAGCAAGATCCTAGACGAACTCGCCATCCGCCCACCACCCCGCATGGGAGAATTAATGCGCGTCGTGGAAAGATTCTGTGCTCTTGAAGAGTTTTATGCGGACCGTGCGGCCCAGGGAATCCCGAGCTTGACAGCATCCTTCACCTCGGCCGCAACCCAACTACCGGCACCAGCAATCACCCAGCACCTGCAACCCAAGAAGCAGGTACACAACATCAAAGAAGGGAAGAAACGCCAGCCCAAAGAGCACGACTACGTGGCCGAAACCACCCATTTCAAAGAACCCATCTGGTCCTTCCTAAAAGAAATCATGAGACAACCATGGTTTGAGTGGCCGCAAGGCAAGCTCGGCACGGACAACGGCCAAACGGATCAGAACCCTAGGAAGAAGTGCTCGTATCACAATGAGCTCAGCCACTATACAACGGCATGTACTCCGTACAAGGCGCTGTTGGAACGTTTGGCGGCCCAAGGCCATCTCGACCAATACATTGATCGAGCAAAAACGCCCGCCCGGCAGACAAATCCCAACCCCAATGAACAGCGCCCACTGATACACGTCATCCACGGTCCAATGACGAAGGCATCCGAAACCGCCCTCAAGGCCAACATCGATCACGCCTCAACATCCAAACAGATACTCTCAGTTGGTTGCGGATCCAAGCGTCAACGACCACAGGACGCACCCAAATGGACGATAAGCTTTACTGAGCGTGACCTTGAGCATGTTCAAACTCCACACTCGGACGCCCTCGTCGTCACCATCCAAATAGGCGTCCACGACGTAAAGCGCGTCCTCATCGATCAAGGAAGTTCAACAGAGGTCATGTATTACGACCTTTTCAAGAAGTTGGATCTACCAGAGTCAGCCCTACAACCTACCGACGTACCCCTTATAGGCTTCAACAGTGCACCCGTCTGGCCACTTGGCCGAATCTTCCTCCCAGTCGTCGTCGGCTCAAAAACTCTGACCGTCGAATTCATCGTCGTCAACATTCCGAGCCAATACAACGCCATCCTTGGCCGAACTTGGCTCCACGGAATGCAAGCCATTGCTTCCACCTACCACCAGGTCGTCCGCTTCATCGGCGCCACAGGAAGACAAGAAGATTTGCGAGGTGACCAAGTAGCCTTCAAAAAATACTACGTCTATGCCATCCACAATTCCGCCAAAGCCAAACAAGTTCAATGGGTTGAAGTCCCCGACGTGGCCGTAATCGACGACGTCGGCCAGGAAGCTGAAGATAAAGCAGAGGAGGACCTCGTCTAAATGCCAATCAACGAGGATGGATCCCGATTCTTCTTGATCAGTTCTTCCATCAGCGAGACTGATCGCGAAGAAATGTTCCAATACCTCAAGAAAAATGTAAAAGTTTTTGCCTGGACCCCCAACGAAATGCCGGGGGTCGATCCCAATTTCATCAGTCACTCACTCAACATCAAGAAAGACGCCAAGCTTGTCATCAAGAAAGCACGACATTCTGCAGCCGAGCACGCTGACGCCGTCGTCGAAGAGGTCAAGCGACTGCTGGAGGCCAACGCCATCCAAGAAGTACAATACCCAACATGGCTGTCCAACACTGTGGTCGTTAAAAAGAAAAACGGTAAATGGCGAGTCTGCGTGGATTATACCAATCTCAACGACGCTTGCCCAAAGGATTGGTTCCCACTGCCAAAGATTGATCAACTTGTGGACGCAACGGCAGGCCATGCTCGGCTAAGCTTTTTGGACGCCTACTGTGGCTACCACCAAATTGCCATGGACCCCGACGACATGGAGAAAACTGCTTTCATCACGCCACACGGCATCTTTTGTTACTGCGTCATGCCCTTTGGGCTCAAGAATTCAGGGGCAACGTTCAACAGAGCAATATTCAAGATGTTAGATGAACAAATCGGCCATACCGTGGAGGCCTACATTGATGACCTTGTAGTCAAAAGCAAGAAGGAATCCAACCACCTCCGAGACTTGGCGGAAGTCTTCAACATCCTCAAACTCCACAAGCTACGGCTAAATCCTGAAAAATGCGCGTTTAGGGTGAGCGCTGGGAAATTCCTCGGACACCTGGTCACTCGTAGAGGCATCGAGGCCGACCCCAACCAAATCAAGGCTGTTCAAGATTTGTGCCCACCTAGGACGATCAAGGAAGTACAAAGGCTCACTAGGATGGCAGCGGCTCTAAACCGATTCATCAGCAAATCCTCAGAAAAATGCCACGCATTCATCCATGCCTTGAAGGGAAAAAGTCGATGCAGCTTTGAATGGACCCCGGATTGTGACTCAGCCTTTGCCGAACTAAAGGACTACTTAAATTCGACCCCGCTGTTGGTAAAACCGAAGGAGTTCGAAACTTTATATCTCTTCCTCGCCATATCCGCCCACGCAACCAGTTCTGCTCTTGTACGTCGGGAAGGTGCCGATGACAAGCCTATCTATTTCACAAGCAAGACACTCCTTCCAGCTCAAACTCGCTACCTACCACTTGAAAAGTTAGCCCTCGCTCTCGTTTCAGCGGCTAGAAAACTCCTGCCCTACTTTCAGTCACACCCTATCGTCGTCTTAACTGAACATTCCCTCAAGAGCCTCTTTCGAAAGGCTGATCTATCCAATAGGGTTTCCAAGTGGGCAGTCGAGCTAGCAAACTTTGATATCCGGTTTGAACCACAAATGGCAATCAAAGGACAGGTTCTTGCTGATTTCATTGCTGAACTTACTCCAGAAGATACTGAACTCCTCAACATACCCATCCCAACACAAACCGTCGCCGAGCATCAACTGTCACCAGAACCTTGGCACCTTTTCCAAGGCGACATATGGCGTCTACATGTTGACGGAGCGTCAAACAGCAACGGAGCAGGGGCCGGGGCCGGGGCCGGGGTCGTCCTAGTCTCCCCCTGTGGAACACTACACGAAAGTGCTATCAGCATCAACTTCCCCGCCACCAACAACGAAGCTGAATATGAAGCACTCCTAGCTGGCTTACGCTCTGTGGTCGCGATGGAAATTTCCAACCTTATTGTTTACTGTGACTCCCAACTCATCGTTAACCAAATATTGGGCGATTATGAGGCTCGGGATCCGCGGATGTCAAAATATCAGGCCACCACAGCCGAACTAATCACCCACTTCCCCAATTTCAAAATCGAACAGATCAACCGCGAACACAATGCGCATGCCGACGCACTCGCTGGCCTTGCCTCAGCTTCAAAAGCAACCGAATTTCGGACAATCAGCTTCGGCAACATGGACTACCCAAGCTTTGATACCACTTCAAAGGTTCTCAACGTTGAACTGGGCCCAAGCTGGATGGACGAGATCATTGCGTTCCTCAAAAATGATACTCTGCCGGCAGACAAGAAGGAAGCTTATCGTATCAGGAATAAAGCCGCTCACTACTGGCTCTCTGAGAGCGGCCAACTTTACAGGAAATCTATCTCTGGCCCATACCTACTCGTGGTCCACCCAACACAGGTACCCGAAATTCTCGCCGAACTTCATTCAAGGAGTTGTGGTTGCCACTTCGGCGGCCGTTCACTTTGCCAAAGAGCATTGAGTCAGGGATACTTTTGGAAAAACATGAAAAAAAACTGCGAAGACACAGTTCGCAAATGCCGACCATGCCAACTATTTTCTCCCATTCCAAAGCAACCCGCTCAGAACCTCTCCCCCATCATCAGTCCTTGGCCCTTTGCACAATGGGGGCTTGATATCGTCGGAAAACTGCCAACAGCTCCAGGAGGATTCAAGTTCCTGATCACCACAACGGACTACTTCTCAAAATGGGTAGAGGCCGAACCTCTCGTGACAATCACTGAGGCTGATGTCCGAAGATTTGTCTGGCGAAACATTGTTACAAGGTTCGGAGTCCCTTATGCCATTATATCAGACAACGGGAGCCAATTCATTGGTAATGAGCTCACCAACCTCTGTGAAGAATTTGGGATACGTTTTTTCAACTCTACTCCAGCTTACCCCCAAGGGAATGGACAAGCCGAGGCAACAAACAAAACTGTCTGCGCCGGGATCAAGCGCCGGTTAAAATCCAAGAGAGGAAAATGGGCTGAAGAATTACCACGTGTCCTCTGAGCTTACCGTTCTACTCCCCGGCGTTCAACCGGACAAACGCCCTTTTCAATGGCATTCGGCATGGAGGCGGTAATCCCACTGGAGTCCAAGTTCCCCACTCTGCGGATTGAGAATTTCGATCCAAAGACTAACGAAGAAGCCGTACAACAAGGATTTACCCTGGCAGAAGAGAAACGCGACGATGCTTAGCTAAAGCTCGCCGAATACCAACAACAAGTGGCAAGAGGCTACAACCGAAGTGTTCGAACCAAGACCTTCAAACCAGACGACTTGGTCTGGCGAAAGGTGGTGCAAGCTAGCAAGAAGCAGAAATTCAAACCCAACTGGGAGGGCCCCTTTCGTGTCGTCAAGATTGCTGGAGAAGGCGCCTACGTGCTAGAGGACATGAATGGGAAAGTTCTAACTAACCCATGGAACGCACAGAACCTCAAGAAGGCATACATGTAGCCGAAAACCTTACAGTGTGCCTCATGTTTGGCCACTGCCTATCCTATTTTTCTTTATTGGCTTCGGCCCAAGTCTTTACATTTCAACTTGTACTTCATGTTTGAGGAGTCAAAGAAATTATATGGCAGTTGTCATTTGCAATTCCAAAAAACATCTTTCTTACTCGGCTTAATTGTTGTTTAGCCACAGCTCAATTGGCCAAACACAAACGTTGACCTCGGTCACACCCACAAACGGCTCATATGCCCCTGCTTCGACCACTATTACTGCCCAAAAGAAGCAAAACGGACATCAGGTCCACTGAGCCCAAAGACACACAATATGGCTGGAATTTGGGCTCCGGTTCTGCTTAGCAAGACAATATGGTCGGCTACAGCCTGGTTACACTCACGCTTTGGTGAGCAAACCACCCACAAACGTTAAACACTTTACTTACAGGCTAAGGGCTGACAAGTTGACCGAGCCGCAAACCACGGGTGTGTGCCCTCCACAACTTTGGCGACTAACCTTAGTATCATCCACTAAACTAGCAACTGGCCGAGAACAACACACGCTTGGCAAACTCTCTTTATTCTATTACTCTACTTTGGTTCAGGCTCGCTAATACCTACAGCTATCAACTTCAACAATTGGACAAACATTCCTACCACTAGGCCGAACCCAAACCAAAGTGGGGGCTATAGGATAACTACTACTTCATTAACCAGGGCTCGGCAAACTTTCACATCAACACATCTAATATGGGCCAGGCTCGGCTTTATTATCACTATGCATTGTTTAAAGCTCGGCAAAACCCAAAATGATGAAGCAGTTTCTACTTTGCTACATGTCAACATAACTCAGCCGACCCAAAACCATAGAAGGGGCTACGGATAACCATGATCTCAAATTTCAAAACGAGCAAGTATGACAAATTCAAGAAAGCATTGCAAAAAGAAGTCATTCGTTTAAAAAAGACATTGCATTCGAGCTCGGCAAAATGTTCTAGCCTTCATTACACCTGGCACGGCAAAATCCAAACTCGGAGCCGTCCAGTCCAAACAAAAATTTCAAAGTCAAAAACAAAAGAGAAATCCTAATCTTGTGGAACAACATCAGTAGCCTTTTCGCTCTCGGCCTCGGCAGCCTTTCCACTCTCAGCCTCGGTAGCCTTCTCGTTATTCTTATTGGCCTGCTCGGTGTCCTGCTCAACTGCCTCAGCCATACCCACTTCAGCATTGGCACCAGTGAGGTCATCAATATCCTCTTCACTTTCGAAAAACTCCTCTGGAGGAAGTGGTGCACACTCCTCGTCGGTATAGGGCAGCACAAGCTCGGGCACTTCGGCTGCAGGAATTGACTTTGTCAAATTCATATCCGGTTCCAGCTGCATCACCCCGCACACAGCTTTCACCCCAGCCTTATATCCTGCTTGATATGCAATGGGGATCTTGCTCTTGATCTCTTCATTCGCCATCGACCGAGCCTCCCTGACATACTCGGCACCAGCTCTATCATACGCAGCCTGGTAAGCCTTTTCATCCACCTCCTTCATTTTCCTCTTTTCCCTTCTCAACACTTGGCCAAGCTCACGCTCGGACTTCTTGACTTTCTCCAACGCTTCATCCCTCTCCCTCTCGAGTTCGACAATCTTGGCCTTTGCCAACTTCAGGCCATTCTTCGCAGCCTTCGATTTTTCATGCTCGGCCTTAGCGTCATCTCGATAGCGCGTCCTCTCGGCAGCCAATAAATCAGCCTGATCTGAAACCCGCAGTAGAGCCTGTCCAGCCTGCAGAAGACAAAACGGTTAGGCTCGGCGACTAAAGCACAGTCGAACATCATGTCTAAGAAATTAAGTGATCAAATACCTGAACAAGGTAGGCGCTCGCGTGAACGATGCTCGGCTGCAGCTCCCTTGGAACCCTCTCCATATCCCTCGGTAAAGCAAGGCCGTGCAACATGGTGACGGCCAACCCTGGCTCCAATTTAACACTATCTTCAACACTGACAACCCTACCTTCGATTGTAGCAAACGAAGGTGCAAACTCTTGCACGATCACTTGACCCCCAGAACCCGCCGACTTCTCCACAGCTTTGGAGCCACCAGCAGCAGATGACTTAGTTTGATCTTTGAGAATCGGCGTCGGCGGCCTAGTGGGAAAGAAGTCACGAGTGACCTTCTGCTTCTTAGAAGCAGGTTCAGCCGTCTCAGCTTCCTTCTGCTGAGCAAGAGCACCATCCCTAAGGTTGATCTTCACAACGTTCCTCCTTCCCATATCGTCGGCAAATTCGGGAATAAGTGTTTGGATAGGAGGGATGCTGACGCCTTGGAAATCAGCTGGCTGACTGTCCTGGAACCAGAAGTCCGCTGACTTCTTCAAAGTGGGAAACCTCACCCTCGGTACCTTTGTCTTCTTGCTCGGATTGTGGTTGATGCCTCCAGCCTCCTGCTCCCCAGCAACTGCCTTCTTGCCCTTGACCTTCGTGCTCGGCCCTGCTTCCTTCTCCTTTCTCTTCAACTTCCCCTTATACGAAGGGGTGTAGCCCAGCAGCGTCGGTGCGTCACGGCAGATCTGAGCCTTCAGCGTTTCAATATTCCTTTCAACAGCAAAGGACTGCTGTCTCTTGGTAATTGCTCGGTGATCTGCAAGGAAGAAGTGTTAGCCAAATAAGCATCAGGACTGCGGTAAGTAGAGTAAATCGTGCTTGGCAAATAAAGGAGGAGGGAAAATGACCTCAGAAATCTTTTATCCTCAGCACGGAATGCAGCCATGTCGACTGATGTCGAACTCGTAATTTCCACTTACTTCAACGTACAAATTGGCCCACTTATCAGTGTCGGGAAGCCCATTTATCAGGGGATCCTTGCCACTACGCGTCGACAAGTACCTGCGATCGGTCTTGCCGTGCCTGGACATGATGTATGTGTGAAAGATGTCGGCGACTGTGAACTCAAGATTATGGAGCTCCTTCAGTTTTATCGCCGACATCACTATCCTATAGCTATTTATGGCGAAGAAATGAGGAACTATGCCGAACTTGGCCAACAACTCCCTCAAAAATGGGTGAAGAGGAAAGCGGAGTCCAGCTTCACAAATTGCCATAAGGGGAACCGTTATATGTTCGGGACGGTCTTCCCTCTTATCCCTTATCCTGTTACTAGCCACCTGGCTAACAACAACATCGTCAGGGATGTTGTATGTTCGACAGAAATCAGCGTACTCATTAGGATGGCCGCTGAAGTAGTGGGCATAAGGACAAAACTGCCTTCGCTCATAAAGATTGGCGACCTCCCTGTTCTCGAATGAGGTTTCGGCCGGAATAGAACGGGAAGAAGTTGTGGCTTCGGTCTGGGGGCGAAGCTTGGACTCGGCCTCGGGACCAAGTTCATGCTCGGATTCGGATTCCGTACTAGTGGTGAAGGTTATCTCGGGCGCAGTGTTGTACCCGCCATCGTATTCATAGTCGCATTCGGCATTGGAGTCACTGGAGCCAGACATATTGGAGGAAATTGAAGAGGCCTGGCATCGGCTCCTGTACCTCTCCACGTATGCTCGGATCATGAGATCTATGGAATCGTCCCCTGAACTTTCAAAGTCGGATGAAATGACGATAATTGAGTGAGCCAAACCTAACGAAGACAAGAGTGAAACAATGAAAACCCTCGTCGTTGGCTAGAAAGCAGGGATTTTGCTATGTTCGGCTACCTAAAACTGGCCCACCCTATTATCACATTCCACAAATCCAAGTTCGGGAAACACGGACTCAAGTCAACAAGCTCGGCCAAACCCATTGTCGGCCAACCTTATCAACGTAAAAAATTGGGGCTCGGCCAGCCTCGCCATCGGCCCAGACCACTAACATCAAGGATGGGGCTCGGAAGAACACATTGAAGCTGGATATGAACAGTTCGCTCATCTCCAGTAATACACTGTTCACTTGGAACAAAAAACCCCAGAAAAACGGGAAAAAGTCCAGGAAAATTGCAAGAAAAGTCAAGAGAAGCAAAAAACGAGTTCATACCTGGGATTTGTGGCGAGATCTGGTGATGAAGCGGTTGGGAATCAAGGACAGAAGATGAACAGTTGCTAGTGGGAGTTCTAACAATGGAGTTCTAGAGAGAGAGAGAGAACCTGGCCCTTCTCTCTCCTCGCGTCGCCCTTTATATAGGGCTAGGGTTTAAGATTTGAAACTCCCGCCCATCATTACACCGCCGAGCTTTTGACCATTTAGCGTGTGACACGTGGCAAATAAAGGACAACCTGCAGAGCATACCAGCCGTCATCTCACCAGTCGTACCCAACCGTGGAGCAACATCTGGCACTCCTCCACTAGGGTTCTCCACCAACGGCTGATATTGCTTCTAAAGAGAGAATAGATCAGGCTCGGCTAAATCTCACCCTTAAAGAAAAATCACGTTCGGCTCTCGTTAGATTCGGCCAAGGCTTGATATCAATCCCTACCTCATGTTCGGCGTCGGTAGAGATTGAGGGGCTATTGTAGCAGGCCGAACATGGAAACTCGCTGTGTTAAGTACCGAACCTGCTCCGTGCCGAGCATGAACCTTGTGCACGGCTCTTGGCCCAAGTCTTCGTCGCCATCTCACTTGCCACGGGCTCGGCAAAAGGCCAGCTCGTTCTCGGCCACCTTCTTCGGCGGGTCCCTTATGACGTGTCCTCTCTCGTCGGTCACGTGCCAGGGTCGACAAAGGGCGTGTTCGGCCACCCGCGGAGCACGGCCGCTGCCGACCACAGCTAGCTGCTAATTTGCGTGTCTTCCCACGTGTAAAAGCGGTTATAACAGAAGAAGATCATGGGCGCACATGGGTGTGCCAGCTCAGCCCTAAAAACGGTTACTAGATCTATTTGATGACGTCACGATGACATCGCTTGGCCCGCGCAAGGCACGTGCTTGTGCTTGGAGAGCAAGTCAGGGAGTTTTATAAATACCTAGCGATGGTAACCCTAAACAGGTACATGCTACTACTTACTCACACTCATTGTCTTCTGCCTCCTCTCTCTGCACAATACTTATCCTCTCGCTAGAGGGCCTTGCCGGGACAACCCCCGGCCAGATCTTAGTCGTGCGCTCCCTGTGCAGGCTAAGAGAAGACTCAATAACCATCAAACCACCAGCGGAGGAGAAGATCAAGGATCACAGGCCACACATGAACATAACATGAGTATAACATTTCCTAACAAGGTATAACACTTATCAAAAATAGGCATAACAAGACCAATAAATGGCATAACAATTGAGGCATAACATTGGTGGAAAAAATAAGCATAATGGAAACCATTGAAGAGCACAACACAACACCATCAATAGGCATAACAAAAAACAACAAAAGACATAACATTGAGCAAAAAGCAAAAGAGGTATAACATTACCACATAAAAGCATAACAATAACCTCTAAAAGGAATAACAAGAACCTATAAAGGGCATAGACAATTTTTTTTTACATAATTAATCGTTGCACCTTAACCGTGGTTTACATTTTATTGTGACAAAAAAATTAAAATGTAGGAGTATATATGTTTTGCAATTATTTTGAACAACAAAATGTAACAGAAGTCAGTAAAATGTATCGAGGCCATTGATTTGGTTGTTATTGTTAATTAAAATATTCTTGTAAATTTTGGGCTCCATCGGATTTATAAAGCTCTTTGATTGCTATCATAGTTCATTATAAGAATGATAAGTTATGTCTGATGAAATAATAGCGATTTACTTTTATCCTTTGCAAGAATGATCAAATTCTTGTTACGTAAAAGTTAGACGGTTCTGACTTTTTAAAAGTAGCTAAAGCGTGCTTGAGTGAGGCACTATAAGACTTTAATTCCTTTAGAAGCATTGAATGTGTTTCGATCATGTGGTTGCCGACATTCGGTTATGAGCAATTTTGGCGAGAATTATAGAATGGATAAGATATGCAATCTGAACAGTTTACATCGGTCATCTGAAAAAGTTATTCGACAACTTGCTTGAAAATCTAGACATTGAACCTCAATGTTTCTAAACTAAGTCTTCTGCTTTAGTGTGTACAGTAGTCATACGACCGCAATACAATCACAATGATCAAGACCGCTCACTTTTGTTGTGGTTCATGTTTTAAACATTCTCATAAAATTTTTGGTCTATTGGGTGTATGAAGCCCCTTTACTGGGATGCAAATTCACTTGAAAATGTTATTTTACGTCCGATCATGTGTATGTTGATACTTGATAGTCTTCATCCTTTGTAAGAATGAAGTTAATGATATTATCCAAAAAGTAGACTGTTCCAATTGAGAAAATTTACCTCAAGCGGTGGTTGAGTTGTGCGCTATAAGACTTTAATGCCTTTGGAAGCATCAAATGAGTTTCGATGAAGGTGTTGTCGACAGTTGATTATGACCGATTTCGGCGACAATGATAGAATCGATAAGATGTGAAATATTAAGGGTTCAGATGGATCATTAGAAGAAATTACTCGGCAACTATGTTCAAAATATATATGTTCAACTTCATTGTCTCCAAAGTAAAGTGTTGTGCTTTATTGTAATGTACGGTAGTCTCATAACCGGAACACGATCAGGACGATCGAGACTGTTAATTTGTTGTGGTGGTTGTTTTAATCATTCTCGTAATTTTTTGGGACTACCGAATCTAGGATCCCCTTGATCAAAAAGTGGTTCTATTATTAGAATGTAATTTTATGTCCAATGAAGAGTCTATGGATATGTGATAGACTTCATTATCGGCAATATTGATTTAATACCTCATATTGTAAAATATAGAAGGTTTCGATTGACAAAAAGAATAGCATGCGGGACTTGACCTATGCACTATAAGACATAATTCCTCCAAATGCATATAATGCAGTCTAATCAAATGATCGTTTATATCTTATGATCTATATTTGTTCATGAGTGATGGAACAATTTGTAAGACGTGAAATCCTAACGGTCCAGATCGACAAAAAAATAGTATTTGTGGTGATGAAGTTCATATTTTGTACGTGGTGTGTTCCACTAAGCCTTCTTAAAAATAAGTACTTATCTGTGATTTTTAAATTTAAAAATAATATATTCGAAAATAGTTTTTGTGCAATATGGATCTAGGCCTAGGCCCATACAAAGTTATTTTTTAAAAAGGTTTAGTGGAACACATCCGTAATATTAGTGCATGTAGGCCATGCAAGAAGGAGAATCCCCCAAACTTTGAAATTTGCCTTTTTAAGTGAGAAGGACGTGGAGGTTCAAAGACAACCCAAATCAATTCAGAAAAAAGTTTCCCCAAAAATTATCTCCCTCACTCTCAACTCTCCACACCGAACCACCGACTACCTGTTGTAGTTCTCTCCACACCACCGCTATCTTTTCTTCCTCTACGCCACCCCGATATACTCTCGATCGTTCATCTCTCCTGGTAAACTATCACTGACGGAAACTGCGTGGTAGCACCAATACCTTCGGAGTTCTAGATTTCATAATATTAGGGCTTTAGGCCTCTTCAAACTTGGTAAATACGCAAATGGAAAAAGAAACAACAGTTGACTTGCATTAGCTTCAAATTCGAAATCGGGTTTGGTGAATCTGTGTCCTCCATTTAAGAATGCATCACCCATTTAATTTATTGTATCATTGGCCCTTCTATAGACCCCTCAAAACCCTATCAGGCCAATCCCTTTACTGTGCACGCCTACAAAACTTTAATTGATGTAAGCCCCAAATTCTCATAATGTAAGCCCCAAATTCTCATATTTTAGTGCCTTTCCAATTTGGTTCTAGTAGCACCACTTGAATAGTGGTTTTCTTTGCAGTCATCCTACATCACTTTCTAGAGAACACACTCAAGATCTTGTTGGTGACTTTTGGGAGTATGAACGCGCTCAAGTGAAATGCTTTCACAAGTTATATGCTTTTGAATTTCAATTAGAGTTTGGATGACAAGATATTCTAGAAAAACTAAAGTCAGTTGCAACACTTGGACATTAGAGTTTGGATGGCTAGATATTCTCTAAGCATGAACATTTAATAAAAGAAAAAAACAGAAAGAACTTATGTGCTTTTGAATTTCCCTTATTCGGACTTGCGTTCCCAATTAATGTTCTTTGGCTTATTGGGCTATTTTTCAATTGCGTCCCCATATTGCTTGTCTGTATAATGAAATTTGGAGTGGCAATAGTAAAATTTTAGAGTGACAATAGCAAAATTTGGAGTGACATTAACATGGTGGAATGAAATTGTAATTCTTTTACTTTTCAATTATAATAGCTATTCTTTTATTTGGATGAATAACAATTCCACGTGGAGGCCAAGTTTCTAATGAGGCATATCCCTCATTTTGTTAAAATGAGGACTTTTCATTTTTGGGTCCTATTTTGATGATTCAACCGTTCAACATTTTTAGAAAATATTTTTAAAGATACTCGCGAGAAATCAGCTTAAAATATGACTGCAAAGTGCAATCAGTTTTTCAAAAAGTTCATATATAACTATTTTATGAATTAAAATTGCTTGGATCAAGCAATTTCAAGTGATATTTTGAGCTGATTTTTCATTGTTACCCTTAAAAATATGTTTTAAGCCAGTTGAACAGTTTGGATCATCAAAATATGACCCAGAAATGAGAAGTTTGCGTTTTGATTAACAAAATGAGGAATCTCTCATGAGAAGTGATTGTCCATGTGGAGTGGTTGTTCCTTTCATTTTTTAGTGAATCAAACACCGGAGTAATATTCCATAGGAATAACCATTCCATTCCACTTCCCATTCAATCAAACCAAACATAACCTAAAGGAAGTGGATTGGGGAGACCTTGTATTGTCCACTGGTTGGAGTTCAAAATTTCTGGTGCCATATGAGTGATGACTTTGGACCTACACAGTGTATGGTTTGCTTTCGGGAAAACTCAAGAGAAATTTTTGTGTGTTTGGATGGATTTTTAAAAATTTTTTAGTTTTGTTTTTGGGTTAATGAGTGAAGAGAAAAATTAGGATAATGATTGGAGATATGGATAATGAGTGGAGAGATAGAGAGAGAAATGATAATAATGGTTAGAGATAGGGGTAATGAGTAGAGAGAAAAATGAGAGTAATGATTGAAAGTAAGAATAATGAGTATTTTTTTAGATGAATTTTTTTTTTCAAAATGCAAACCGAGCAAAGCATAGTCGTGCGAACCACAGGGACGTAACTATATAGGATCGTGTGTTGCATGTGGGAGGGAAAGCAGACAACGTTGTATTAGGCAGGGGTGGGTCGTTACAAGAAAGTACAATGTCTCAACCATGAAGCACTACAAAAAAATTTGATCTTTGGAGAGATGAATAAAAATTGCCACAGATTACATGTTTTTGTCACAAATAGTATGGATAACGAAAAATTAGTATCGATGATCAAGGCCGACCCAAGGGCAAGGCCCAAGAGGCTGCCGCCTTGGGCCTCTACATTTTGGACAAAAAGTGGGACACCCCTTCCTAGATGAGTATATATATTTTCTATGCACAATCATAATATTAGCTCATTTAATGGTTCAGTGGTAAAGTGTTTGCTCTTCCACTCAAGATGCTTAGATTCAAATTCTGGTAGGGTACTTTTTTAAAGTGTCTTTTTGCCAAAAAAAATTTCTCTAGTCACATAAATTGAGGCTGCTATGATTCAAACCTAAGTACACTAAATATTATTGCAACCGTACAAGCCATTAAGGCCAAAATATTTACCATGTTGAATTGTATGAACGAAAATTATATATAGCTAAGTATTTCTGTTTATTGTTTTTAAATTAGAAAATTTATGTAGGTCATTATTCCACCACTTGGCCTAGGGCATCCAAATACCTTGGGCCGGCCCTGTTGCCGATGAAATATTTTTTGTCAACTAAAGACTGTCAAGGATTCCCACATGGGAAATATGTTTTTCATCACTTATATATAGTGCCTTTTGATGAAAATGAATAATTGGTGACGAAATTTTTCGTTACAAAAGATGTTTTCATATGGGGAAAAAGTCCTACTTTCTCGCTCATGTTGGGTTTCAAACTCGAGTCTCTTGGGTTTCGCGCACAAGCTTTAACCAATTGTACCCCAAGCACTTTTCAAAATGACATTCGAAATATATTTTAATGTTAAACATATATGTTATTATATATTTCAAATATAGAACCTTTATATTTTAAAATTAACAATTTTGATAAACATGAATGTTGTAGCCCTTTGTGTTCTTGTTGAAACCCAATTTGAATTATCCCAATCGGAGTTTCTGAGCAAAGAGTTACCCAAAATACATTTGGCGATGAAATAAATTTTTCGTTGGCGAAAGCGTAAAAAAGAAGACGAAATTATTTTTTGTCACCAAAGATAACCATTTGGTGATGAGAAAAATATTCCGTTGCCAAATGCGATCAATTTGGCGACAAAAATTAATTTCGTCTTCTTTTTCACGCTTTTGGCGATGAAAAATGTATTTCATCGCCGAATGGATACCTTTGGTGACGAAAATATTTTTTTCCGTTACTAAATAGGTATAATTGGTGACACAATATTTTCGTCGCGGAAGTTGTTAGAACAGTGACAAATTTATTTTTTCGTCGCCAAATACATTTAGTGAGCTTCATCACAAAATATGGTATTGGACGAATGAATCGCGCTTCGTCGCCAAATGTATTTCGGGTATACTATCTTTGATGAGTATAGTATCAGGTTCGAAAGACGAAAAGACCTATTCGATCAAAATTACAGTATTGGGAGAGGAAAAGACCCATTCAATCAAAATCACAGTATCGAGATTCGAGAACCCATAGATTTGGATAATTTAATAGGGACTCAAGAAGTCACCTCGGATTGGTATATGTAATATATACTATCTTTGATGAGTTAGACTCAATGGAGGAAGACTAGCTAGGGTCCTCAATTTTCAGTATTCTCCCAAACTTTGGGCTACTTGTCCAAGGTTTTAAGTACTTAATTAATTTACTTCGGGACTTGGTTAAGATCATTGCCTATTGTGTTGAGTAAGTTAACTTTGGAGTTAGGCCTTTGTTAATATTCTCAACACTGTGTCTTTAAAAAAGATGTTTGCAATTATTGTTTTTAGTACTTAATGAACAAAGAAATGATCAGAAAAAGAATATTTTTTTGTCCAATTTTTCATTTGGGTCCAAGCGTGGGTTGCGCGATTGGAAACAACACTGGAATGTGGTGGGGTATTTGTGTTCATGCTCAAAACATTTACTCTTTTCCCACCAAAGGATTTATTACTCTACCATAACTTTTCATTCCCCATAAAAAGTAGAGTATAATAAAAGAGTTAATGCAATCTTAACATATGCCCCTAGGGCATCGCAGTGGTAGATGAACCGAGTATGCGGAAGTCAACGGCGGAAGCTAGGTTGAGAATCGATACCGAGTAAAATTGTAACGACCCTTATTTTTGGTAAATAAAAATTTCGTTAAATGTTTAAATTTTATTTTAACTACCTGGAATTTGCTTTTAAAATTCCTTTTTAATTTCTAATAATCCGTCATAATTAGATTTGAGATTTATAAAATTATATCTTTTCGTTCCGGACAATTTAGTCTTTTTCTAAAGACAAGTATGCTTATAGAAGCACTTGTATATTTTCATAGTGAATAAAATAAAATCTTTAAATTGCATTTCTTGGCTAGAAATCCTACTTGGTAAGTAGAATTAGTTTCCAACCGATTAGTTAGAAAAACCTAAGTACCCGTTCAACTTAGTTACATCTCATAACCCTAGATTGACTTTTTTGACCATCTTTGAGCCTTGTGAATCCATCTAACCCTAATTGAACCCTTGGACCTTAGGAAGTAATCATTATACTTCATGACTAGTCATTTCAAAACCTTACTTATCATCATTTCCTCTTTACCCATTGGATAATAGTTCCTAGGGAAATTTTTATTCCTTGGATAATAGAAATTAGACTTGCCAATAAGTACATAATTTTGACAAGACAAATCATTAGAGCCCTTCAATCATTTTGCTTCCAAAAGAAGCAAAATTAGCCTTGCCATGCATGCAACCCTAAAACTAATAGCCCTAAACCTTTTTTTTTTTTTTGAATATAATAGCCCTAAACCTAAGTTAAACACCAAAGTCACTTTCCTAGATTTTCTAAGTACTATATATGTCTATATATACATATATGCCCTTTCTAGGAAAATATTACCCAAGGGACAATGTTCTTGTCATTGGAAGCCTTACCACTCATCACTTCCTCTTCCATAGACCTAATAGGACTACTTAGTACTTTAGTGTACTTATATATATACATACTTAGTACTTGAGAGAGAGAGAGAGAGGCCGAGAGAGAGAGAGAGGGGAGGGAGGCTGAAAGAGAGAGGTGAGAGAGAGAGAATGGTGTGTGTGTGTGTGTGTGTGCATGTGATTTTGTGCACTCCATCAAGCTACTTTTTTTAGCCCACTTCACACTTAAGCTTAACACTATCTGACAACCCATTTTTAGGCTTCTTTAAGCATAAACCTAGTCAATCATTTATTCTGAGAGAGAGAGAGAGAGAGAGAGAGAGAGAGAGAGAGAGAGAGAGAGAGAGAGAGAGAGAGAGAGAGAGAGAAATTTCGGCCATGGGAGAGAGAGAAGGCCAAGTTTTTGCTATAAATAGCACCCCTCACTTACCATTCAACTCACACCTTCAAGCCTTCAACTTCTCTCTCTAGAAATCCTTTTGTTCTTACTTTGTTCTTTCTTGTTCTTGGTGTTCTTGAGTTTCTTCTTGAATTCTTCAAGAAACTCATCCTAAGTTGCCACTAAACCACCACTCGACCACCCTTTCGATTCCAAAAGTTAGTAGTTTTAGTCAAGAACTAGTTTCGAGAGAAACCTTTCTCTTTCGAAGCTATCGTAAGATCACTGTAGGAAGTTACTCCGTCCGAAAGCCGACTTACTTCCCGTAGCCATCCTACCGCCAAGAAGAACGGTAGAATTTTCTACTCTCTACTCTAAGTATAAATCGAAGTTTGTATATTGTTTGTATAATTTGAAAAGCACGAAGAAAGATAGCTAGTATACTTATGTTGCTAAAGGATATATGAGCATGTTGAATAATCGATTTTTACTCCAATAAACATATGTTGTTTGAACTTTCCAAAAAGGAAGAAAGAACAGATTTTGAAAGATAGGAATTTATTGCCTGATTGGAAGTATTCGTATTTTTGATCTTAGGATGGTTATGAGCATGTATACATGATTATTAGGAATTATTTGTCTTGATGTGCGATAAAGCATAAGTGGTCTCCACTCCAAAGGCGTCCGTACATGTAGCGTTATACTCTAAGTGGTGATTTGAGCATGATTAATAATATAGATTTGGATGATCTTGTTAGTTTAGTTTCAAGATTACAATGAATGATTTATAGTTATTTATGTGAAAAGTCCTACAGCGGAGTCGTTGTATGAGAACAAGACACAGAAATCGAGAAAATAGAAACATGACACCTAGGGTGTGGTTAATGAAAGACGTGATTTGAAAAAGAGAAATGGTTTAAAAACCACAATGTGGCTGGACGTGGTAGTCCATTGTGTGGTGTGTGTGTGTGTGTGTGCGCCAATGGAAACCCGGGACGGTGGAACCATTGTGAGGATACTCGGGAGACCAGAACGGTGGAACCGAGGTTGAGTGTGTAGCTTGGTTATTCGCGGAGAGGAGCCAATGCAAAGTTTTGTGTGCCAATGGGAACCCGGGACGACGAAACCATTGTGAGGATACTCAGGAGATCGAAACGGCGGAACCGAGGTTGGGTGTGTTAAAAATGATTTTGGAAAATGACAGGTGAAACTAGTGACACGGTCTACGAAATGTCGCGTAGGAGAAACTCAGAAAATCATGGATACCCACGTTAGTTTGGATAGTGAATGTGGATGTGTGATTGTTAGCTGTTTTGTCAAATATGCATTTACTATGTGAAAATCGTTAATTTTATGGTCTATTGTTTGTAAGTTAATGGTTAGTGGGTATGGATTATTCTATTGAGCTTTTGTAGCTCATGGTGTTACCTTTGGTGACCCTGACATATTATATTGGTGGCGACACTTGTATAATGTGTCAGACCTTATAGATGAATAGGGTGAACTCTACACCTTGGAAGCTTTCGGAGCCGAGGAGCTAGCTAGGATGGAGGAGCAGGCGGAGCAGTAGATAGGAACCTTAGTTTCCCCTTCTGTGTTTTAATAAAAGTACTTTTGTGAGAGTTATGATGTAATAATGAGCCAGACTCTATTTAAGTTTTCAATAAAATAGTATTTTTAACGTTTTCAAAATTAGGGGCATTACAAAAATATGAGAAAAGAAATATTATACTGAATTCGATTATGAAACTATAAAATGGGACCTCTATTTTATACAAGGAGAGGGAGCATAACTATGGAAATAATAACATCCTAATTGTTATAATCAAATCATAATCAATTACAATCACAACAAATATAATATCATAATCATATCAGGATATGATTACGATATAATATGATTATGATTTTAACAGGGAAGTTGCGGTTGCAAGATCATAATGAGTAACCGCCCCAAGGAGAGGTGCCCACAAGATGAGGTTTCCAACGTTTTGTGACTTGGTAGCCGTGTGATTGATGAGTCAACCACCCCAAGTTGGGATGACTGTGTGATCGATGAGCCTTTTGAAAGCTTCTAGAAGCTTTATAAGTACGTAGCGATTGCATGTGGTGTGAAGGTTGTGCGATTGAGAAGGCGAGGCCATGTAACAGAGATATAAGCTCAGACAATGATGGAACTCATCCCAAGCTTAGACTATTGTCCTTTGGCGATTCCAACTCTTTAATTGTACATGCAATATACTTTAATTCAGCTTTTAAGGTGTTATTTTCTTTATTGCCCCTTATCTAACTCAATTGAAGAATATTGATAGATGTTTATGAGGATAGTTGCCAATTCTAGATTCTCGACTTTTTAAATTCTAAGATGGACAAACATTTTGAAACATTCCAAAATGAAATAGTGGACTATAGAGTAACTTTTTTTTTGATCTGTTATATAGTAACTATTTAATGTTACAATTCAAATGAAGAGTCACATTTTCTATTCAAAATTAATTAATTACAACTCCTATGATAAGGATTCACACTTTCTTAGAGTACTTTTTGTTTATATGAAGTTTTTTAAAAATATTTGTGGGGAAGATGACCTAAAAGAGGAAGGCGGATCGAGAAGCGCTGGCAGACGAGCGCTCAATTCAGAATCGTCATTTGGGTTTGAAGGTCTAATGCCCAAGGAACTGAACTTGAAATGCTTGCTGCGCTGTTTTGATTTGAAAAGGTGAAGGCACCAGTCCGTCATAACCATATCTGGGTTCAGGAGCTAGGTTACGAGAGGAGAAGGGTTCTAAGGCAACCCTATTGCCCAATCTGGAGATCGGTCTTTACTTAGGCAATTGCGAAAATATTTGCGATTCTATTTGATTAATCAATTCTTTAGCCATTTAGGGGTGGGGAACAGTTTAATGGGGATTAAAGTTGTAACACGATTTGCAGGATGTGATAGATGGCATGCTCGAACAGTTAGTATAGGATGAAAACAGACTCCTATGGGAGTTTTAAACAGATTAGAAGGCCACTATTTTGGAGTGACGTGCACAGGAAAAAATCAGCATGCACTGATCAAGTCACTGCATACTGACCAGACCTGTGTGCGCCACACCATAACCTACGCGCGCCAGTAGGTTTAAACCCAGAACACTTATTTTCAAACCCTTTGGGCTCTGGAAGGACCAATGCATACCCAAGACAAACCAAGCAGTTTATAGGTAGTTACTCTACAATTATAGGCAGTTTGAAAGGGCTACGAAGCCACAAAATGATTAAAACACCGCATAATCAGTGTGAGGATAAAAACAGAGGCCGATGTCTAGTTACCCGTGCAAAGGTCACTCACTGGTCAGAGACTAAACTTGCGCGCGTGGGTCATACACTGTCGCGCGCAGGTCTGAGCTTGTAAACCAGTGTTTGGTTTTATACTTTTTCGGGTTCTGGGACATATCCAGAAAGACCCTAGGGGTATTCCATAGCAGCAGGTATAAATACTGACTAAAAACTAATAGTTTTAATTAAGGAAAGTAGTAAACTAATTTTTAGCATTCTTGCAGTGATGTGAATGAAAAGAAGAGTATAAAATAGCAAGACACCAATTCCCACACAGATTTGCGCGCGGAATCAAGGAGTGGAACGCGCGAGCATAGGTCTGACGCGCTCTGGTTCTTACACTATGGTTTTTGAAACCTTGACAGATTTAGGGCCAGGACTTGGTATTGATTATCAGTCTTGACTCTGCCAGCCACCCTTAAGGATCAGAACAATATGCAGTTCAAATGTGTTATACTGTTGGTTTTAGGGTTTGAATGGAATGATTGAGTTTTGAGTTGAGGTTGGATGGTGGAAGGTAGAAGCTTGTAGAGTGGTAAGTGCAAAGGACAAGGTAGCTTGTTGCTTGTGAGTTTGGGTTTGTGTGAAGGATGATCAAGTGTGTAGTCTAGTAACCTTTTTCAAAAAAACTTGGAACCCTTTGCTTGGGTGTGAGAGGAGAGTATTTATAGAGAATGGGAGAGGGATACCAGCCAAAGGAAGACTGGTGTCTTAGTCCTTAAGCCTTCCCTCTCATCCAATGAGAGGCAAAGGTGAAATATGGGGTGTAAGGGCTGTCCCCTGGTGAAGACTGATTTTGGGCCAAACAAAGTCTTTCTCTGGCCCTAAAAGTCCTGCTGATCATGGCTGAATAAAGGTGATGGGACAACCTTTGACCAGCCCGTGCGGGTCTCAGACGAGCGTGCGCGAGTCAAACCAACACGCGCGTGGGTCAACAGTCAAGGTTGACCGATGACCAATATGTGTCCATTTGACCCGCGCGCGGGTTCCAGACTAATGTGTGCAAGTGAATTTTTTGGCTTTTGAATCAGCTTAGGCTAGGTTAGGTTCAAAAGGGTGTCAAATACTCAAAACTCAATCATACTAACATTTTCGAGATATTCTTGATCCATTTCATCATCAGGAAATCAAAAATCGAAAATAAACTAATCTGGAAAGTCCAGATTGGAGTGTCTACAATATTATCACTGGTACTGTTATTACTTCTAGTAAATTACAACTCTCATAATAAGCCACTGTTCTTCAAAGTAGTTTTTATGAAACTTCACAACTCCTAGTATTTTTAACTCTTATAGTAACAAAATTTCAAAGTAATTTTTTATGCATCAAGGATATTTTCGGTACCGAAAAGTAGACAAACACCTTCCTTCTTTTACAAGAAATATGAATATGAAAAGATAAATTTCCATGGCCATCAAAGATTGGATCATATTTTAAAACAAATGCAGAAAAAATTGCTAACACATATATATACAAGAGCATCGCCAACCAAGTTCCATATCACCAAGATGTGGAGTAGGAGTTCAAATGGGCTTCAAATATGGAGACCAACACAACAATGGAGATTCATCTCCATTTCTAGTTTTTTACAATTCTTCTTTCGTAAAATTTTATTTTACCCATTCTTTCTTTTGATGTCAAATTCTAGTACCATCTATATATTATTCGTTGCATTTATGTAAAATATGGGTACCATAAATCTGTATTATAGATCCAATATTCTCGACACTTTAAAATGAGACTAATTTCAAATATGTTTCCAATAATTTAAAACTCATCATTCTGTTTTTTTATTAACAAAGAAGAAATTTCATTAGAGAGAAAAAAACTCATCAATAATATTCTTTGTAGTTTTAGAAGAGGAATTTGTAGTGGTTCTGAAAATGATGAGTTCAAAGTTTTGAAAGTAATATTGTACACAACTATTTTGACAAAATAGTGGGAAGTTTTGGGGATTAATTTTGGATGGACACTTTGGAGATAGAGACGAAGATTTGGGTTGGATCGATGTAATTAAATAGGAAAAATCTTCAAACTTACTACTTTGGGTCTCCAAAATGGAGATTTGGGTTGGAGATGCTCTAACAAGGTTCATATACAAATTGCAACAAATTGTATGTAATCATAAATGTTGTACCCGGCCAGATTGTTTTTGAGCTATAGCTAGCTCTCTCTTTCAGTGATACCTACGTACTTGGGAAATTTTCCAAACACAACTTTATAATCTCCGTGTATACATTGATGGTCCTTCTCTTAAAAGCCCCAAAAGAAGTGGTGCTTATTTACTTCTGGAAGGAATCATGCACACTTTTGTTTGGATACATATCTAAGCATACATATAGCATCAGAATTTTATCAGACTCCAATGTTCCTCCTTAGCTACAACAAAAGTACTTCTATATTCGAACAAGAAGGAAGAGAAAGAGAAAAAAAATTAAAAGAAGAAGAAGAAGAGCAAAATAGTCGTAGAAACAGCAGAGAAGTGCAATTTTCTTCCCTCAATATGCAAAGTCCAAATATTACAGCATAATAACAGCAATTAAAATTTGTAACCTACACCTACATTAGCTGCCAGTTTGGTGCACAGAAGCATGTATGTAACAAATGATGCAACAAGTAAGACAGCAAACAAGTGCAAGTTAGTGACGAGAACAATTTTTCTTAGTTTTGTTAGGAATACGATGCCGTTCTCCTAACACTATTAGTCTTTGTAACAATTTTAAAGATTATTGTTTTTTTTTTGCCGTTTAAAAAAAAAATTGATGAGAACAATTAAGAAAATATCGCAAGCATTTATGTCTCTCTATATATAATGTTTTGAATGATTTATAACTGAATAGGAAAGAGGCTTTACTTACAACCTAATTGTTTACTCCAAATTTAGTACATACTCGCTAATCAGGTCTCTAATTAAGACCACTTAACAAGAAGTGTCTGGAGTGAAAAATTGTGACTTTACGCAAACATCTGAAACTTAGAAGGAAAAAATGAAGATAAATTTACTTCCACGTTAATTTGAAGGTATGGCCGGCCTAGCAGAAAATCGCTTTAGATCACGACCAAGTAGTGTGTGTTTCCCTTGGAAACGTTTCGGAAATGGGTACTGGCTCCAGCAGGAAAATCCAGGGCCGGGATTTTAACAATTACCGTTTTACCGCCAGAAAGGTCAGATTAATATTCTCCAAGAATGGCATTCTCCGACAAAACTGCATCACAATTCAAAGTGTGAGGCCCAAAATAAAAGTAAAATAACAGAAGCATATAATTATGCAAATCACTAAGAAGAAGGAATACGATTATGCAAAAGGGCGCCATGGCATGATTCCAAACCGGCTTGAATTTCATTGCTAGAGCACCCCGAAGTATAGTTTCCTTCCAAACTGAGAAGCATATTATGCAAAACAACACTAATAACACGAAAAGTTCAATTAAGGAACCCATTTTTTAGTACGGGTACAAAATTTATTTTAAATAATATAACAACCCTGAAACAATTTTTTGTAAGGAATTTTACTAGCTACTATATCCAGTTTTGAACTGTTTCGCATCATGTCAGAGAAAAAAATAAAAAAAACCTGTTTCTTATCATGCATTACAAAACTTAGACAAACCATGGAAATGAGGAGAAGAAATAATGACACACAAAGATAGATTCCCAGCCACTGTATTATGTTATGACTAAATAAGAGTCTAATGATGATACCAAATAAAGAAAAGTTACTCCAATTTAATTTGTTGGTTAAAAATATCAACGTTTTGACACTCTGCAGATTTAATTCTCTTAAGCCAAATTTTGAACTACAATAGGACAGCAGTGATTGAAGCAAAATAAAATAGGACAATCGATTTAAAAGGAAAACAAATACTACAAATTTGAAGTAGGCAGTACAATAATTTACCAAAACAGGAAAGCTGATATATGAGAAATCAGGGGGTAAAGAGAGAGAGAGAGAGAGAGAGAGAGAGAGAGGGTATGAGGGTGAAGGGGCTGAACTGATGGGTGATGACAGAAGCATAGAGAGCACAAAGGAGTGAGATGCAGACTCCTTTGCTATAATTGCAATTCATCCTCTGTGCTCTCTATCTTCTGTCAACAACAGCATTTCACCACCACCTCCTTGATCTTTCCCCTTATCCCTCTTATCGCTATTTCTAGCTACTGCAAATATTTGTATTTTCAATATTCGCAAACCAGAAGGCTGCTACCCTTAACAGAAAGCTGCAAACCCGAGAGAGAGAGAGAGAGAGAGAGAGAGAGAGAGAGAGTTGTTTGTGGTGGGTGACCTGTCAGAGACTCACTCTAGTGGGCTCTATTTATAGAAAGGAAAGCTAAAAAGGATAACAAGGGTGGATAACTACTACTGGTCAGTGGTCTCTCAAGGGGTACCAACCAACCACTCTGCACATCTTTCGTCTGTACTTGCTACTTGTAACCGCTTTCTCACGTGGGGAGGGAAACCAAATATATACCCCACTGTAACTTCTTCATTATAATCCCATGATCCTCTTGCATTGCATGTATAGTACCATGCATACCCCACACTAACTAATCCTATACTCGTTTGTTAATTTACTATTCCTCTCGCGGACTTGGTTAATTACATGGATTGGATCAGTTTGATCAACGAAAGCTGAAAAAAGTAGTAGTAAAGGCACGACTTGACGTTGACCGATTAGTCTGATCAAGAAGAGTTTCTACTTGGCAGCCAGTGATTGACAAGATAAGGAAGATTCTTTTAGTTTGGAAGAGAAGGCACCTTACTTTTGGTGGCAGGATTACTCTGATTAAAATCTCCTTTCACCCTTCTTATTTATTATATATGTCCCTTTTCAAAATGCCAGTAGCTATTGCTAAAATTATAGAAAGAAATCAGAGGCAATTTCTTTGAGGGGATTCCTTAGACAAAAAGAAGCTCCACCTTGTCAGTTGGGATGTTATAACCAGAAGTAAGAAATTTGGTGGGCTGGGCATCAAAAGATTAATGGAACATAATGTTACTCTCTTAGCAAAGTGGTGGTGAAGATTCAACTCTGAAAAACAATCACTTTGGGTCAAGCTATTAATAAAAAAGTATAATTTGAGGGAACATCAATGGTGGCCTACTCTACCTTCCTCTTCCTCCAGACCTTTTGTAATTTGGCTTGACATATGTTCTGTGTGCACTGATAACTCCCCCATTGGCAAATCAATTCAAGAAGGTTTTAGAATTTCTGTCCAATCAGGTAACGCTACTAAATTTTGGGATGACATTTGGTTGGAGGACAGGAGCTTGAAATCCTTATATCCTAAACTTTTTCTCAGTTCAGTGCAACAAGAGGCTTTGGTAAATGAAGTGTCCTTTATTTCACCCTCAGTTGATTGGAACCTCCTCTTTCGAAGAAGACATCGTCCTTGAGAGGTAAGTGAGTTGCTTACTCTTCAACATAAGTTGAGAAATTTCAACTTAGTTCCAACAAGGGTCGATCACCCTCTTTGGGCATGGAGTTCTAATGGTTGTTACTCTGTACAATCAGCTTATTCTAATTGGGGAGAACAAAACTTTTCAAGTTAACAATAGCCTCAATTCAATCTGAAAAAATCTTGGGCCAGCTACAATTGATGCTTTTGTTTGGCAAGCTGCTCAAGACAGAATTGCCACAAGATCAATACTTGTGAGAAGAAACATCATTCCTTCAAATCTTGGTATTTGTCCTCTATGTTCTGCATCATCAAAAACACCTTCTCACTTGCTCCTTCATTGCAGTTTTGCTTGGAACATCTGGTCAGCTATCTTTATTTCTTGGAATATCCCATGTGTTTGTCCTTCAACTATCTCTAGTCTGATTGATCTCTGGTTCTCCAATTCTTTTCATAACTTGGAGGAAATATGTTGGAATACCACTCTTTATGCCGTCTTATGGTTCATTTGGAAAGCGTGAAATGATCTTGTCTTTAAGAATTCAATTCCTAATACTGATGATGTGGTCAACCTTATCAAACTAAGAGTGGCATTATGGGTTAAAGGGAGATGCAATCTTGTAGCATATTATGTTGAAGACTTCAGGAGCCATTTGGTAGAAAGCATAAAATCTGAACTGTAGTTTCTTTTTGTTCTCTTTTCCTTCAACTCTTGGTTGGTTTTTTCTTTTTTCTTTTTGGGATTGTTGGCATGCATATGATTGAATTGGGTTTTTCCCTTCAATAATGCTTGCCTTTCTTTCTCGATGTACCAATTATTGAGTTTCTAATAATATTTCTTTGCCTATCAAAAAAAAAATTTAATCTATGGTTATTTTGACCAGCCTGAAAAAAAAAAAAAAAAACTCGTCGATCTCTTTGCCATTACCTTAGGCCTTTTTCAGTGAAAAACTTTAGTATAGGTATCCAATTTAGGCATTTTGTAGCAATATTGGTTTTGTTAATTCATTTCTTATACAAGGTACCCATTTGGTGAAAGCCATGTTATGTTTGGTCCTATCAGTGGTTCCACCTGAGATGATATAAAAAAGTACAGAGTACTGTTGAATGATTCTGTAGATCTTGTATTGTACTGTAGTAATATAATACCAGTCCACAGTTTCCAATTGCACTGATCCTCTCTACAATGGATCGATATTTGTAGTACAGGATAGTGGAGTAGGATTTCATGGAAATCATTTCAACGTGAACGTCGTGATTATTCATGCAAATCAACTCTGATGTGCAGTTATGATATTCAAATCTTTACCTTTGTTTTTTCCACTTTCGCGGGGACCAAAACTTAACTCAAATTTTTATCACCCTTGATGGTTAATTGGTTTATTAAGTTTTGAGAAATTAAAACTGAAGAAAAAAATTTAACATCACATGTCAAATTTGACATGAGGAGGGAGATGTCAAATAACATCTAAATATTTGACATTTTTTTTGAAGTTATTTCACATGACAATTCTTCTACTTAATTTGCGTGCCATGTCAAATTTATGACATCTTTAGTTGTAGATGCGCTTGTCAAAGAGTTGTCTTAGCTTTTCGTTTTTGGTATTCAGTAACACCTTTTTCTTTTAAGTGATGTTTTGCGTTTCCATGGTTAATTGACTTGCTCACTTGCTATCAGCAACTGGGGTGGACCATTGCTCATTTGCTTGTTTATTGGTTCTGTCTTAGCGCATGCGGGTTTTGTTTTGGTTCGGGATAGTTTTAGCTAATTTTTTCTGTTAATTCCATTTGGTTTAGTTTGATCTATACATTAGTAGAGGAGCCTTTTGGTCGAGTTATGAGGTCTGGAGGTGTTTAGAATCTTTAGATGTTAGGTTTGGGTTTTCTTAATTTCCCGTGGTCCCTTTTGTTTTGGTTGGCATACTGTCTTTCTCTTTTGGTATTGGGTGGCATTTACCGTTGTGCATTTGCTCCGTTTAATTTCCGTATAACTTCTTCCAAGCTAATAATTTTTTTTTTCCTAAAAAAAGGGTGGACCCAGTATAGCGTACGTGGGTTCACTTGCTTCCAGTCAGTTGCAATTTTTTATTTTCATGCCTTGTTTGGATTCAAACTGTAAAAAAAAATTCCAACTCAAAAAACACTCATTATCCATATTTCTAATTATTACTTTTATTTCTCTCTCCTCTTTCCAATTATAATTCACATTTCTCTATCTCTCTCCACTCATTATCCCTATCTTCAATTATATATTTACCCTAATTTCACTCTTCACTCATTACCTAAAAATCAAACCAATTTTTTTTCAAAAATTCATCCAAACAAGACATCTAAATTCGGGAATTAGACAAAAGAGAAGTGTGTCCCTGGCAACCAATAGTGTTGCGTTTAAATTTGACTTTGTTAATCAATGTTTTACATCATAGCCACATGTTCCGATGGCCGCGCACGTCTCCTTGCATTGCACCAACGTTCACCGCTGCACTAGCCACGAGTGTGCCACTGTACTGCGCATTCACATCAGCCACAGCCGTTCGCCCTTTGTCCAGCTCTCTATGTTTGTACATGTATATTTATGTATGAACTTTCGGTTGGATTTGAAAATGAGTATTACCTTCTCAGTGAGAGAGTTTTACTCCTAAATTGAAGTATTTTTTTTATCGGGAAAAAAGATTTTATTAACCTTTGAAAGAAAACAAAGGTTAAAAGAATCAAAAGCATACCAGTGAAAACGCCACCCGAGAAACCATACAAAAGGAAAGCAAGAAGTCAACCAAAACATGGAACACTCGCTAAAACAACCCAAACACCCTACAACCACAAAATACAAAAGGCAAAAGAGCAAAACTAAAACCTAAAGGACACACCAAAAGAAACAAAACCGAAAACTAACAGGCAAAACCCAACATTCGCCAGACCTCGGAATTAAAATTCCACAAAAAGAGAGGCATTGTAACAACCCTGATTTTAGTAAGTAAAAATTTCGTTAAAAATTTGAATTTTATTTTAATACTTGAATTCGCTTTCAAAAATTCCTTTTGTATTTCTAAAAATCCGTCATAATTAGATTTTAGTCTTTTAAAATTATATTTCTTGGCTAGAGATTCTACTTGGCAAGTATAGTTAGATTCTAACCAATTAGTTAGAGGAACTTAACTACCAATTCATCTAGTTACTTTCTCCTAACCCTAGATGAGCATTTTGAACCTCCTTGAACCTTTTGAACTTTTCAAACCCTAATGAAACCTTTTGGACCTAGGTTATTATTATACACACACACACACACACACACACACACACACATATATATATATATATATGACTAGTTAATCAAGTCATACTTGTCATCTTGGATCTTTACCCATTAGACGATAAAAGTTAAGAAATTTTTTATCCATTGGACAATAGACTTTCCATTAAAAAGATATCTATGCTAGATTGTTAAGTACAAATATATAGTTTTATATAGGTATATATATACACATGCCTAAAAGGACATATAAGTATTATTTAAGTAGATATTACTTCACCCTTTTATCCATTGGTCAATAACCGCTAGGGAAATTATTATCCATTGGATAATAGAGTCAATCTTCCAACAAGTACTAGGATTTACTAAATAAATCATTTTCTAGATTTCCCATGTGATGATATACTATACTATATATATATATACAGTTGTTTTCTCCTGAGGGATCCCGGATTATAGTTGTGTGCGGGATGAAGCTCCCAGCCGTTGGATTTAATCCAACGGCCAGGAAAAGAAAAGGCAAAAAATTCTCGTAAATTACACTTTCCCCCTTCGGTCTATTTCACACTTTCCCCCTCGTTTTCATTCCACGGCAGAAAACAAAAAACGCAGACCAGAGAGAGAGAACTGGAGGGCGCGAACCAGAGAAGAGAAGGGAGAAGGGAAAACGAAGAACGCGAACCAGAGAACGCGAAGAACGCGAAGAACGCGAAATCTGCTGCATCCACCAAGGTATCTTTGTATCTCTCTCTTTCTCTCTCTCTCTCGATCTCTCTCGATCGAAAAGCCCATTCGAAATAGCCAAAAAATTAGGGCTTTTTTTTGGGATTCGAACCTAGCGCGCGCGCTCTCTCTCTCTCCCTCTGCATCAACAGCAAAAACCAGAATGGGTTTTAGGGTTTTCGGAATTCAAACCAAAAAAAGGGTTTTTTTTGAACGATGATTTTTATTTTAGGGTTAGTGTTCGAAATTCGTGATAAACACATCCTTATTGTTAAAAACGTTTGCTTTTCTATGGGTTGAGACCCGTATTTGCGTTCAAGGCTGGGCATTACTTGCTGTTGTTTTCGGATAATTATTTCAGGTTGATTTGAATTTTAGATTTGATTGTTAAAATATGGTGTATGTTTTGGAATCCTGAATTTGATATGGTGTACTAAAACAAGTTATCCTATACATTTTAATTGTTGGTGTATAGATTTCTAGTCATTTCATTAATTAAACCAAACCCATCTGGATTCCAAAGATAATGCATCAGTAACATATACATCTGGATTCCAGAATGGGTTTTAGTGTTTTCGGAATTCAAACCAAAAAGAGGGCTTTTTTTGAACGATGATTTTTATTTTAGGGTTAGTGTTTGAAATTCGTGATAAACACATCCTTATTGTTAAAGATGTTTGCTTTTCTATGGGTTGAGACCCGTATTTACGTTCAAAACTGGGGATTACTTGCTGAGACCCATCTGGATTCCAAAGTTAAATTTTCTGAAAGAGCATTAGTGTTTTCCTTTCAGAAAACTGGAACCTTTTATGTATTACATGCCTATGTTCATATTTAATATGCTTCAGAGATAATTTTGTTTGACATGGATATAGTATTCACAGATATGAGTGGAGGATGGCCATGTAAAATCAATATGGCCTCGGAGACTAGACTCGACCAATTCTGAACACAACTGGTGTTCCTCCCACTGTTTTTGATATAGGTCTTGGTTTCATAGAAATGTATGGTCTTGTTTTTACTTGAAGGACCAGAAGCTTGTTTGCAACACTTAAGTTCGGAAAAATCTTGCGAGTCTGCCTTTTTTCCTTTTATATGACTAAGTATCTTGTCCACTGGACCGACTGATTTAGGGGACTAATCCCCCCATCCAGTACCTTAGCATGGCAGGTTGGTTATGGTTAGTTGATTCTAGTAGCATGTTGCTCGTGTTTGTCCTGTAGGTCTGCCAAAGTTCTGCACTTCCATGGCTAGATTGGTCTGATTTTCTAGGACAGATAAAACTCTGGTGGGATTGTGAATCTGTGGACAAATATTCTTAGGCAGGGGATTGTATTCTTGAGAAGCTCACAGAAGCAAGGTTTGCTCCCCTCCAGCAGAAGAACAACTATAAGGAGAGCAACTCATTTCATGGAAGGAAGTAGTTCGGGTAACAATGGAAGTGGTGGTCCCGATTTTGGGATTTTTTGTTATTGCGGAGAACTAACACCATTGAGGACATCTGGAACACAAAAGAACCCAGGTCGAAGGTTCTTCGGATGTGCAAAGTATAACGTGAGTTGCATGCATTGCCCCAATTTATTCTCTTGTTGTTCGTTGGAGTTAAAATTCTAAGTTCTTATTGTGTTTTTTTTTTTACAGCTAAAATTGGATTGTGGTTTTTTTTGCTGGTATGAGCCTTGTATTTTGCAAGGAAGGGCTAATTTGGGGCCAATGATGGTTCAGACAAAAACAAAAGCTGTGAGGACTGTTGAACAATGTGAGAGTTCAGTATCCATGAGCATTAGTGAAGAAATGCAAAGGACAACAATCACAATGCAGATGAAGATTGAAGCCATGCAGAAGGAAATTGATGCAATGCAAATGAGAATGAGAAACGGGGGAAAAATAAATTGGAATTATCTTTGGATCATTATTTTTTGTGTTGTGTCGTACATGTGTGGCAAAAGCAGCTAGTAATATCAAGTAGTAGTAGTAGTCGTAGTAGTATGTTTGTTATGATACGATTGCTAAGTTAGTGAAACTGGTGGCCTTATGTTGAACTGTTAGGACTATGAAATTGCTTACTGTTGGATGTATGGCTAATTTAATTTGCGATCGTTTTTTCTTCTTACCAATGACTAATTTGTATGGAAATTTAGTTGGACCATATCGTTTTGTGTCATAATGAGTTTTTGGCACATAACCAAAGTTGAGGAATTTTATTTCTTGCACCAAGAAGGTAACAAAGCTTTGAACAGAACCACAGGAAAAGAAAAAGAAGGCCTTTGTATTTACTTCATATGTTCATCATATTAGGCCTTCTAGGATACAATTCCAGGATGCCAAAAATCATCTGCATACAATTCTTCTAGGATACAGCTCTGCTAAACAGATTTCCAGTATCGTTTCCAATTCTTTGTAAGATTCAAAAACAGTTTCTAGTAATGATTTGCAATGGGCATTAAAGTTTGAACTAAATTTTCCCAATCAGTTTGGATGGAAATTTTAAGCCCCGATTCTTTATACCACATAACTTTTGTCTTCATTGTATTGCCAAATCAGAGGGAAAAAGTACCAATGAGCCTCTTGATAATCTAAACTTTTCACTATCTTGGGGAAAACGAAAGCCTTGTTGGCTGTATGTTTGAGATCATCTCAGTCATATTCAAGTTCTGCCGGAACATTGCAATTTGATAATGCATCTGGAGACCATGGCTTGATGTTAGTACATACAAAAACACAAATATGTCAATGAAAATCAATAATGGTAACCATTAATCATCTTTATTCCCTCAGAAAGTTCTCAAATCCAGATTTTCTCTCGAATTTCTAGATCTCGTGTCTGTACGAATATAGCATGAAAGGAGAGATGAAATCAACCAAATGCAGAGATTTACAACAACCTCTCAGCAACATTCTAAAACAGAACTAAAGAAACTCCTAAATGTGGCGATCAAGTCCAAGGTTAGGTTGAGGGAAACATATCCCATTTCAATTAAGTGGCACCCCAATTTCAGCACTGTAAACCTCTACAGCTGCAGCACCTTGTTGCAGAACCAAAACCAGCCGTAGCATCTTGTTGCACCCCAATTCAGTCTTGATAACTTCTCCATCCCAACTGAACCCTTTGAATACCAGTTTACCACACCTTATAGCACCATTTTTAGAGTCTGAAAAAGGTACACAATATCATAATTAAAAAAGATGATAATTATCTTGTAGAACAGAAAGAGGTTTTGTTGGAATAGTCAAACCACTTACTACTTCAACTTCAATGTGAGGACTAGGTACCTGGAACTCTAGCGAAACAAACAGCCAAAATCAAGCAATTAGAAATTCACTTTTCAGGGTATCTCTTTTTTCCCAACAAGGTAACATATCCAAACGGAATTAAACAGAATACATGTAACCCACACCATATCCATGATATCATTCAAGTCTGTATTTCACTTTAAAAAGAACTTACATTCATCGTCAAAGTCATCGTCGTCGTCGTCGTCATCACACAATCTAGCATCTTCTGAAGACCTAAAAAAATAAGACAACAATTAAAATATATTATGCGTGCAAACAATTAAGTTCCAATTACAAATAGATAAGTACACTTACATGTTCATAAGCTTCGGACAATTTCTTTTGTCATGCGATTGCCCCAATAACCCACACCCAGGACATTTCCTACTTTTCTTCACGGCCTTCTCTTTTCCTCCTTTCAAACGCTTACCACAACCCTTTGTCCTAACTTTCAGCGGTTCTTTCAAACCATGTTGGCTTCCGAGAGAAATAGGCAATTGGATAGAACTCGTTGAACCATCTTTGCGAGAACCCCTCATGAATGTAATCTTCTCTTGACTAGATAGCAACGCTTCTCGCACAATTTCAGTTCCTTCTTCATCTAATACAGCGTAATCAAGAACTGTAGAACCAAGTTGAAAGATACCCTGTCGCCTCACCAAAAGTGAACTGCCACATATTTCTTTTTGATGACTGCCCAAGTCATCAAAAACTTTGCCTGCTTTTGCAGTTTTAGTCCACCGTTGCAAAATGTATGTGGTAGGGAGTTCCCTAATCTGTATTAAAGACAAGTACGCCAACAAGTGCCGACATGGAATTCCGTCAAATTCAAACATTTGACAACTACACCTCACATAGTTCGATGACTTGTCTATCGACACCTCACGACCTCTTGAACATTGCATTTCTTCCCTCTGAACCTTCCACACACAGCGACGTTCATCCTCATGTAGTATTGTAAGCACATATGCACCAATCTGAAATATTTCCTCTTGAAATCTCTTAAATGAATGGAGTGTATATAATTCACTCATTTTCTTTTCCATCAACCATGAGGTTTTCAAGACTGGCTTCTCATTTATATCTTTGTGGTCCAAATCTAATTCATTATGTCGTAGACGTGCAAGTGCCCTATCGAACCGTGTCACAAATTCATACATTGAATTTTTGTCAGATATATACCTCTTGAAGAATGCATGAGAAATTTCAGCCCTTTGACTACTTGTCATGTGGGCAGAGAAAATGTGCCTCGTATATGCAGGAACCCATCTGTCACGAATTTCGAACATGGACTGCAACCATTGATGGGTGGACAAGTTCGATTTTCCTACAATATATGCCCATGTTGCGTCAAACTCTTCAGGACTCTCGGAATTCCAAATACATTTCTTGAACTCTTCATAATGTTCTTTGTATGCCAATGCACCTATTTTTTCAGAAAATTTACTAACAATGTGCCAAATGCAATATCTATGAAACGTATTGGGAAGAGCACAAGCAATTGCTTTTGTCATTGCCGGATCTTGATCAGTTATGATCATTTTGGGTGGTGGTCCAGGCATCGCTTTCAAAAATTCCTTGAAAAGCCACTCAAAAGATTCATTTTTTTCGTCACTTAAAAAGGCACACCCAAAAAGCGTTGTCTGCCCGTGGTGGTTAACCCCTAATAAAGGTGCAAACATCAAGCAATATTTGTTCGTGTTGTATGTAGTATCGAATACCACCACGTCCCCGAAATACTGGTATGACTTCCTAGAGGTCGCATCGGCCCAAAAACAATGGGTCAGCCTGTGCTCATCATCTTCCTCTATTGTATACGTAAAACCTGGATTCTTTTCTTTTTCAGTCTCAAAAAGCTCTTTCAACATGTTCGCGTCATGTCCATCTACATATTTCCTCATATCCCTTTTAGAATTATAAAAATCTTGTCGTAGACATCCAATATTTTCAAGACCTCCGGCTTGCAATTCTAAAACACTTATTTGTTGGCTAGTTGACACATTTGCAGCTGCTAGTTGTTACGTTAACGCTTTCTGTGCAACTGACACTCGACGATGAGATTTCAAGAAATGCTTCTTTCTTGGCGTCGTAAGAGGGTGGCTATGCCCCTCCACAAACTGGGTGACAACAAACCCACCACTTGATCGGTTTTTTACAACTGTTAGTCTTGCACCACATTTCTCCCTAGTTGTACCCCGTTGTCGTTGAGTGGCCTCAGAACATTTACTCTCCCCTTCTTTGTTACAAACATACTCTTTCCTAATGGTTTCACCATTCTTATCCGTCTTACTAGAATGGATTCGCACACTAAAACCAGCTTCGAATGCGTAATTGTTGTAGTACTTAAAAACATCCTCTAAGCTTTTAAATTCTTGTGTAATTTTTGGTATCACCTCGTTTTTAACTTCAGGAGTGTAAAGTACTTCAGAAGAATTAGTAGACTCCTCACACGGTTGAGAAGGTGACGGTGAGAGTAGTTGTATATCATCTGCAGACTGCATTCTAACCACCAAAAGACAAAACACTTACTAAACCATTGTGATCATAACTACCCTATTTTTCTTAACCAGAGAGACAAATATACCTTCGCAGTGGTGGTGGATACAAGGGGGTTGCGTTGATGTTGGAAATATCTTCTTGTTCCATTTCTTCTTCTTCGTTCCTTCTTTGGTCTAGTTCGAACTCTTTTCCACTTTAAGAATATGTAACTGGAAATAGCATAAACAATGGAATACATTCAATTGAAGCATCGTTGACTGGGTTACAATGAAATACTTTCCATTAGGCACAACTAACACAAAAACAAAACTCCATCAATAGTATTTTCATCAGAGTCCGGTGGAGACAAAAAAATGAATGACTTGAAGCTCCTTTTTATACCATATGTTACTGATGCAAAGGATAACTTGTTTTAGTACACCATATCAAATTCAGGATTCCAAAACATACACCATATTTTAACAATCAAATCTAAAATTCAAATCAACCTGAAATAATTATCCGAAAACAACAGCAAGTAATGCCCAGCCTTGAACGCAAATACGGGTCTCAACCCATAGAAAAGCAAACGTTTTTAACAATAAGGATGTGTTTATCACGAATTTCGAACACTAACCCTAAAATAAAAATCATCGTTCAAAAAAACCCCTCTTTTTGGTTTGAATTCCGAAAACCCTAAAACCCATTCTGGTTTTTGCTGTTGATGCAGAGGGAGAGAGAGAGAGCGCGCGCGCTAGGTTCGAATCCCAAAAAAAAGCCCTAATTTTTTGGCTATTTCGAATGGGCTTTTCGATCGAGAGAGATCGAGAGAGAGAGAGAAAGAGAGAGATACAAAGATACCTTGGTGGATGCAGCAGATTTCGCGTTCTTCGCGTTCTCTGGTTCGCGTTCTTCGTTTTCCCTTCTCCCTTCTCTTCTCTGGTTCGCGCCCTCCAGTTCTCTCTCTCTGGTCTGCGTTTTTTGTTTTCTGCCGTGGAATGAAAACGAGGGGGAAAGTGTGAAATAGACCGAAGGGGGAAAGTGTAATTTACGAAATTTTTTTGCCTTTTCTTTTCCTGGCCGTTGGATTAAATCCAACGGCTGGGAGCTTCATCCCGCACACAACTATAATCCGGGATCCCTCAGGAGAAAACAACTGTATACAGTTGTTTTATAATGAAACATGTGCCAATTTGGACTATTTTAAGAAGGGATTTTGATCTTATAATTTTTTATTAGATATTGGGAAATCTACCTAGATTGCATGGTACACACCTTTATATATATATATATATATATATATATATATATATATATATATATATATATATATACACACACACACACACACATATATATCAGTCAGGATCAAGTCAGGAGGTGTGGACCGGAGCTCCGGTCCGCACCTCCCTATTTCTCACATTTTCCGATTGAATTTCGATGATCTGAGCCGCTCAATGTGATCAGAACGTGATTTTAAGGATACAGGCGTGAAATCAGCAAAAAAAAAGACCGGGAAGGGCTTGATCTGTGCAATTTTTTTTGATCTGAGCAATTTTTTTTGAACGGTTCAGAAAAAAACTGCTCAGATCAAGCCCTTCCCGGTCATTTTTTTTGCTAATTTCTCACGAGTACCCTTAAAATCACGTTCTGAACACATTGAGCGGTTCGGATCATCGAAATTCAATCGGGAAATGGGAGGTGCGGGCGGGTGCGGACCGTAAGGGTGTGGACTTAATCCGGACTCATATATATATATATATATATATATATATATATATATATATATACCTATAATATTACAAAAGTACACATGTGTGTAATATAATAGTTTAATAGGAAAATCTTGGCTTTGAGATCCTACTAGATTGTATTGTACCTTATGTACTTATATATATATATATAAATACACTTCCATAGTACAAGAAAGAGAGAGAGCCGAGAGGAGAGAGGGAGAGGGAGGCCGAGAGAGAGAATGAGGGAGAGATTGGAGAGAGATTTGGAGGGTACCATGACATGATCTTCCTACATACTTTCATTGTCCTTATATATTTACCTATTCACACAATCTTTGAACCATCACTCTTTCTCCATTAAATCTTTCCAAAATCAAATCCAAAGTACTAAATCTAGCCATGCAAGCCTAGAACTAGGTAGAAAAGTGCAAGCAAACCCTTGGACTTTCAATCAAAGCATGACAAAAATCAAAGATAGGAGAGAGAGGGAGAGAGATGGCATGCTTGGCCTATAAATAGCAAGCTCATTCAAGCCTAAACTCACACCTTCACTCCTTGCTCCAACTTCTCTCTTGAATTTCTAAGCTTTCTAAGTTCCAAAGTTCAAGTTTCTTGAGTTTTCTTGAAGTTCTTGAGAGCTACCATCAAACCACCTCCAAAAACCACCCCTAGATCTTAAAGTAGCCTAGTTTAGTTAGCAAAGTTGTTTCTAGGAAGAGAAACCCCATCTCTCTTCCTTTCGAAGCACTTCGAAGTCGTTACGCCGCCGATTCGCAAAACCGACGACCAATTCTCAAAACCGACCTACCGCCAAGAAGAACGGTAGATTCTCCCTATCTACTACTCCTAAGTATATGTAGATTTTCTCTACTCGCTTCTCTAAGTATACGTAGAATATCCTTAACCGTTTTCTCTAAGTATATAAGGTTATCTATTGCTTGTAATGTTTGGAATGAATGATAGTTAGTAAACTCGTGTTGCTAATAGTGGTATGAACATGTTGAATAATTGACTTTTACCTCAATAAACATATGTTGTTTAGAACTTGCCAAAAAGGAAGAAAGAACAGGATAAGACTTATCATTGATAGAAGTATTCGTATTTTGATCTTTAAGATGGTTATGAACATGCATACATGAATTGCTTGTATTATTTGTGGTGTGATAAAGCATAAGTGATTTTCACTCCAAGGGCGTCCGTACATGTGGCGTTATGCTTTAAGCTGTGATTTGAGCATGCTAAATAACATAGAGTTGGATGATCTTGCTAGTTTAGTTTCAAGATTACAATGAATGATTTATGATTACTTTTGTGAAAAGTCCTACTGCAGAGTCTATGCATGAAAACGAGACATGAAAATCGAGAAAGTTAGAAACATGACACCTAGGGTGTGGTTAATGAAAAGATGTGTTTTGATACCGCGATGTGGCCGGACGTGGTAGCCCATCGTGTGTAAGGATTTTGAAAACCACAATGTGACCGGACTTGGTAGCCCGTTGTGTGTTGCCATGGGACCGGACGTGGTAGTCTCATTGGAGGGGATTTACTGTTTGTGAAAACCGCAATATGGCCGGACGTGGTAGCCCATTGTGAAGATTGCCAATGGGGCTGGACGTGGTAGCTTCATTGGTAATATGGCTTGGTTATCCGCGGAAAGGAGCCAATGCAAAGTTTTGTGTGCCAATGGAAACCTGGTGCGGCGGAACCATTGTGAGGATACTCGGGAGACCGGAACGGCGGAACCGAGGTTGGGTGTGTTAAAACAAATTTGAAAATGTTGATTTGGTAAATGAAAGGTGAAACCAGTGACACGGTCTACGACGAGTCGCGTAGGAGAAACACAAAGAATCTTGGACACCAACGTTAGTTGAATATTGACTGTGAACGTGTCATTGTTAACCGTTTCATTTTGTATGCATGATTTATGTGAAAATCGTCAATTTTATGATCTATTGTTTGTAAGTTAAGGGTTAGTGGATATGGGTTATTCTATTGAGCTTTTGTAGCTCATGGTGTTACCTTTGGTGACCCTGACATATTATATCGGTGGCGACGCTGGTATAATGTGTCAGACTTTGTGGATGAACAGGGTGAGCTGTACACCTTAGAGGCTTTTGAAGCCGATGAGCTGGCTAAGATGGAAGAACAGGTGGAGCTGTAGTTAGGAACCTTAGTTTCCCTTCCCTTGTGTAATGAAAGTACTCTTACGGAGGTTGTGATGTAATAAAGAGCCAGACTCTATTTAGATATTTAATAAAATTATTTATTTAACGTTCTCAAAATTCAGGGCGTTACAGGCATCTTGCTCGAATGCATCATCATCCTCGAAGTCCACATAATCTTCCAGATCATTAAGAGCATTAATTCTCTATGCCATTTCGTCCTCCTCCATTTCAATTATTATCTTTTAAAATAAAATTCCCCTCCCCCTCTAAATTGTATGCCTACCGTTGTGCCTATATCCATGACTTGGCGAGCTCTCTTGAAAAGAAAAGAATTCCTGTTCCAGTCATATAAACCACAAGAGGCCGCATTAATTGTTCTGGAATTTGATCTTTATAAAAAGTTGACATTTAATCAAGGCTAGTTTATTTGGTCATCCTTATAGTTGGTTGATCTTATTTTAGTTGGTCACCATTGTAGTTAATTGGTTGATCTTATAGACACATAAACTATAACTAGAATTCGTCAAATAGTCCATAATAACTATAGTCAGTTCATTTATTCGCGAAAAACAAACCATGCACACCTTTCTTTTACATAAGAGAATATTTTCATGTTGATCACATATAGTACGATGATCACCTCAAGACTAATTGCTTGAGGGGGTTAAGATTGAGCTCCATTAATGGGACTTCTGAAATTATGAACAATATAACAGCTCATTTGTCCAACAAATAAGTTTTTTTGGTGGATAAGAAAGAAAGGCGAATAAAGAAGTGGATATGTTATGAGGGGAGATTAGCAACTTAAAAAGAGGGATTGATTTATACTTGGTTTGAGTACTAGTTGATATAGGTAGTAACAGTGGACGATGTATGGATTTACATAATAAACTTATCCTATGGTGGGGGGTGGGATTAGCTAGGCCCTTCTAAAGGCATTGTAGACACCTCCCAAACGGAGCATCGCCATACAGATTGATTATCGTTTGTTTGGTTCTACTTCATAAACCAAGATTGTGGATATTCTCATGGCTAGGAACATCGCCACACGATAGCGGTTATCTTCAAAATAGAGTCGCCATCTAGTTTATAAAAACTAGAAAAAACATATAGAAATTCTGAGTATGGGAGCCAAAAGGGCAATAAAGGGAAGGCGTTAGGCACCCCTCTTTGCCCAGTCGTGAGACTGACCCATAATTGTTCAACATAGGATATATACTTGCTTTATTTAATTCTAACACGTAATCTATTTTTATACCTTTAACAAATAATAGGGTGAGCCAGAACAATAAGCAAAGCATACATCAAAAATAGAAAACAAACTATCCCAGGGAAATGGATCCCGCGGCTGGTGAATGGATGTCATGGCTGAGGGATCCTCTTAGATTGATGTATCGGCCGAGAGAATGATATCCCAGTCGATGTTCTTCCTTCCTCCAGAACAAATAATTAATAGAAAATCAGAACACTATGATTAGAGTATAAAAACATGAAAATGATCAAACCACAGGCCCCTGGGCCTCACCACCTTGATCCCTCAGTTGCTTGATTGCTTCGGATTGGGGGTGATTGACTAATTTGCTTCTTAAAAACCCTAGGGTTAGGGTTTATACTTTGAGGGTTTGATTGTCGAATTGTGGTTACCTTCGAGAGGTTAGGACTTTTGTAGAGGGGATATGGAAGAGTGTTTTTGTAGGGATTCGTGGCTTGAGAGGGTGAATTCTTGTTTATAATTTTGGAACCAAAGGCCCCTTTATATAGGTATAGGGTGACTCACTCTAACCAATCACAATCCACAATTTGAATGGGAAGCATATAACCAAAAAATCTCTTTTCTTAATTTCCTTTCGTAGCCCGAATGCATCAGAATTTGGCTTCTAGGGTTTTGAGAACGGGGGTTTTGAGAACGGATCAAACGATTGGTAGAACATTCCAGAATCTAGAAAAAGGACGATCTGGCGGCCGAGGAATGGATATGACGTCCGAAGAATAGATCTGGCTACCAACGAATTAATCTCTCAAGGAGATTTTCAAACAACATGTTTCACGGGTGAAAGAATGAAGTTGAGGTCGTGAGATAAATCTTGCGGCCAACAGATGGATTCTCCTAGGATTCTGTATTGCTGTCTGAAAGGCTATATGGCTCTGAATTGGATCCTCTAAGTGGCTAAATGTACTCATCAAAAGTCCATGGGTTCACGAGAAGTTAATCAGCAATCACTGTATCCATTCATCATCAAGATGGTCCCCAAGGTGGGACTTGAAATAATTATAAGGCCAAATTGAGGTGTCTACAGATGCCCCTCTTTGACTAAACTTAGACAGATCGCGAGACATGTTTAAGTAAGAGTCAAAGCTATAAAAAACAACTCAATTTGGTCCAACCACTATTCCAAGGGTTTTTTGAAAAAGGTTTTAGTTATGGTCGGGCTGGGAGGATGCCTACGTATTCCACGAGGGAAATTCAGACCAACCGTAGTTCGGGGGCCATAAAAAAGAAAAAAGTTCAGAGGATTGAGAACAAAAAACGTATCTTTGGGCTTTAAAAGCCGTAGTGCAACGTACCTGGGCTATGCCAGGTATTTGGCGGAGAGTAGTTGAAGGAGCGGGGGGCTGCTGGGAAATTTTTTGCGGAGAGCATCTTCAAAATTTTTAGGTAGATTAATACACGGCGGGTGAGTCGTTTGCTTTTCATGATCATCCTTACTTTGACTGAGGGGAGCTCGGTAGGGTAGCCTATCCTTGCAAATGAGCTTGATGGAACATATGTAATTGGGGTGGAATCCAAACCATCTTATGGATTGGACACTGATTTTGAGATATGGGGGGCACAAGGCCAGTAGCTGGAGCATGGAGCTTAAGGTGACAGAACCAAGGCGCAGAGCCGGTTGCAATTATGAGGCAAGAGCCTGAGGAGTCGGAGCTTGGACCTTGAAGTGATGGAACCGAGGCGTAGAGCCGGTATCGATCATAAGCTCGTTGGTCAGAGCTTGAAGCTTGAAGTGATGGAATTGAGGCGTAGAGCTGGTTGATAGTCAAAGCATGGAGCTTGAAATGATAAAATCGAGGCGTAGAGCCGGCTGAAAGCTTGGAGCTTGAAGTGGAAGAACCGAGGCGTAAAGCCTGTTGTATGCAGGATTGACCTATTTTATGAGTGAGAGAGATGCAGAACACAGTATGTATGATGATGGTTAGATATGAACAGATTTGATGATGATGTAGACTTGATGTGATAAAGGTAATGCAATCATGTGCACGGGCCCGTGCGTGTGTGTTTATTTTAAGCGTAGAGCTTCTTTCAAGTTTTGGACTTTAGCATTCAGAGCGTAGAGCTCGAGCATTCGAAGGGTAAAATCCGAGCATTCAAAGTGCAAGCTTTGAGCATCCAGTACACAATGGTTAGGCATTCAATTGTAGAACTTGAGCATCCAGTACACAGTGGTTGGGCATTCGAAGAGCTTCGAGCATTCAAAGTGTTGGACTTTGAGCATTCAAGCATAGAGCTTGAGAACAGATGATATCTTTATTGATTGTTATGGCGTAGAGCTAGTTGAGATAGTGGGCATAGAGCTGCTGAGATAGTGGACATGGAGCCATTGAGTAATGGGCGTAGAGCCATGAGTTGTGGGTGTAGAGCCGTTGAGATAGTGGGCGTAGAACCGCTGAGTAGTGGGCGTAGAGCTGCTGAGATAGTGAGCGTAGAGCTACTGAGATGGTTATGGGCATAGAGCCACTGAGTAGTGGGCGTAGAGCCGTTGAGTAGTGAGCGAAGAGCCTGCTGAGTAGTGGGCGTGGAGCCACTGAATGGTTTGATGTAGATGGTGTGCTTAGAGTTGCTGAGATAGCGAGCGTAGAGCTACTAAGGTGGTTACGGGCGTAGAGCTGCTGATATAGAGAGCGTAGAGCTGCTGAGGTGGTTACGGGCATAGAGCCGCTGAGATAGCGAACATAGAGCTGCTGCTGAGATGGTTACAAGCGTAGAGCCATTGAGATAACGAGCGTAGAGTTGCTGAGATGGTTATGGGTGTAGAGCCGCTGAGTGGCTTAGGCACAAGGCTGTTGAATGGGTGAGCTATTGATGTGGTGAGTTTGGGACTGCTGAGATGGTGGTTTTGAAGATAAGATAAGCGAGTGCAGAGCTGCTGGACGGAGCAATTGTTGAGCTGTCAAAAGCATAGAGCTACTGAGACGAAATTCATCTGAAATGAGCATAGAGCTGCTGGATGTGAGTACGGGGTAATGAGCATGTGATCTTGCTAAGCCGTTGAGCATAGAGTTTTAATATAGGCCATGACGGCTATCGTACTTCTGGAATACAGCAATTAGGGCATGGAGCCTGAGTTTGATGTACCAAGGATCTTTGGGTTCTACAAGCGAGAGCTTGGGAATTCATAGTTGGTTGGATGACCAGTAATTGGTGAGCTTGTTGCTACAGAGAGAGCCTTGGAGAATTCCAAAATAGGTTCAAAACTGGTACTTGAGATTCCATATGCTCGGGGATGCCCCCAAGGCTAGTTCTAACTATATTGCATTTGCTCGAGAATGCGCCAAGGCTGATTCAATCATTGTTCATCATAGGTTCTGTTGGTCGTGGACCCAGAACTTCATAATTGCTCGATTGATGTATTAGGCAAGATCTAATGCTACTGTAGGAAATAGATTGGAAGGTCAGGAATTCGATCTGGCGGCGGAAGAAATGATGTCTCAGCTGAAGAATCGATGTCTCGGCTGTGAGAATGCCAACAGTTAGGGAAATTGATTTAAGTTAGTTTTAATCGATTTCACAGGTCATTTATTTTGATTCCTTCTCCTCCTTTATTCTCTATCCGAAATCGCTCCGGCCCCCGTTCCCCGACCGCTGGCGTTCTTTTGCCGCCATCATTCCCCAAGGTTCTCATTGCCGTCTACCACCACTCTTGCTCCATCTTCGTCATTTTTTCCTTCCATTGCCATGGCTTCTTCACCTCTTCCTCTAGTCGACACCACCACCGATGCCCCTTCATCTTCTACTGCCACACCGAAAGATTCGGGCAAGGCTCAAGCCGTTGAGGCCACGGTTCTTGGTGGGGTTTCGAGTACTCGCATTCTTCGTTCGAGCTGCCATACACCCGCTGCTGGGGGATGTTCTTCACAACCCATTCCTCCTGAGACAGATTTTGAGGCCCCTTCTGATACGAGCAACATTGTTTTGCCCCCTTTTGATGCTGCCACATATGTCCCTCCAGTTCAAGTAATCGGGCGTGGCGGTTCATTGCGATATCGTCCTCCCCTTAGCAATGTCTCGCCTGAGGTTTTGCACAGAGAGTCGGAGCAACACTTCGGTTTCACCAATATAATAGTAAATTTTCTCCTGCCAATGATATTGTCTGTATAAGAATTTATGAGGCAATGATTGATATTTGAAATTGGGTTTTTAGAAATTGCCCCCCTTGTGTAGGCGATCTCCTTATGCTTTTGTATTGATCCATTTTTTGCATTTTGCCAGGCAAATGAGAAGCTACGCGTGTGGGGGAGCTATCCTTAGGTTTTCGAGTGGTACGGGAGGCCTTCCTAGGATGCCAAAGACACGGTTGCTTTGGTTGGCTTTGAGCAATTGATATTGGGCTTTCGTCTTCCGAAAGTAGAGTTGGGATTAACCACAGCATTGGTGGAGCAGTGGTGGGATACCACAAATACTTTCACTCTGCTTACGGGCTTGAGGGTTGGTGGCGATCCCTTTTCGATAAGATCCAAGGATCCATGAGCGGGAGGATGCTTTTTCACATCTTCTAGGGAAAGTTCCTGAAGTGCCAACAGGTGGCCACATTACTTATTCCTAGCTTCGGGAGCAATTTGATTATGTAGGCATCGAGTCAGAAGTGTCGACATAGCAAGTGGTGAGGGCCTTTCTCCTTTATCTTCTTGGTCAAACCTTGTTTTGCAACAAAGAGAACTCAGTGCATGTTTAGTTCTAGGCCATTTTAGTAAATCTGGAGACTATAGCAGAGTTCGACTAGGGGACTCCTGCCTTGGCTACGTTATACGGACACCTGAGTGCTTGTTCTCAAGGTGTTAGCTTGTCACTGGGTGGACATCACCGCATTCTTGAGGTATATGTTTTAGCTTTCTTCGTCATTCTTTTTGTTGCTTTAATTTTCGTAACCCATATCTCTGCTTGTAGCTCTGGGCCTTTAAGCACCTGTTGTAGTTTCCCCCTCCGATTAGGCATGGGGACCTGAGATTTGTTCCACGAGCGGCTTGCTGGTTGAAAGGAATTTGGCAGACACAGTCGCCTGCTATGGACTTACTGGCTTAGGGGCAAGTTTTGGATCACTTGACGATGGATTAGGTATGCTGACATTATTTTCCCTATCGTAGGTACGATTTGATCCATGGGATACCTTGCTTGACAACGTCCCTTTAGAGTTGACTTCGGCTCGGGCTTTGGATAACCAACACTTCCTTCTAGAGGGGCCTTTCTTGAGAGCTTGGTACTTTGGGGAGAGAATGGCGAGTCAGTACTTCCCACGTTTAGAGGCATTACAACTTGTTCCTCTTCCTCCTCTAGCTAGTATGAGATTGACTCATCTTTTGACGAGAGGGGGCTTTCTTCTTGCTCTTGAGAGACAGCTAGCCATGGATTTTCTTGAGGCGGGAGATTACTCGGCCTTTCACTTGGCTTCATTGACTTTGCCCACCACCACTACCACAGCTGCTCCTCTTGTTTGGCCACAGGCCCCTAGCTTCGTCTTTTTCTATAATAACAACAGGGAGGAGGAGCGTTTGACTCTGACCCCATGCACAACTCAGCTCTATGTATTACTCACTGGAGTTCAACAAGTAACTTTGCGAATTTTGGTTGCTTTTGATATCCTTCCTATACTTTGCTATAAATGTCGCAACTTCCTATGCAGGTGCCAACGGATATAGTTCAGGAGTGGTTGCGTGCATTTCAGAGTGCAGAGGCCCTAATTCGGAGGTAGTGCAGCCGGATGGCTGAGGTGTGTATTCCTTTAGTTTTCCCTTTATCATGCCATGTTTTTGTATGAACCTGAATGTCCATATTTCGTGCCTTGTAGCTTGAAGCAGAATGGATGCCGACAGTGTCCGTTACTCAGAGTGTTGGTGTCGTCGAGAGCGAGGGTGTAAGGGCTGATGATGAAGGTGCGGAAGCTGATGATGGAGGTGAAAGGCGGAGGATTCACGTCCCAGTTCCTCAGCATTTTCGTCCTTCTTCTTCATGGCATGCATCTAAGAGAGGCTATGGACAATAGCTTAGACTTCATCTTTTCTCTTTGTTCCTTCATTGTTAGTCCTAAGATAGACAAGAATATGCATTTCTATGAAGCAACTTCAGCATGTTTGGCGAGTTTGTGATTTAAACTCTTTGTCTTGTCGAGAAATGTTTTATGCCCGAGATACTCCAAGTTTGTGTGCAATAATTCAAGAGTATGGCTTAAAACCATTTTGAATAGATATCTGCTGTTTTTGGATAAGCAATGAGATTTTGAAAATAATTTTATAGCAAAAACTGTCCTTCGGTAGATAAATTGAAACATTGGCCTGGGAATGGATTGCTCGGCCGAGGATTCCATTCTTCAGCCACTACCTCTATTCCCTAAAGAAGCTGGACTTTTTATTTTAGCTAAGTGGCGTTCCTTCCTTCTTATGCTTGAATCTGATTTATGTCATTTGTTTGTTTTTGCCATATACCATAGTCTCTTTGCCATGCTTTAGGATCTCTGAGATATCTTGCCCCTTATATTGGTAACTTTTGAGTCAGGGAGGACGAGCAATGATTCTCGTGACTTTTTATTTTTGTCAATTCTTTGAAAAATTACTAACTCATCTTTTGCAAGCTCAATACGTAGGGTTAGCTATGCCTATCATTGAGTACAAGCCTCTTGATATTTTTCCTTCTCTCCACATGCTTGGGCCGCATCTCAAAGTGAGATTGCCTACGTATCCCAATCAGGGAATAGGCCTTTAACGTAGTTCCAAAATCACAACCTTTGAGGTTGGGTTTCCACTCTTGGTTTTTCTCCTCGCATGCTCTAAATTTTGCTTAGGTTACCTAATGGAGGTTGAGTTCTTAGCGAACTTTTCTTTAAAATGCCTTAACTTTTGCCTAGGCTGCGTTTTCGCAATTTCTTGTCCTAGTAGGCTTTGCTCTTACTTTTGCTTGGGTTCTTGGATTACCCAACGAGCATTTCTCACAAGAGGATTTCTGTGTTTTGGAGAGGAATTTGGTGGAGATATTTTTTTGAGTCTCTTTTGTGTTTGTACTTTCATGATGGGCAAGCTAACTCTAAGTGTTCTTGCGGAGATATCATCTTCTTTCTAAGTTTTGACAAAAGCCTAGTTATAAGCAATTAAAGCTCGTCTTTTCTTTCCTTCTTGTTAACAACATAAAGAATTGAATTCTTAAAATCCCCTTTCTTCGTCAAAGAGACTGTAGTATATGCTAATTGCAATTTCAGAACCAAATAATTTAACAAGCATAACATAGAAGATAAAATGAGAATTCATTTAGCTATAAAAAATGTCCAAACAGGGGCCCAAAACATGTCATAGCTCGATTTAGAAAACAAAAGTAATGTTTGATGTTTTTGCCATGTCACAACTTTGCAACTACTACAGCATCTCAGGGTTATTTCCTTTTTCCTTGCCTTTCATAGTTTTATACTCTTCTTCACCATCTTCTTTGCCAAACAGAATCTTCAAGTCAAACCCAGCTAGCACCTCGATCCAGTCTTTGGGGATGGGAGGTGAGTTCATTGGTTCTTCATCCATGTCACTGTTAATCCATTCTTGATCGAAGAAGATTTGTATCCCAGGATGCCTTTGCTTGGTAGCTTTATCCTCCCATGTTTCTACAAAACCACAAAATGGGAAGTCCTCACCTTCTCTTACAAACCAACCATTGAACGTCTTTGGGACCACAAACCTCTTTTCCTTGACTACGTTTCCCTTTGCCTTAGCCTTTTCCATGCTTTCTTTCTCTTTTCCTCTATTTCAGCCTTCGTTGGGGTGTAGCCAAGACCAAAGGCGTATTGATTGTGCGGGGGATCAATCATTTGTGGGATGCCTTTTGATCTTTTGCCTAAACTCAATCCAAGGAAGTAGTTTTGCTTCTTCATCATTTGTATGGCGGGGGTGCTTATGTAGAAATTTCTTTTAGCCATCAAAGCTTACACGGCAATTGCTTCTTCAAGACTGAACCCAATAAGAAAGGTTTCCTCTGCTTCGGTTCCTACTTCTTGTACAGGTGTATCGGAATGAGTTCGGATAGATGAATCTCCCAAGATGGTCATGATTCTTTTGTCTGTCGTGAACTTAACCTTTTGATGTAAAGTGGAAGGCACTGCTCCAGTGTCATGTAGCCATGGCCTTCCCAACAAAAGATTGAAGGTGGCTGGTATGTCCATTACATGGAATTCCATGTTTATCTTGATCTTCTCTACTTCCAATGGTAGGGTAACACACCCAACCACTCTTTTCTTTGAATTTTCATACCCCTTTACACCTTGACTTGAGGGGCGTATGTCAGTAGTGCTTTCCCTTAACTTGTCGAGGGTTCTTTGAGGGCACACATTCAAAGCGGACCCATTATCCACCAAAACCAACGGGATCCATTTAGTGAGACACTTAAGGGAGATGTATAGGGGTTTATTATATGCAAGACCTTTAGGAGGCAGATCCTTGTCAGTGAAGGCTATTGTTGGTTTTGGGGCTTTGGATGCCTTTATGAATCCTACCGAATCCTCAGGGGTGATATTGATGGGAACTTTGGCTTTTCCCAAGGTCTTGACGAAGGAGTTGTGATACTCATAAGAAGACATGAGTAGTCCCCAGATAGAGATATCAGCTTGGATTTTCTTCAGTTGTCTTAACACCATGTCTTATTCAGGTTCTATCTCCTGGCTTTCCTCTTCTTCTTCTTGTATTACTCGAGTTGTGACCGAGCTTTCCCCACTAAGCTTAGGAGGTTTATACACTCTTCCACTTCGAGTGAGATGACCTATCTCCTCTTCTTGATTGCCCCAAGGGTCAGTGGGCTCAATTCTTTTAGATGCCCAATTACTTGGCAGGGCCTAGTGCATTTTCAACCACCAATCCCCATCGTCTATTGCGTAGATGTAAGGGAGGTTGGATTCTTTAGGGAAGGTCAAAGATGGTTTGGCTTGGGTCACTGGGACAATGTATTGGCTAGAGTTGTATATGGATTTGTGAGATAGGCTTATAAGATTGATGTTTTGAGGTGGTGGTTCAGCATTGTGAATGGGAAGCGGGTTGAATTGCACATTTGGTTTGGGTGGCTTTATAGCTTGGCTATCAATGAGATCCTGGATATCATGGCGGAGACGCATGTAACGACCTGTCACATGCCTAGGGTGTTGGTGGTAAGTGCACCGTTTGTTGGCATCATAGTTTGGGCCATGAGGTGGTTGAGGTGGTGGGTTGTTCAAGGGCTTCAGATGCCCTTAACGGCTCAGAATAGTTAAGGCTTGAAATGAGGTCATATAAAGAGGGTCAAAGTTATGACGAGGGCGATTTGAGTTTCGGGAAGAGCTAACTTGGAAAGGGTCTTGTAGTAAGGCTGGGTCAAGGTTGTTAACAGAGGCGTGGGAAGTACGGGTAGAGAAGGTTTCTTGGGAGGAGGAGAAGTTTCTTCTTTCTTAATGAGCCCTAACTTGATTCCATCTTCAATCTGTAGCCCAGTAGCATGCAGGGGTTTGAAATTAATAATAGCTTGAGTGTAGATATGCCTGAGATACTTGGGCTGTAGATTTTTGACAACTATCCTTACTTGATTTTTCTCTGAGGGGCGGTTTTTCATCTTAGCGTCTTTCTCTCTCCATCTAGCCACAAAGGTAGCAAAGTCTTCATTCGACTCTTGCTTGGCCATCTCTAAATCTCGAGTGGTTAGCTCAATTTGGACATTGTATGCATATTGCTTGACAAAAGCATTGGCAATTTGTGGTCAAGTTTGATAGTACACAAATTCCAAAGTGAGAAATCAATCAAGGGCGCTTCTAGTGAGAGTCCTTTGAAACAGTTGAGCGATGAGCTCATCAGTCAAGCTCATTGGCTTCAGGGTGTTGATAACATGGTGGACATGGCTGGTAGGGTTGCTAGTTCCATTGAACTTCTCAATGTTTGGCATCTTGAACTTCTCAGGAAGTTGAGAATTTAGGAAAAGGCAAAGTCCTTCAAAGTCCAAAATTTGGTCCCCCTGTGAACGGGCCAGAGCGTGTTTGATCTCCTTGACTTGCTTGGCCAATTCGGGATTTTCTGCCAATACCACTTTATGAGGATTCTCATCTTCTTTTTCGTCTTTTTTGTCTTCAACATCTCTTGCCGCTTTCTCGGCTAGCAAAGCGATGATTTGAGCTTAAAGCTTAGCAATGATGGCATCGTTGTCTGACATCTCTGAGATAGGAATGGGAGGAAAGCTTGGTGAAGCTCGGGGGTTGGCACATGATTGGGTTTGCTGAGAAGATGACCGCGAAGACCCCAGAAGTGATCGGGACCGTTGCGGTGAGGGTGTTTTGACAGGCGAGGATGACAGACGGGATGGTTGCAAAGACTTCTGCTTGGCGTAGCTTCGGGTGTTGTAAGAGTATAAAACTGGCTGTAGTTGCTTCTTTAATCTACCAATCGTGCCTGCTTTGAAAAGTAGAATACCTGTAAGTCAGTGTTGGGCTGTATAGGGTTAGGATTTGGGCTGAAAATCCCAACCCTTCTGCACAAAAAGAAATGTTATAACAGCAATCTCTAAAGGGTGTGAGGAAGAACTTCAAAGCAAAATGCAGGAAAATTCCTTAACCTGCAGGTTCTTGTCTTATTTTGATAAGTTCTATGGCTCTCTTACACATATAAGGTTTGGGTAGTCTCAAGGGTGCTCTGTTCTCAAAAGGGCACCAGTCCTTTCACCAGCCCATCATATGCCGTAATCGGGTGATTCCTTCTTTGAAATACCACTAGGTACTAGTGATTGTAGAGTTTGCTGGAACCCCTAACATAGCTCGTGACATGCAGGGATATTAGGCGAATACAACGAAGTTGTCCGCTCGATGCATATGATAAAAAAATTAAATAAAGCAAGTATTAATCCTATGTCGAACTTTTTGGTTATGACTCTCAAGTTCCCAGCAGAGTCGCCAGAAACTGTAGACACCTCCCAAACGGGACATCGCAATATAGATTGATCATCGTTTGTTTGTTTCCACTTCATAAACCAATATTGTGGATATTCCCATGGCTAGGAACATTGCCACACGATAGCAGTTATCATCAAAATAGAGTCGCCACCAAGTTTATAAAAACTAGAAAAAATAGATAGAGATTCCAGGTACGAAAGCCAATAGTACAATAAAGGGAAGGTATTAGGCACCTCTCTTTGCTCAGTCGTGAGACTGACCCATAATTGTTCAACATAGGATATATACTTGCTTTATTTAATTCTAACATGTAGTCTGTTTTTATACCTTTAACAAATAATAGGGTGAGCCAGAACAGTAAGCAAAGCATACATTAAAAATAGAAAACAAACTATCCCAGGAAAATGGATCCTGCGGCTGGTGAATGGATGTCACGGCCGAGGGATCCTCCTGGATTGATGTATCGGTTAAGAGAATGATATCCTAGCCGATGTTCTTTCTTACATCAAAACAAATAATTAACAGAAAATCAGAACTATATGATTAGAGTATAAAAACATGAAAAGGATCAAACCACAGGCCCCTGGGCCTCACCACTTTGATCGCTCAGTTGCTTGATTGCTTTGGATTAGGGGTGATTGACTTATTTGCTTCCTAAAGATTCTAGGGTTAGGGTTTGTACTTCGAGGGTTTGATCGTCGGATTGTGGCTGCCTTCGGGAGGTTAGGCTTTTGTAGAGAGGATATGGAAGAGTGTTTTTGTAGGGATTCGTGGCTTGAGAGGGTGAATTCTTATTTTTAATTTTGGAACCAAAGGCCCCTCTATATAGGTATAGGGTGACTCACTCTAACCAATCATAATGCACGATTTGAATGGGAAGTATATAACCAAAAGATCTCTTTTCATAATCTCTTTTCGTAGCTCAAACGCATCGGAATTTGGCTGCTCGGGTTTTGAGAACGGATCAAACGATTGACAGAACATTCCAGAATCTGGAAAAAGGACGATCTGGCGGCTGAGGAATGGATCTCGCGGCCGAGTAATGGATATGGCGGCCGAAGAATAGATCTGGCTACCAAGGAATTAATCTCTCAGGGAGATTTTCAAACAACATGTTTTACGGGTGAAAGAATGAAGTTGAGGCTATGAGATAGATCTTGCAGTCGATAGATGGATTCTCCTAGGATTTTGTATTTCTGTCTGAAATGTTATATGGCTTTGAATTGGATCCTTTAAGTGGCTAAAAGTACTCACCAAAAGTCTATGGGTTCACGAGAAGTCAATCAGCAATCATTCTATCCATTCATCATCGGGATGGTCCCCAAGGTGGGACTTGAAATAATCGTTAGATCAAATTAGGGGTGTCTACAGGCATAAGCTCTTTCCTTTACTTAATAAAGCACATATTTTAAGGCACGTTCACATATGCTTAAAGAATGTTTACATGATTTTTTATCTTTTGATGCACATAAATCGAAGTTACCAACACTCATCAAACATACTTCCGTCCCAAATTTTTTGTCCGGTCCGTAAAATGGAGTGTTAAAAATAATACAATTTGTGCAAGAAAAAATGCAAAGTTTTTCAACAACTTACTAAATATCAATGAAAAAAGTTTGAATTTTTTCTTGAAAAAATTATATTATTTTTAACACTCCGTTTTGCGGACCGAATAAAGAATTTGAGACGGAAGGAATAAATATTAGGCGAGACCCGAGAGAAAATATGTAGAGGGTCCATCCATTTAATCAAGCGATCAAGTCTTATCGAGCAAGGAGGTACCACAACCATGGAATTTAGATCGATCAAACAAACTTATCCTAATTGGTAAAGCTGACAGAACTAGCAACATGCATGTCCCCCTCACAATTTCAATTGATATTTCTATAACTTCGTTTGGCGTTTTATTTACAAATCATTGGTGCAACTAAGGGGAGGAATTTAAGTTTTAAAGATAAAAATAATGTGCATTATGTGCCCAACTAAAAGAAGAAAACCTCAAAATTTATTTGTCACCATCCTCTTATACGTACCCAGTTTATCCATATGAGACGGCGGGAGTCGCAAGAGTTTAATATTAGCGCCAACTCTTTCCTAAAGAGAAAAACTTACTCATGACTGAACTGTGAGTAAAGTTTTTACAGCAGAATCAAAATTGCACCGTTCTCGTCTACCCTTTTTCCATGGGTCCGTTTATATAATTAAAAAATTAAGTGTTCTAATTTTAAATCGATTTAAATGGGCATGAATTAAAATCTTATTTTTTTTGATAATTTTATCCTAAAGAGTCATAATTAATTTTTGGCTCTAAGGCTCTCATATGAGAGCCTTATAAGAGCTGTAGAACCAAATGAAGAGCAGATACTTAATTATGAGAGCCTTATAGATAAAAATCAATTATGACACTTTAAGATAAAATGATCAAAAAAATAAGATTTGCGTACTAGTTCAATTAATTTTTAGCTCTAAAACTTTCATATGAGAGCTCTAAGAGAGCCGTAGAAACAAATGAAGAGCAGATAATTAATTATGAGAGTCCTATAGACAAAAATCAATTACGACTTTTTAAAATAAAATGATAAAAAAATATATGATTTTCGCATCGATTCAAATGGATTAAAAATTGGAACACTTAATTTTTTTAGGTTTTTATATTAAAAAATATGGTTAAAAAGTTAACTGCTCTAATTTTCAATCCATTTAAACCAGTATGAAGATCTTATTTTTTTAATCATTTTATCTAAAGCGTCATAATTGATTTTTGTCTATAAGACTTTTATAATTTAGTATATGCTCTTCATTTGGTTCTACGGCTTTCTTAGGGCTCTCATACGAGATTTTTGGAGCCAAAAATTAATTGTAAACCTTTAGGATAAAATTATCAGAAAAATAAGATTTTCGTATCGATTCAAACAGATTAAAAATTAAAGCATTTGATTTTTTAATTATATTTTTTAATAATGTAAACGGACCCAAGGGAAAGGGATAGAGGAGAGCGGTGCCGTTTTGATTATGCTGTAAGTACTTTACTCACGATTCAGCCGTGAGTAAAGTTCTTCTCTTTCCTATAACTTGGGAAAGAAGCACTGAAAAAAAGTTAACTGTTGGTATGTGCAATAATTAATCCCAGACAATGGTTAGTATTTTTCTGCATATATAAATATCTTTGCTTGGCCAAAATAAGGTACTCCGTACATCTTTATGGGTTTTTTTCTTTTCCTTTTTTATGAATTTAATTTTGTGTAAGTGGATGATATTTCGGCCATGTGCATTAATGGGCCTTGGAAACCACCTTGCAACTTGCCAAGAAGCGTGGAGAACAAAGTAGAAGCCAAAGCATCCTTCAACACACATCCCTTATCTCCTCACTATTCTCTCTCTCTCTCTCTCTCTCTCTCTCTCTCTCCCCTCAAAAGTCGAGTGTATAACACCAAATGGGGCGGTGGGTTTTGTTGGGGTGATTAAAATTCCAAAAGACTCCTTATCGTTCTACGTGTCAGCACCCCATGGCATACTCTCTTTGTGAGGAATTTTTCCGTGCCTGGTAAGTATATTCCACGGTATCCACACGGTACATTTGAGCCGTCTAATACATTTTTAATTGATTCGCATTGAAATATTCTCTCTCCTCACACCTCAATACTTTCTCTTTCATTTTTCTCTCTCCAAATTTGAACCATCAAAAAATTACAATAGACAGCTCAGATGTGCTGAGCGGACCCCATGTGGCCGCACTGGAAATTTTTCCCTCATCTTGATCAAGCACCCCGAAAGTAAATACCAAAATATCTAGACGGCTATTTTTTTTTTTTTGAAGAGGTCTAGACGGCTATTTGGGTGGGAATTGATCACTATATATATCGGGGCGGTTTCGTGGACAATTAATTAGACACTTAAAAAAACACCTTATAATTTTCGATCAAATTTAAATGATTCGAGCCGCTCAATGTGATCAGAACATGATTTTAATGGTACCCGCGAGAAATTAGAAAAAAAAAAGATCTGAAAGAGCTTGATCTGAGCAGTTTTTAGATTAAATTTGATGAATAGTTCAATTAAAAACTATTCAAAAAAAGCACTTTTCAGTCATATTTTTTGCTAATTTTTCGTGAGCACCCTTAAAATCACATTCTGCATATATTGAACGGTTCGGATCATAAAAATTTGATCAGGAACAATGAGATTCAGATTTAAGGTGATTTTTTAGGTGTTTAATTAGTTGTTCGCAGAACCACCCCGTATATATTAGTCCGTTTCGAATGAGTAACATATCATTTTAGTTAAAATACGGACTTTCTCATTTCTTTCATTTTTCGATCGAATTTTGATAATCTGAGCCGCTTAATGTGATCAGAACGTAATTTTAAGGGTACTCACAAGAAATCAGCAAAAAAAAGGACCAGGAAGAGCTTCAACTGAATAATATTTTATTGAGTGGTTCAATAAAAAATTGATCAAATCAAGCGCTTCCCGATCATGTCTGCATTTTAAGATGTCTCATTTGAAACTTTCCATATATATACATACATACACTTGTGTACCCATAAGTTATATGGAAATCAATAATTCTAATACCACACTCAAATATACATCCATACTCATATTAAGGGTGTGTACTACATGGGTGTATAATGTGTACGGATTCTATCTCTATTGTGATTTTTTGGTGTGTGATTAGATGTGTAGATGGGTGTGATGGTAGAATAATTGTATTGAAATCAATGGAGATATACCCATCATAGAACGCCGTTGTTTGACTGCCAAAAACTAATTCAATTTCCTTTTGATTTTCTCTCAGATGCCATTTTTGGGAGCGAAGATATTTGTGAGGGGGTGGCTTTGCCTTTTTTGGCCCAATAATACTGATTGGGGGGGCCACCGGGGCGGCCTCCGTCCTGTCCTTCTCTCTCTCTCTCTCTCTCTCTCTCTCTCTGTGACAATATCTCGAACGGTTTGGAACCTCACCCAAAACGCATCTTTTTGACTGGTCAGAAATTAGAGATTCTATGTTACCCACGCGATCCAATCCGGCGTGAGAAGCACGCTGCTATCACATGCTGGAATATGTGCATATGGGTTTGGGACGGGGATGCTTCAGAATTTTTGTTTAGCAGTGACAACAATGTAAAGACAATTTTTGTATACAAAGCTTATACGGAGTATAAAATAAACATATCTATTTTGGTTGAAAATTTATTCGCCCTAGTTTATTTTGTATTGTTGAGTTATATTCTCTACTTATTCGCAAATTTAGGTGAATTTTTATTTATTTTGGCTCCGTAAGAGTAATTCAATGCCGATAATATTGAAGAAAAATCAAATTACATGTTAAAAATCACACATTTTTAGTGCAATTTTTAAACTCAGGGGGTCCCCCTCGGTATAAGGTAGAGCCGCCCATGGTTAGGGAATCGATGAATTTTTTCTTACAAAAAATGATACTTTTACCAAAACAATTTATGTTGAGACTAATATGGTAGTGCTCTTGTACCATTCACATGATACATATGTCTTGTAAGCGCTAAAAAATTTTGCGCTTGAATTGAGAAATTATAGGCAACCAAAAGAAAAAGAGCAAACAGAAGACACAGGGTGTTTGAGAGTCTAATTTTTGACTTTTCATTTTTAGCTTTTTGTCTTTTGGGCTTTTGAGATTATGGTCAGAATATGTTTTGAGTATGGTAGGAGTGTTTGAGAGATATGTGCAAAACGCATTTTAGAACAATAGTAGTATTTGGTAGATGAATGATGAAAATGAATTATGAGTTGGTTTTTTACTAGGTTGCCATTGGTCTTTATTATTGTGTTAAAAGATGTATGAATATTTATTTCTTCCTCTCTCTTTTTGGAATTTTCATATGTGATGTGTAAGGTTCAAATTTAAAAGCCTGAGTAAATGGTAAAATTCCATTTTTCATTCCCTTCCAATTCTGCCCAAAATTAGGTTCAGTAATCAGAATCAATGTTAATGATTAAAAAAATTCAGATTCAATGTTTTTTATTTAAATTTATGTATTTTTAGTGTATTGCGCTTAGCATATATCCCATAACTTCAATGAATAAACAGGTGAGGAGAGGATAAGGAAATAATAGGAAGGTAAAACTGGTAAAATATATATACCAAAGAAAAGTTAGGGTATTTTGGTAATTTGACTTAAAATGGGAAAATGCAATGCCTCGAAAAGGACCTCTCAGGAGCTCATTCTGGGTTCTTGGCTCTAAAGTGAAAATCATTGAATGAGTTTTGTGAAAATGAGTTATAGAAATGGGGTATCAAACAATCAAAATACAAGAATAAGAATCTGAAAATGCAAAAAGCATCTAACCAAACACCCCTACAGAGTAGTTGTAGCCACAAGTGCCATGAAAAGTAGTACAAAGACGCCCAATTTTTGGCAAGTAGATTCATGCATCTTGGACATAACCAAAGATACCAATCAGATTTTCCCATTATGTCATATCAGCATCGTCGTCAGATCAAACTAGCAACAGACCAGATGGCATCATGGGGCACCCTTCTGCCAAAAAACGGGGGAGTAGATTGTAAGAGCATGTACACCAAAATGAGAGAAAATAATGGGAAAGAGGCTATTAGATACATATATTCTAATTTTGTAATTCATGTTCATTTTTGTAATTTCTAGTTATCCTATTCATGTTGTAGGAAAATAGTGCGGAAAACAATAATGAAATTCATTAATTTCTGAAAATTAGTACAAAATTAGGGATTTACAACTTGAACACAAAATTACATTAAGGGAAAATGACGGTCAAGTACGTGTTTTGATAATTAATACCCGTCAAGGACTTTTTCAGTATTAACAAATGTTCTTAGCATGTGTTTGGCGGGTTACACGTCCTGGACCGTTATTTTCCCTTACATTAAATAGAACATGAACTGTAAAGGATCAAAAATTTGCAAACCGAAACCCATTTTGTACAACGATGCCCTTATGACAAATTCGCCGCCTCACCAGTGCTGGAGGTTGTGTCGGTGTTCGTCTCCCAAGGTTGACTCGGTTACCACTCAACCGTCGAAGCATCGCCGTAGACTGTCCGTCGAACGAACTTGTATCTGTACTCTCTCTCTTGAAAAGAACAATTGGATAGCATAAGTAGAGAAGCTCTGGATTTTCGGTGTGTTGAAACCAGAGGTAGAGGTCCCCTATTATAGTTGAAGGAGGAGTCTCTACCATCCATATGAACAATTGGATAGCATAAGTAGAGAAGCTCTAGATTTTCAGTGTGTTGAAACCAGAGGTAGAGGTCCCCTTTTATAGTTAAAGGAGGAGCCTCTACCATCAATACAATAATGAATACAAAATATTCATGCAGGAGCTAATACAATCAATAAGGGAATTGAATTCGCAATTCAATTTTGGAATAAAACCAATAAAGTTATTATTCTCGAAATTTAATATACAATCGTGGGTTATAACTCTGGGTAATCAACCTAGTTATGATAAGCCAACGGTGTACTGCTGTTGGTCTGAAACCCACTTTGAGAGAAAATTTCTCATTCATCTCTCAATGGAATTTTTTCATTCTTTCACCGGTTTAAACTCCTTAGCAAGAAGTATCTAAAACCCACTTGGACCCACCTCGCGCGATGTGGGTCCCACCAAATTCTCTTTGGTTAAATTTCATTTTTCCAACAATCTCCCACATGAATGAAATTGGCTAAATCTAACTCGGGTGACAAAGCTTACATGAGAGAGAGTACAATGGAAAAATTCCGCATAGGATCGGTAGCTTTTGGTCTTGAACCCTCCCTTGTGAATACTTATCGGATTTATTGGCTAACCAGTGAACATGATGTCTTGAACTTTCTGCCATTTGCGTAAACTAACACAATAGGCATCACACGGAACTTCTCCCAACAAGTTCAGTTCTTACTGTTGGGTTCATTTTGGCCATGACACCACTTCCTGGTTCTGCAAGTATTTTCTTGAGAATTTTGCCTTCCTAAATTCTCAAAGAAGCGACCCCACTTCTTACTCACATAAGTGACCTTCTTATAAAAGGTATCCTGCTGTACCCTACATGGCATTCCAGCGCATTAGAGTCATTAAAAAAATGCTTAGCTTGTTTCCATTTGCAGGTATCACTATTACGTACCATAGGAATGAACAGAAGAGCTTGTCTCCACAATGATCGTTCTCCGTTACTAGTAACTAGGTTGCCCCATTGAACCTAGATCTTGGGATCTTCAGTCATCTAGGTTGGGTTTCCTTCACGATAACACGAGCGTAGTAGGCTTTAGCCCCATTCCCTTTGATGCTTTCTCAATTAGCTCTTTGTTTTACCTTTTGGTTAGCGGATCCGCAATGTTGTCCTTTGACTTCACATAGTCAACAGTAACAACCGCAGTTGAGAGTAATTATCTAATGGTATTGTGTCTACAATGGATATGTGGAGACTTATCATTATACATGTTACTTTGTGTCCTTTCGATTGCTAATTGACTATCGTAATGGATGATTTTGCTGGCACAGGTTTCGACCATCGTGGAATATAATCTAAAAATTGACATAGCCATTCCACCTCTTCAATTGCTTTATCTAAAGTAGTGAATTCAGTTTCCATCAAAGATCGTGCTATACACGTCTATTTTGAAGATTTCCAAAAGACAGCTGCACCACTAAGTGTAAAGACATATCCACTCGTGAATTTTGAGTTTTTCATATCTGATATCCAGTTAGCATCACAGTACCCTTCTAGTACTGTTGGATATCTGGTGTAGTGCAGTTCCAAATCACGAGTATGTCTCAAGTAGCATAGTATTCGCACTATCGCCTTCTAATGTCATTCCCCGGATTACTCGTATATTTACTTAGTCTGCTAACTAAATAGGCTATGTCGGGCCTTATACAACTCATCAGGTACATTAGACTTCCAATTATCTGAGAATACTCCAATTGGGATACCCCTTCCCCCACATTCTTAGATAAGTGGAGATTCACATCCACAAGAGTCCTTGCTATATTCGTATCAGTCTTGCTGAACTTCTCAAGAATCTTATGAACATAATGAGACTGAGATAGTGCAATTTCATCAGATGTTCTAGTGATTTTACCACCTAGTATTACATCTACAAGGCCCATATCTTTCATGTCAAACTTCAAGTTCAACAACTTTTTGGTAGATTTGATAATCTCATTGTTACTACCAACAATGAGCATGTCATCAATGTAGATGTAGGTGGATAAAAACTAATGGTGCTGGTAATAGCACGAGGAGTGTAACGACTACTCATGCCTCTTGACTGGAACCCTAGTATCTCATCGGAGCCCTAATCTACAAAACAGACAAAGGTGAGCGCACCTATGCCTCTTGTTGGCACAGGCCCTTCGATGCCTAAGTTAGTATCGTGTACTAGAGAAAACCCTAATTAACAGTAGGAAATTATTGTGATTGCAACATATTGCGTACCTTTTGCCTTTAGGTTTACATCATTTATATAGACATTTGTTTGTTTGCCACACAAGCACCCTTGTTGCCCTTGGTTTCCTTATCTCGTATAGGAAACCCAGGCTACATTGGATTCTCGTTCCCTTATCGAATTGCTTCTAAACTCTTTTAGGACTCTTTCCCTTTACTAGTTGAACATCCTTCTTTCATTAGGAGATTCATGCAGATCCTTTATTCGCAGGATCCTAGTCTTTTTTGGAGTACAATTGTACTGAATCTTCTAGAATATCCCCACCACCTTACCACTTAAGGCTGTATCTACTACAATTCCCCCTGCTCGGCCATCTCATTGCTGAACAGACCCCTTCCTCCAGTGACCTTTCATGTCATATGACTGTTCTCCAACCAACGCCTTGCTCGGCGGCGTGATCCATCTTGCTAACTCTGTGGTCCCACGTACCATATGTTTGGGTACCAATTATGTCTGTTCGGGAATACCTCCCTACAATTGCTCCCCAGCTTTATTTGTTATTGTTATTCAAATGACGAGCAAAGCTCCCTAATGCTGAGCAAAATCATATTGCCCCTTAACGTTATGCCGTTTAAACCCAGAATTGGTGTAACTCTCTTTTCGTTGGGCCATGCTGTGGGCAGCATGCCCTTTGGAAATTTTCAGATTTCCAAACGCGAGGGCCCGGAATCAAGGGAGCGCGGGCGCGGATGGCAAGCGCTCAAAAATACGGAGTCGCCACTCGAGTTTTGAATGTCCGACACCCAAGGAACCGTATTTCGAAACACTTGCCACGATGTTTGATTTGAAAATAGTGAAGGCACCAGTCCGTCATAACCATATCTAGGTTCGGGAGCCAGGTTATGAGAGGGAAAGGGTTTTAAGGCACCCCTCTCACCCAATCCGGAGATCAGTCTCTACTTAGGCATTTTGTAAAAACATTTGTGATTCTTCTTTTATTAACCAATTTTTAGCCAATTAGGGCGGGAAAACAGTTAATCGGGGATTAAAACTGAAACAGCTTACAGGATGCGATCGAAAGATGGCATGGATGAATGATACACTAGAAAATAAATGAGATAAAACCCCACACTGTGACGGGATATCAAAACAGTGCGTTGGTGTGAGTTTGACACGAATAGTGGCCAACTTGCATGCATGGAACTTTCAATATGCAAATACACCATCGCGCGTCAAACCCACACCATCGCGCGAGGGTCGATATCCTTCCAACAGGTTGAATTTTGTCTCCTTCTAGGCTTTGGAAGGACCAGGGCACACCCAGGGGACAAACCAAGCAGTTTATACATACCGAAAATAAATAATTATTACAAACAGGGATAACAGGAATAAGATGCAACCCCTAAACAGTGGGGATACCAAAACAAAGGCCACGGATCAAGTTGCCCATGCAAGGGCAATTATTGTAAAGAGACTGACCATCACGCGATGGAGTCAGTTCACCGCGCGAGTGTCATGACTGGACTTCCAGGAATTGCTTTGCATGCCTGGGCCCTGAGACATATTCAAAAGCAACCCAGGGGCATTCCAAAGTGAGCAAGCAAATAATCTAAGCTAACCTACAAATTTTATCATGCAAGGCAGTGGATTAAGATTAATCATGCTTTACGGTGATTTATAATACTATAAAAATAGGAAATGACTAGCATCCCATCCCCACGAGAACCATTGCGTTCAGACCCCGACAGTCGCGCGTGATAATGGGTCCATCGCGTGCGGGAGTGCCAGAAACATAGCTCTTGTAGCCCTGCTGACTTTAGGACCAGGACTGGTATTGATTACCAGCCTTCGCCCTGCCAGCCCCCCTCAGGGATCAAAACAGTACGTAGGTAGTAAAATTATACCTTTGTTTGAGTGATATGGAATTAGCTTGAAGAAGGTGGTAGAGCTTGTGAAATAAGTGCATGAAGATGGGTTGAGTGAGAAAATATCAAGAGTATTAGGGATTATGTAGCCTTTCTTGCTTGATTTCTTGTAACCTTGATCTTGGAAGACCAAAGGGGTCTATTTAGGGCAAAAGGAGGTGTATGGTTGGTAGTGAACTTGGCCTAGCAACCAGCCAACCAGGCTAGCCAGCCTTCCTTGGTGGAGAAAGAGGCCAACAAGGTGATGGGAGTGGTTGTGAGGGTGGTGCAACCCATGCACCTGCAAAACGTTGTTCACTCGACGAAAACGGGGTTCCACAGGTTAGTAGCCCCCTGATCATTACAAAATCCAACTGGAAAAAGGTGAAAGTGACAAGTGTTGACCGTCGCGCGAGGGAGTGACTGCATCGCGCGATGGTTGAACCAACCCACGCGATGGTCAAAAGTCAAGGCTTTGACTTTGACCAACACCTGGCAGCTGGAACATCACGCGAGAGATCTAATAGGTCGCGCGATGGTCAAACTTGAGGTCAGGGTTTTGACTTAGGGTTTTGGAGTTTAGGATAGGTTTCACTTACTCCAAGCTCAAACCATTTCACTCTCAAGACTGTTTTTTATCTGATTCATCATCGAGGAAACAAGAAACCGAAAAACAAAGTAAAACAATTGGGAAATCAGATTGGGGTGTCTACAGTAGTCCCTCTTTTACGGCACGCGGAGCACCATTGACTGGTATGGGTAATGTCAAAGATTTCTAGACACCCATCCAATTTACCCAAAAGTCGATAAAATGGAAAATGCAAACAAGTATATACAAATACCGTGCACCAATAGATCGAAGAGCGGATCAATCATTAAAGAAACTCTCCTGGGGAATAAATAAGACGGACGGATAGATCATCGCTGAGTTGAAAATGGACGGATAGATCGTCATTGATTTGAAATTGGACGGATAGATCGTCACTGATTTGAAGATAGACAGATGGTGTAACGCCCCAAAAATTCGGAGACATTAAAAAAAATAATGAAAAGATTATTTCTACAAAAGAAATTCATAAATTTACTGTGTCACCATTTTAAAAGCAAATGTCATTATTTTACAACCATTTTGAATAAATCAAAACAATACAATTTCCAAATAAACTTAGAAGCTTCCAAAATAAAGTCGACTTAAATTAATCAGAGCGACTATGTGCACGGAAACCAAGGTTTTCAGCTTCTTCCTCATTAGGGTTGAACTTGATCGAATCGTACGAACACTTCTGTTCCGTCTTTGGTACATGGCGTTCGAGTTACCAGGGCAACATAGTACCATGAGCGATGACGCTCAGTAGCCAAAACCCACCCGAACCCATAACTTACAAGCAATAGGATATACGATTGAAATGCATTAAAATAACATAGAAAGAGAACAATAAACTTTTCTTTCATTACTATCCTTTAACCTATGTGAAATCTCGGATCTTATCCACAGATCCGTTCTTACCCATAACCTCTGGCACAAACACTGGTGTGGTCCGACTCCCCTTTTTCAAATTCGGATGAAAGATACCTAAGTTATATACCCGGTATCCCATCCGCGACCATAAGTTCGGATAAAACTTCACCGGATGCGCACGCGAGCACATTCGAGCCCGGGTTGTGACACAAGCACAATACCTCCCTTATGACCCATCCCAACATCCGAGAGCCGATCACCACCATGCCGTAGCCAAGGTTCGTAAATCCATGCTTTCAACAGATCACCACCAATCAACCTCCAACAATTAAATCCCCGGATTCCTTGTCCGGAATCCCAATTACAGTCTCTCACTTTATTCAATTTTCCGTTAACCATATTTCAATGTCTAAAATGATAAGTCCGCACATCGCAACCAACCTAGGAACCTATTTGTCCAATCTAACAGTACAACAACATTTCACACAGTGCAACATTTTTCGAAACATGCTCACAGGCTACCAGCAATTAAATTCGCGATAATAACAAATCATGCGATAAAGCTAAACACGTATTAATTTATCATACGTTCAATTTAATCATGCGATTCAATGATCCAACTAAACACACTAACATGCTAAAATTATTTAACCATGTGATAACACTAATCATGCGATTTAAACAAATTACGTTATTCCTTTTATTTTCTCTTTTATTATTCTAAGCTAAAATCCACGTTTACTCTTAATCATCTCGGGGTGTTGACAGTATTAGAAAAATTCGCATTTACAACCAAACTAGGATCGCCTCGAAACTAATTAATGCTGGGACTTATATTAATAGATTTCAATACACTAAAGTTAGATTTATAAGCTAAACAACTTGAGGGACCAAACTATAATTTTTCTAAAACATTTCAATATTTCCAGCGGCTGCCTTTCTTTTCTTTTTCTTTTCTTTTTTTTAATTTATTTTTAAACCAAAACAGGGGCAGTGCTCGAACAAAGTGGGTTTCCGGCCCAAACTCGGCCGGCGATGTCGGGTTTAGTTATTATCATACCGAAACATGAAACAATCAATACGGAATATAATTTATATTTAGGGAGGTGAGTTTGGACTACCTCTCGTTCGGCGAAACGGGTTTCGGAGTGATTCGGTGGCGGTTCGGAATGGCGGCGGAGCTCGGCTGGTGGTGCAGTCCACGGTGGGAGGTGTGTGGGCAGCGTGCCCTTCGGAATTTCCGAATTCTGAGACGCGAGGGCCCAGATCGAGGGAGCGCGAGCGGGGAAGCAAGCGCTCGCAAAAATACAGAGTCGCCACTCGGGTTTGAAGGTCCGACACCCAAGGAACCGTATTTCGAAGCACTTGCCGCGCTGATTGATTTGAAAAAGTTAAGGAACCAGTCCGTCATAACCATATCTGGGTTCGGGAGCCAGGTTACGCGAGGGGAAGGGTTTTATGGCACCCCTCTCGCCCAATCCGGAGATCGGTCTCTACTTAGGCATTTGCAAAAATGTTTGTTTGCGATTCTGTTTGATTAATCAATTTTTTAGCCAATTAGGGCGGGGGAACAGTTTAAGGGATTAAAGCTGTAACACGTTTGCAAGATGTGAATGATAGCATGGATGAGCAGTTAGTATAGGATGAGAACAGACTGCTGTGAGAGTTTAAACACACTGGAAGGCCCCTATTTTGGAGTGACGTGCGCAGGATGAAACCAGCATGCACTGAACAAGTCACTACATGCTGTTCACTCCTGCGCGCACAACTCCAAGACACGCGCGCGCCGGTGAGCTCAAACCCACAGCTCTTATTCTCAAACCATCTGGGCTCTGGAAGGACCAGTGCACACCCAGGACAAACCACGCAGTTCGTATAGCAGCATAATATACAGTTTAAAGGCTGTAAAGCCTTACAAATTAATAAAACACCCCATAAACAGTGTGGGGACAAAATAATGACCTAAAACTAAGCTACCCGTGCAAGGCCACTCACTGATCAGAGGCATACTATCGCGCGACGGAGCCAGTCTGGCGCGCGAGGATGCGCCTTGGCGCACTGTCGCGCGACGGAGTGAGTCTGGCGCACGATGTTGCGCCCTGGCGCACTGTCCCGCGATGGAGCCAATCTGGCGCGCGATGGTGCGCCCTGGCACGGACCAGTGTTTGGTTTACACATTTCTGGGTTCTGGGACAGATCCAGAATGATCCCAGGGGTACTCCAAAACAGAAGACATGCAAATTGAACTACGGCTAGCAATTTCTAACAAAGGAAAGCAGTAAACTGGTTATTAACATGCTCAACAGAGTGATCTATACACAAAATAAAGCACAAAACAGTAGGACACCAATCCCCATGTGGTCCATCGCGTGCAGCACCGGAGTGTCGCGCGAGAGAGTGGGACCATCGCGCGCTGGTTCCTACCATGACGGTTTTTGAAACCTTGCCAGCTTTAGGACCAGAACTGGTATTGATTACCAAGCTTGGCCCTGCCGGCCCCCCTCAGGGATCAGAACAGAAAACAGAACAAAGGTAAGCTATACCTTCGGTCTTGAGTTTGAAAGGTGTTTGAATTTTGATGTTTGAAGGCTTGATTGAGGAGTTTGAGTGGTAGAAGCAAAGAACAAGCTTTGTTCTTGGATGGTTGAAGTGTGAAAATGAAGGATTTTGGAAGAAAAGCACTAGAGCTTGTGCTTAGCCTTTCAATTTTTGGAACCCAAAGTGTATGGATCTTCTAGCCCTTCATGTATCAATTTTTTTTGAACCCCTTTTAATGGAAGAAGAATGGGAGTATTTATAGGGATGGATGGTGATAAATCTGGTCGGTGCAATGAGAGGAGCTCAGCCAGTCCACGAGGCTGGCTGAGGTTTGCTTGGTTGCTAAGCATCCCAGCTGATAAAGGTGATGGGGACAGCTTTGACCATCGCGCGATGGAGTCAGTCTGGCGCGCGATGGTCAACGATCAAGCTTTGACTGTTGACCACCACCTGGTAGTTTGACCATCGCGCGACAGAGTGAGTCTGTCGCGCGATGGTGCGCCCTGGCGCACAATCGTGCGATGGAGTGAGTCGGGCGCGCGATGGTGCGCCCTGGCGCAGGATGGTTGCGCCCTAGCGCGCATCAGCGGGGTTTTTGGTTTTTGAAGTGGCTTAGGCTAGGTTAGGTTCAAGGGTTTTGCAAACACTTAAAGCTCAAACACTCGACATTCCCGGGGTGTTCTTAATCCATTTCATCATCGGGGAATCAAATACCGTAAGTAAACTAATCTGGAAGCCCAGATTGGGGTGTCTACAAGGTGGAGTTAGGTGAGGAGGTGTTACGGTGGTAATGGTGGCCGGAGGAGGTGGTGATGGTGAGGAGCGGCGGCTGATGATGGGGAGCTCGCCCCCCCCCCCCCCCCCCCCCCCCCCCCCCCCCTTCTCTCTCTCTATCTCTCTCTCTGTGTGCCGTGTGTGTGTGTTTGCTGGGAAAAATAGAAAAATAAAGAAGGGAAAAGGGGATTGGATCATAATAAGGGGGTAGTGTGTGGGAGTGCTGCTACAGTAATGGGGAAGAATATTGGAGTATTATAATGGGGTAGGGAGGAGTGTTGAAGTTGTTGGATAGGATATGAGGTAAGGTGGGGGAGTGGGGTACAAGGGGAGAAGGAGGTGAGGTGATGGTGGAGTATTGGTTTGGGTTAGAAAAATGATCCAGTGCAACTCATGCACACAATAGGAAAATTACGCATTGGATACGTGCGCCCACAATCGATTACGGAAATAAAATTGGCGCGACGACATAAATAATTTTTCGCATTAAATAAACTAATGAGCAAAAATAATTTTTTTTTTCATATCTATTATTATTTATTAAAAAATACCGGGTCTTTATAGATGGCTTGTCGCTGATTTGAAGATGGACGGATGGATTGTCGCCGATTTCAAGATGGACGGATGGATCGTCGCTGAGTTGAAATTGGACGGATAGATCGTCGCTGAGTTGAAATTGGACAGATAGATCGTCGCTGAGTTGAATATGGACGGATGGATCCTCGCTGATTTGAAATTGGACGGATTGATCGTCATTGATTTGAAATTGGACGGATAGATCGTCATTTTCTTGAAATTGGACGGATAGATCGTCGCTGATTTGAAATTGGACGGATAGATCGTCATTGACTTGAATTTGAAACATGTGCAGGCGGACCACTGTTGGGGACACAAAAATGCTCTGGATTTGAAAGTCATTAATTCATGATGACCTTCAAAATTGATATGAAGCCATAATGAGAATCCATGGGCCTTCGTAAGAAAGATAAACATGATTAGGCCTATCCCGAGGCTGGACTGGGCCAAAGGCCCAACTGTTCCATCGCGCAATGGTTTCGCTTCGTTGCGCGAGGGAGGCCTGCTAGCGCCTGGATCTAGAAAAAGCCCAGACCCGGCCCAAACCTGTTTCCTTCCCTTTTCTTCCCAGGGACTCTACAGAAACCAGTTCCCAGCGGTTTCGAAGTTTCAAAACTCCTCTCAACTCTCAAACTCTCCCAATCTCAAATCAAACCTTAGTCGTGCTTCCGAAATCGAACCGAAACCCAAAATATACGGACACCCATGGCAGACCATGGTGGCAATGGTGGTGGAGGAGAAGTAGTTGATCAGCAAGAGGATAAAGGTGGGCCAATGGAGGAAGACGTAGGCGATCAACAACCTTCGGGGGCTATCGTAGACACTGGTGCAACGATCACAGCCGGCGGCGATGGTGATCAAAGCCAGCAGCAGGAGGTTGGTAGCGGAGGCGAGCATCATGCGACAGAGGGGGTACCTCGCGTGACGGAGGAAGCTGGGGCCACGGGGCCCGTTGTTCGGCCATTTGACCCGAGCGTAACAGTGGAAGGCTCGGTGGTGATCGGTGGCGATTCTAGAGGTGCCGACAGCAATGGTGCTGGTGGTGATGATGTTGGGCTGCACGGGTCTCCGCCGAGGGATCCAGCGAGAGGCAAGGGTGTAGCAGCTGAGGAGGAGAGACCACGGGGGCTCCTTTTGCGTACAGAGAGGAGGATGTACTCTTCCGGCAAGCGGCGACATCGTCGGGCCATAGGCCGATTACGAAGTAAGATGTCGCGGAGTTTTTGAGCCATGAGAGGCTAGCCCAACTTCTCGAGGAGAACCCCGCAATTGGGGCTACAATTCTGGAGGCTCGGGAGGAGTGTGAGAGAGAGATAGCCGCTTCGGAGGCCGCAGCGAGGGCCGAGAGGGAAAGAGACGGGGAAGAGGAGGCTCTGAGAGACATGGAGGCCGAGGAGAAGGCCGGAGCCAGGGTGTACAGGCCTAGAGTGACGACGGTGTCAGAGGCAAAAGGCTTGACTCGTATCCCATTTATAGCAGAGGAGTACGTGCCACCCCCACCACACTTGTTTGTGCCGCCAGGTTTTGCAGCATATAGGCCACGGCGGATGGAGTACGACTCTGAGCTTGTCCTGAGAGACCCTGAGACTCACATTTCAAGTAGCTAGACAGAGGTAAACTTCCAAAACCCCCTTTATAGTTTCAAATTCGAATTCGCCTGCTTGTACTCGAATGTTGAAACACACACGGTAATCCTCGAAAGAAAAGACCAAATTGCGAAACCATAATCTTCATATCGAATGCCATGCATGTAACATAATAACTTGAACCAACCATCTGTTGCCTGGTTGCATTGATTACCTAGAACTTGAGAATGAAAGCTTTGCATGCTAACATGTCCTTTTGTTGCTTTTTTTTGTGTTTGAAACAGGCGAGAGCGAGGCAGAGGGATATCCGTGGTTTCGGAGGTGCGTGTAGTTCCTTGGCGTTGTACTAGGGTTTGCCCGCAAGGGTGAGGTAGTTAGTAGAGGAAGCGGGCTTCAGTGAGTTCATCCAAACCCTTACTTCGGTCAGAAACGACCATGCTGTCCTCGTAGCACTTGCAGAGAGGTGGAGGGACACTACCAACACCTTTCACCTACCTCCAGGGGAGATGACAGTGACACCTGCTGACTTCGCGGCGATCACCGACTTGAGAGTCGGGGGCGAGCCTATCCCATTTGACTTAGGTATTCACGAGGATCTGGTGGCTCTAGAGTGGTTCTTGGGAGAGGTGCCCAAAATCGAGAAGGGGATGGCGAGGTACGGGCAGTTCACCAAATACCTCAAGAAAAATGTGACAACTGAATAGGAAGCAGAGCAGATGGCCCGGGCGTACCTACTGTACCTCTTTGGCGCGTCCTTGTACTTCAATAAGCGTAGTAAGGTCCATTTGTCATACTTGCCTACGCTGAGGGACTTGACGACAGCTTCGCGTTTTGACTAGGGTGGAGCGGCATTGGGCGCGGCCTATGGTTTCTTAGGCGACTAGTCGAGGACGGAGATGAGTACTGCTGGGTATTGGAGGATCTGAGAGGTATGATTTCAATAGAGTAAAACACAATTTCAGATTACACTTATATCCATTTGATTGCATAGCCTGTTTGATTGTATTATTGTATGCACTGATGATTTGCTTTGTTTGTGAACCATGCAGCTCTAGGCCTATGAGGTTTTGAACATGTGCCGTCCAGCATCCAAAAGCTTGGATTTGGGGATTCTCCCATGTGCTCACATCTGGAGTAAAAAGAACATGGGAGAGTAGAAAGGGAGAGGTGATCTAAACGGTTTCCAGAGAGGCGATTTAAACGGCTTCCAGATATACTTAGACGAACTCCGCCCCTCGCAGGTATAATCATGAAACTTAACCGAACAAAGTACACATCCCTTTGTATTGCTTTAATGCTGTCGTTGATCAATACTTGCATTGTTCCCCTATCTTGTGTGCATATCGAGTGGGATCCTTGGAGAGTGGAAGGGCCAGAGCCAGAGTACCTGTCTAGGAGCAGGGTTATGACAGCTAGCAGGGTGTTGCTGGAGTCAGCCTTTGGTTGGCAGTGGTACTTGGGTGACCGAGTGACACGCTAATCACTTGGCTACGCTGAGTTCCAGGTGCCCGGGCCATTTCCACCACGGGCCTCACACACAGGGGAGTACATACTGGCCGAGCTGGAAAGGTTCACGTAGCCTGACACCGACCTGACATGCCACTTACGTCCTAACATGGACTATCCGACATACCAGAGAGAGCGTTTGTGTGGGTAGCGTGCCCTTCAGAATTTCCGGATTCCGAAACGCAAGGGCCCAGATCGAGGGAGCGCGGGCGGGGAAGCAAGCGCTCGCAAAATACAGAGTCGCCACTTAGGTTTGAAGCTCCGACACCCAAGGAACCGTATTTCGAAGTACTTGCCGCACTGATTGATTTGAAAAAGTTAAGGAACCAGTCTGTCATAACCATATCTGGGTTCGGGAGCCAGGTTACGAGAGGGGAAGGGTTTTATGGCACCCCTCTCGCCCGATCCGGAGATCGGTCTCTACTTAGGCATTTGCGAAAAATGTTTGTTTGCGATTCTGTTTCATTAATCAATTTTTAGCCAATTAGGGCGGGGGAACAGTTAATCGGGGATTTAAAACTGTAACAGTTTGCAGGATGTGATAGATATGGCGTGGATAGGCGAGATAGTAATAAATGGAATAAAGTTCAAAACATCGACCATACATCAAGACAGTGCTGTGTATGATTTTGGCACGAACAAACGGCCAGCTTGCATGCGTGAATCCATCTGCATGCAAGCAAACCGTCGCGCGACAATACCATACACTCTCGCGAGTGTTGATGCCCCACCAATGGTTTGAATTTCACCCCCTTCTGGGCTCTGGAAGGACCAGTGCTCACCCAGGTGCAAACCAAGCAGTTTATAAGTACTTGAAAGTAAACAATATTACAACAGACAGATGGAAATATTATGGAAACACGACCCCTAAACAGTGGGGGTGTCTAAACAGAGGCCAAGGCCAAGCTGCTCATGCAAGGGCAGTCCCTAGAAAACAAAGAACCGTCGCGCGAGGGAGTGATACACGCGCGCGATTGTTCAGACTGGACTTCCAGGAATTGCTTTGCATGCTTAGGGCTCTGAGACATATTCAAGAGCATCCCAAGAGCATTCCGAACCAAGAGAAGTTATAAACTAAGCTAAACTGTGATTTTTAGCATACGAAGCAGTGAGCTAATACTTTTAAAAGACTTGAAAGTAACTATGATCACGACAAGAAACTTAAAGACCAGCATCCCTTCCCCACGTGGTCCAATCTCATGCAGACAGAACTGTCGCGCGAGTGTGTGGGACCATCGCGCGAGGGAGTGCTTGGTAACGACTCTTGAAACCTTGCTAGCTTTAGGGCCAGAACTGGTATTGATTACCATCCTTGACCCTGCCAGCCCCCCTCAGGGCTTCGAACAGTGAGCAGAAAGGTATTATACCTTTGATTGAGTGTCTTGGAGATGGCTTGAATGAGGTGGTGAGGTTTGGTTAGTGATTATCTGGGAGGGAGTATAATATGGGGTGCTTGTGTTCAAGCTTTCCTTCTTCTTTCTTGAGGAAAAATTGGTAACCCTTTGAAATGAAGCATGAGGGGGGGGGGGGTTTATAGAAGGAGGGGTTGGTTGGTGGCTAGACAAGGCCATGCAACCAGCCAACAAGGCTGGTCACAATTGCTTGGTGGAGAAGTGGGGTGGCAAAGGTGATGGGAGAATGGGGTTGAGGTGGTGCAAGGGGAGCCCCCCAGAACGCTGTTCAGTCGACGAAATGGGGTCACATAGGCCTGTAGCCCCCTAATCACCACGCAATTCGGGTGAAAATGACAGGTGTTGACCTTCGCGCCAGACAGTGAGACCATCGCGCGAGGGTCAAGCTAACCCCGCGAGGGTCAATAGTCAAAACTTTGACTTTGACCACCACCTGGCAAGTGAATCATCGCGCGAGGGTCCCAGTGTATTGCGCGACTGTCAAACCCAAGGTCCAAGATTTGATTCAAGGGTTTTAGGGCTAAGGATGGGTTCCACGTACACCAAACTCAAGCCATTTCAATTCCTCAAAACTGTTTTTGACCTAATTCATCATCGGGGAAACAAGAAACCGAAAACGAAGTAAAACGATCGGGAAATCAGATTGGGGTGTCTACAGTAGTCCCTCTTTGACGGCACGCGGAGGACCATTGGTTGGTACAGGTAACGTCAAAGATTTCTAGACACCCATCCAATTCACCCAAAAGCCGATTCGAACGAGAAATGCAAGCAAGTATATACAAATACCGTGCACCAATGGATCGGTGAGCAGATTGATTGCTGATCCGAATTTGGACCGATAGATCATCACCGATTTGAAATTGGACGGATGGATCGTCGCTGATTTGAACTTGGACGGATGGATCGTCGCTGATTGAAATTGGACGGATGGATCGTCGCTGATTGGAATTGGACGGATGGATCGTCGCTGATTTGACAATTGGACGGATAGTTCGTCGCTGATTTGACAATTGGACGGATAGATCGTCGCTGATTTGAAATTGAACGGATAGATCGTCGCTGATTTGACAATTGGACGGATAGATCGTCGCTGATTTGACAATTGGACGGATAGATCGTCGCTGATTTGAAATTGGACGGATAGATCGTCGCTGATTTGACAATTGGAAATAAAGGATATCACGAAGGGATCCAATTGCAAGGCCCGAGTAAGACCCCTGGACTTCATTGAAGCAATACATACGATCGGGCCTGAACCCTGGGCTGAACCCGGCGATCGGCCCAGTCGTACAATCGCGCGATGAAGCCACACCATCGCGCGATGGTTCTCTGTTAGGGCCTGGGTCTGAAACCAGCCCAGATCCGGCCCGCACCCATTTTCTTCTCTTTTCTTCCCGGGGACGCTATAGGAACCGATGCTTAGCGGTTTCAAAACTTTAAAACTCTCAACTCCTCTCAAACTCTCCAAACCCCAACTCAAACCCTTCGATTTCTTCACGAAAATCGAAAGGAATCCACGCACAAACACTCACCCATGGCGAAACATGGCAATGGTGGCGGTGGAGGAGAGGTAGTTGATCGTTGAGAGGATGAACCCATGGAGGTCGGTACAAGAGATCAACAGCAGTTAGAGGAGGCCACGGATACTGGTGCAACGGCCACAGGCGGCGGCGATGGCGTTCAGGGCCACAAGCAGGAGGTGGGTGGAGAAGGCGATCGTCGCGCGACGCAATCAGACCGTCGCGCGACAGTGGAGGTCGGGGCCGTGAGGGCTGGTGTCGTGCAACTGGACCCGAGCGAGGCCGTGAGTGGCTCGGTAGTAGTTGGTGGCACTCCCGAGGGTGCAGGCAGTGGAGGTACCGAGGGTGGTGACGCCGAGCCAAGCGAGACTCCGTTGAGGGATCCGGTGAAGGGCAAGGGTGTAGCAACCGAGGAGGAGGGTGCCACAGAGGTTCCTGAGGAGGAGGTACTGTTTCGGCCAAGAGCCACGTCATCGGGCCACAGACCAATCACAAGACAGGATCTCGCAGAGTTTTTGAGTGACGAGAGATTAGCCCGGCTTCTCGAGGAGGATCCCATGATTGGGGCCGCTGTTTTGGAGGCTCGAGAGGAGCGAGAGCGGGAGATAGCCGCTTCAGAGGTTGCGGCGACGGCCGAGAGGGCAAGAGCCGCTGAGGAGGAGGCTCTGAGGGACGCAGAGACCGAGGAGCGGATTGGAGCCAGGGTACATGGGCCTAGAGTGACAGCGGTGTCTGAGGCAGAGAGCTTGACTCGTGCTCTGTTTTCAGCAGAGGGGTACAGGCCACCGGTTCCACATTTGTTTGTACCATCGGGTCTTGCGGCATACAGGCCACGGCAGGCGGAGTACGACCCCGAGCTTGTTTTGAGAGATCCTGATACCCACATTTCGAGCAGCTGGGCTGAGGTAAATTTCTTGAGAATCCCTCATTTCCTTTTGTGATTGCAAATTCAATACAATGTACGTGCTTAAATACCGAGAAACGTAGTGTAATCCTTTGAAATAGGTTCGAACGACGACACCATAGTTTCACGTTGAATACCGTGCATGAGACATAATAACTTGAACCAACCATCTACCGCCAGGTTGCATTGATTACCTAGAACTTGAGAATGAAAGCTTCACATGTTGATATATCCCATGCTGCTTGTTTCCGTGTCTAATGCAGGAGAGAGCGAGGCAGAGAGACATTCGAGGTTTTGGGGGCGCCTGCAGTTCCTTGGCGTTGTACCAAGGTTTGCCTGAGAAGGTGAGGCAGTTGGTGGATGAGGCAGGCTTCGGGGAGTTCATACAGACCCTTACTCCGGCCAGAAATGACCATGCGGTCCTGGTTGCACTTGCAGAGAGGTGGAAGGATACCACCAACACCTTCCACCTACTGCTTGGGGAGATGACAGTGACGCCTTTTGACTTTGCGGAGATCACTGGTTTGAGGGTTGGAGGCGACCCTATCCCGTTTGACTCGGGCATTCAGGAGGACGAGGCGGCCCTGGAATGGTTCTTGGGAGAGGTGCCCAAGGTTGAGGAGGGGATGGCGAGATATGGACAGTTCACGAGATACCTGAGAAAGGAGGTGGCGACTGAACAGGAGGCGGAGCAGATGGCCCGGGCGTACTTGTTGTACCTTTTTGGTGCTACCCTGTACCCGAATAGGCGTAGCAAGGTTCACCTATCGTACTTGCCTGCACTGAGAGACCTGAGGACAGCCTCGCGCTTTGACTGGGGAGGAGCTGCACTTGGCGCATGTTATGGCTTTATGGGGGACTCATCGAGGACTGAGATGAGCACTGCTGGATACTGGCGGATTTGGGAGGTATGATCATAATAGAGTAAAGTACATTTCCAATATACACTTATCTGTTTGAATACATAAGCTGCTCAAAAAATATTCCTGCATTGTACTAACGATTTGAACCTTGATAACTGTGCAGCTCTGGGCCTATGAGGTTTTGAACATGTGCCGTCCAGTGACGAAGAGCCTAGACTTGGGGATCCTCCCGCGTGCTCATATCTGGAGCAAGAAGAACATGGGAGAGAAAAGAGGGAGAGGCGACCTGAACGGCTTCAGGATATACCTAGACGAGCTCCGACCCTCACAGGTATGACATGACTTTATCAAATAGAAATATGCATCCCTTTTTATTGCTTTAATGCTGTCGCTGACTGACGCTTGCATTGCTTGCTTGTGCAGGTAGAGTGGGATCCTTGGAGAGTGGCAGAGCCAGAGCCTGAATACCTTGCCAGGACCAGGGTTGTGACGGCGAGTAGAGTGCTGCTGGAGTCGACCTTTGGTTGGCAGTGGTACTTGGGTGCCCGAGTGACACGCCAATCACTTGGCCACGCAGGGTTCCAGGTGCCTGGTCCGCTTCCACCACGGGCCTCACACACAAGGGAATACACGTTGGCCGAGCTAGAGATCTTCACGCGGCCTGACACCGACTTGACATGCTACCTGCGTCCCGGCATGGACTATGCAGTTTACCAGAGAGAGCGCTTGGCGGGGCCGCTGAGAGTGCGAGAATTCAGGGAGGTCCGGAGTCAGGCCCGCAAAGCTGTTAAGGAGAGGAGAGCCATCACTGTGAGGCAGAGTAGCAATGAGAGCCGTGCGAGACGTGGTCCGAGCGGACCTATGAGAGGTGGGCCACCAGAGTTGTCTTGGCATATAGCAGTGGTGGACTCTCAGGGCAATCCAGCTGAGCTACACCTAGTTCCTGCCAGAGTTGAGCCAGCGCCCGTCACCGTGTCGGTAAGACATTGTAGCCTTCATTATTGTACTTCCATAAAATCTTGAAACATTGCTCCATTGCTTATATTCAAATTATTCTTGCAGATGCCCAATGAATGGGCGAACGAGGCCGTTCGGCGTATGCTTGCACTGGAGAACGTGATAAGGCGGGCGGCAAGTGGCCTGCCTTTGGACTTGCGCTACCCACCACCGGCAGCTCAAAGATCTCAGGTATATACCCCAGAAAAACGATACATTCCTGCATTCGATAGTTGACATATGCATGCTTTGCTCGATACATAGTATACCATAATTGCCGTCAACTTTGAAATTGATTGTACCTGCTTGCAAACATATAATACATAGAATGTATACTAAATGTGCAAAAATTTATAATGCAGACGCAGGGACGGGCGGCTCCTAAGAGAAAAAGCGCAAGAGAGCCTCTACAAAAGAAGCTAGCAACTAGGACTCCTGCTCCTCCACCTACTACTAGACCACAGACACGGGGCGTACAGCCACCTGTTGTGAGTGAGGAGGCGGCCCGAGAGGCAGTAGCGCGCGCTGAGGAGAGGTATCAATTGAAGATACGCCGAAGGCCCTCGTAAGATGAGCCAGTCCGCAAGAAGCGGCTGATCCTGCCCGAGGATTCCGAGGAAGAAGGGGAAAATGAGGAAGAGGAAGAAGAAGAAGATAAGGAGGCGCCTGACAGCAGCGGCTCAGACGACTCAGCTGACGATCCTGGTTTTAGACAGGATCCTAGAGAGAGGGACGACGACGACGACGACGGAGATGGTGACTGGTTCGGGGAGGACTGAGGGCTACTAAGAAGCCTCATTTCATTTTTCGCCCTCTTGATTTTTGCTTTTGGGCCTACGCGCCCGCGTAGATAGATGGAAGGCCGGTGTGCCTTTCTTGATATTTGATACATGTTTTTGGGGCCTGTGTGCCTTTTGGACTTGATGGGTGAGTGTGCCCGAGCTGACATGATGACTTTTGACTGGCCGAAGCGCCGCATGCACAGTAGTCTTCTTTACTTTGACATGGATAGATTATGGTTTAGCTATAAAATTTGCATTTTCGGTTTATTTTACTCTTGTAATGAACTTAGAGTAAATAAGTGTTTGCCACTAATACCATGCTTGCATTGATAATGTACCGAGACTGCTCACAAATGCACACATACGCACAGACAGAACTAACTTAGAGAAAAAAAAACGAAAATGTACCCCAGGATACGGTCAGGATACGAGGATACGAGGGAATGAAATATTGGACATTCACAAGTCAAAACCTAAAATACCCCAACTTGGATAAAAGGGACGCTTCCGTGAGGCCATGTATATACAAGATGACCTACCAGGGCTGACAGATTCGAGAAACACATCCCGAAACGCAAAATTGCCCGAAAACCTTACGAAGGACACCAAACGGATACGAGATGGAAAAACATGACTCTATTATGTCCCGGACTGAAACCGACACCTCTGTACAGTCATATTAGGACGCCATGACCTGTACGGCCTGAGAGAAAAGGACACGAACCTTCGGACCGAGTTTCGAACTCCCGAAATGCTCATTTGGCCTTGAAACGGGCCACCGAGGGTTCAAAAACCTCGTTAAACGCAAAATCTCGAATATGATGCTTGGAAATAGTTGCATATGCTCATAGTGACTTGCCGGAATCATAAAAGTTGCAAAAGTACCCCTGGAACAAGAAACGACCAAAATTGGACAGTAGCTGGTGCAATCTGTCAAAATGCAGGCTGAACCATCGCGCGAGACATTGAGTCCATCGTGCGATGAAGTGGATAAGGGTCACTCGCGCGACTGAATGGTACAGTCGCGCGATGGTTGGCCCGTGCCAGGCCACCCCTCTTTGACCATTTCAGATTTTTAGGACGGCCCAGCCTTGTCATCACCCTTTAATTGCTCAGAGTACTTCAGGGGACAGTGCAGAGATGTCTTCACTTTGGAGAAGAGGATGCCACGTTGTACGGATATTTACACTGGGAAAGGACAACACTCTACGCATTCTGTCTATAAAGAGGCCAATACTCTGCAAATGGAAAGCATCCCTCCCACAGTTTGAGAATCCCACGAGAAGCAGAATGGCAAATAACCTTCCGGCCTTGATTAGTCCATGGCTCACGGCCTTTGTTGCTGGTGATTGGCTGTCATTCCGGTTTCACGGGCTGGCTGCATTCCATTTCCTCCACAATGTGAGGGTCCGTCCTGAATTTTTGAGGGCAGCCTCACAATTCTGGGACCCGGAGGTTCATGTGTTCAGGTTTGGGGTTAACGAGCTGTGCCCAACCGTGGAGGAATTCCAAGCGTACCTCCAAGGAGTCGTCTCGAGCGTGATTGTCGTGCCGCCTTATAGGAAAAACATGCCAAAGCTCCTACAGTCAAGTCTTGGCATTACCAGAGGAGCGGCCGAAAGTTTGTTAACTAGAGGGCAAATCAACATCATGCGCCTAATGGAGTGGTATGGGCCAGAGGGGGACGTAGAGAATATAGCCGTGCAGGCTCGGCGTCGATTTGCTCTGGCAATCGGCGTGCTGGCCGCCTATTTACTGGTATCTCCGAATGGGCAAGTCAACCCCATGCTGGTGAGCGTCGCCGCTCAAATGGGTGCCCGAAGAAATGCGATACCACTGGTTCTGGCAGAGACACTCATTGGTTTGGATTTGGTTTCTTTCGGCCAAACAGACCTGTTCGGCGGTAGTCCACTACTACTGCAGGTTAGCTTAGTTCTCACTCAGCTCACCTTTTTTCCGGCTTTCGCACGTTCTGTTTTTACCTCATCTCTCAGCTAAGGCTATATCGAAGCTCCTCACTTGTCTTTTCTCTCAAGCTTTATTTAACTTCTCACTTGTTTTTCCACTCATGTAGCTCTGGCTATCTGACAAATTGGGATTGCTTACAGCACCGGAAGCAAACTGGCCTCATCTGCCCGGCCGAATGCATCAGCGGGGTATGATCTATCCGGAAATGTCTGTGCATCAATGGTGCGCATTTATGAGAGAAATGCTGCCGAACGAGATCACATGGCGGCATGAAGCCTTAAATATTCCAGACATGGCCCTGAGTTCTGCAGGTTTCGAGAGAGTAGTGATAGTTGGGCTGACCGCTTTCACGTTCTACGTCCCCGGACGCATCCTTCGTCAGCTAGGAATGAGCCAAGGACTCCACCGAGCTGGGACTGAAGATTTCCAAGTCCCTGCTTTCACTGCCCGAAATTTGAGAGGATATGAGCACAACTGGGGCTTGAGGCAACTCGGGGGAGCTGACCCAGACTTCAGTACAGAACTTACGCACCGATATCAAACCTGGCTAAGAAGGGAAATCGCAAGCAGGCAAAACAACAATTGACTTTTGACGAACCCTGATGATCTAGAATAAATCGTGAGCCTGTTAAGGCCTCGAGTACTTTATTCTGTTTTCATGCTTTATTCTTTTTAAGACTGCTCAGCCTATGTAATAGAAGTTATAATTTGAATAAAAATGAAAGTTCGAGAGTTTTTCCCTTTTGATCCAAGTGTTGAACCGCCGTGTCACCCAAGTATCGAGTCAACTCCTGGTAATAGGAAACCGTGGATCAAGTTGATGGATTGTGACCGAATCTCACAGAGAGATTGCCTACGTATCCCTTTTCAGGGAATCAGGTCAGCACGTAGTTCAGGCTAGGGTTCACTTGAGTATTTTAGCTCTCCTTTTACGCTCTAAATTTTGCCTAGTGCTGCCACTTCGGGTTTTCAGCCTAGCGAGCTTTGAATGATGCCTATTTATTTTTGCCTAAACCGCCTTCTCAGGTTTTCGGTCTAGCAGGCTTGCTCTAATTTTTGCTTGGAACCGCCCACCTTTGTGGTTTTCGGCCCAACGAGCTTCTCTCAGGGATAGTATCGTTTGAGTTGGTCCAGGTTAACCAAGGAATTGAATTCGTTGCCGTCAAGATCGATGAGCTGAGCCGCTCCCCCAGAAAGGATGGTCTTGATGATGTAGGGCCCCGAACATTTGGGTCGAAATTTGCCGCGGGGGTCAAAAACTGGCGCCCGAATCTCTTTTGTGACCATGTCTCCCTCGACCAAGTTTCTAGACTTTACTTTTTTGTTGAATGCCTGGGCGATTCTTCGCTGATACCCCTGAACATGATACAGGGCCCGAAGCCTCCTTTCATCAAAAAGCATGAGTTCAACAAATCTCCCACTGAGCCATTTCAGATTTCGAAAGTTCCGATTCCACCATGATCCTCAAAGATGGCACCTCAAGCTCTATAGGGAGGACTGCTTCCATCCCGTAGACCAAGGAATAGGGGGTTGCCCCCGTTGATGTTCGAATCGACATTCGATAACCCCAAAAAGCTAAAGGCAGTTGCTCGTGCCAGTCCCTGGCGGACTCTGCAGACTTTTTGATGATTGTCTCAACGTTTTTGTTGGCCGCTTCAACTGCTCCATTCTTTTGAGGGCGATAGACCGTTGAGTGATGGATTTGGATCTTGAATTCTTCGAAGAGCTCCAGGACCCTGCCTTTGAAATGACTCCCGTTGTCTGATACGAACGCTTGCGGAACCCCATATCGGTAGATGATGTTTTTCCTGATGAAATGGGCAACTTGAACAGCAGTCAGGGTTTTATAAGATTCAGCCTCCACCCACTTGGTAAAATAATCTATCGCCACGAGGATAAACCTGTGACCATTTGAAGCAGACGGTCTAACCATGCCGATGACGTCGATGCCCCATACAGAGAAAGGCCAAGGCGAAGCCATGCCAAATAGGTTAGAGGGTGGAACATGCATTAGATTAGCATGAATTTGGCATTTGTGACATCGCCGCACGTAATCCACACACTGAGATTCCATAGTAGACCAGAAATAGCCTTGGCGCAAGATTTTCCTAGCGAGCATGATGCCGCTCATATGAGGGCCGCAGACCCCCTCGTGGATCTCTTCCATGATTCTGACGGCCTCGGTCCCGTTGACACAGAGCTTATGCATTCTGCAATGAGACCTCCTATATAACTTTCCCCCACAAATGATGTACTGGGCAGTTATCCTCCGCAATGCAGTCTGATCCTTTTTAGAGGCCTCAGCTGGATACGTACCATTCTCGACGAAGTTCCATATGTCATGGTACCAGGGTAGGCCATCATCGACATCATCGATGGCGTTGATATATTGATAAGCGGGGCGGTCCCGCTGTTCGATTAAAACTGGGCGAAGTTTGACTCCCAAAGGTAATTCGACCATGGAAGCCAAGGTCGCAAGTGCTTCGGCAAACTGGTTCTTCAAGTGGGTGATGTGGGTGAACGTCACTTTGTTGAAGCGGGGAATTAGCCCCTCCAAATCCTGATGGTAAGGCTTCAACCCCTCTACACGTACCTTCCAGTCCCCATTGGCCTGAGATACAACGAGATTAGAGTCCCCGATGACTTCGAGTCTTTCTACGCCAAGTGTGAGTGCAGCCTCCATACCCACAATACAGGCCTCATATTCAGCTTGGTTGTTTGTAACATCGAAGCTAAGTTTGAATGCAAGCGGAATATGAGAACCATCGGGGGCAACTAGCAAGACCCCGATCCCAAATCCTTTCTGATTGGCCGCCCCATCGAAGTAAAGAGTCCAAACGTCTTCGACAACTGTTAGCACTTCCTCATCTGGGAACACAAAATATGCATCTTCCGGTCCATCCACAGGGTGATCAGCCAAAAACTTAGCAATGGCTCGTCCCTTCACCGACTTTCTTGTGACGTATTCGAGATCGAATTCTGCCAAGAGGAGCAACCAACGTGCTAACTTACCAGTGAGAGCTGGTTTCTCAAACAGATACTTGAGTGGATCCATTCGAGAAATCAACTTCACTGGGTAAGCCAGCATGTAGTGTCTCAACTTCTTAGAGGCCCAAACCAAAGCCCAGCACGTTTTTTCCAAAGCGGTGTAGCGCTCTTCAGACCCGACCATTTTCTTACTTAAGTAGTAAACGGCTTTCTCAACTCCCTGGTCCCCTTCTTGAGCTAGCAAGCATCCCATGGATGTAGAACTCACGGATAAGTATAGGATCAAGGGCTTTCCGGGCGCCGGTGGCATTAAGACAGACGGGTTTTGCAGATAGCTCTGAATGGACATGAAGGCCGCCTGACATCTGTCCGACCATACGAACGGGGTGTCTTTCTTGAGTAGACGAAACATCGACTCGCAAGTTAAGGTTAACTTGGTGATGAATCTGCTGATGAAGTGAACCTTCCCCAAAAAGCTTCGCACTCCCTTTTCAGTCTCTGGTGGCTTCATTTCAAGCACCGCTTTGATCTTTGATGGATCGACCTCAATCCTACGCGAAGTGATCATGAAACCGAGCATCTTGCCTGCCGTGACCCCGAAGGTGCATTTCTGTGGATTGAGACGCATGTGGAACTTTCGGAGCCTCTCGAAAAACTTCCTCAATACAGGAACGTGCCCCTCCCGAGTTTTTGACTTAGCAATCATGTCGTCCACGCAGACCTCAACCTCTTTGTGCATCATGTCGTGCAGAATGGTCGTAGTAGCTCTCTGGTAGGTAGGACCAGCATTCTTCAAACCAAACGGCATGACCAAGTAACAATAAGTCCCTCATTCAGTGATGAAAGTCGTCTTCTCACGGTCTTCCGGCGCCATAAGAATCTGGTTATATTCGAAGAAACCATCCATGAACGAAAGCAGGGCGTGGCCCGCCGTATTGTCAACCAGTACATCGATATGTGGCGGGGGAAAATCGTCCTTGGGGCTTGCCTTGTTCAAATCCCTGAAGTCCACGCACACTCGAATTTGTCCTTTCTTTTTAGGAACTGGGACAATGTTGGCAACCCATGTGGGGTATTGAGAGACCATAAGAAAACCGGCGTCGATCTGCTTAGTGACCTCTTCCTTGATCCTTTGCACCCAATCCGGCCTCATTCGCCTCAATTTCTGCTTCACGGGTTTGGCATTTGGCAGTAAGGGGATTCGATGCTCCACTATTTCTGGGTTGATGCCGGGCATGTCTTGATGGGACCACGCAAAAACGTCACTGAATTCCGAGAGCAGTTCTTTGAAATCATGATGTTCCTCTGGGGATAAAGTGGAGCCCACCTGAACCATTCGGGGATCATTCTCGTCTTTCAAGTTTATTAAGACTATTTCTTCTTTTAACGGCTGAGCATGCCTTTCATCTTCCCTTTCGATGAGGGCACGGATTTCCTTGGAAATGTCCCCATTGAAATCTATCCCTTCATCGTCGGGGTCGACACAGCTTATATAAAGATCATTCAAGTAGTCAGAAGAGGATTCCTTCATTTCATAAGACCCTGCAGGGTCGCCAAGTACAAGGGAATCAAACTCAAAGTAAAAGCCATGACGTGGAGGGCCGAGAGGCACAAACTCCGACTCAGAGCTAGACTTAGACTCAGACGACTCAACAGACTCAGTGTCAGACTCTGATACATCATCAATGCAAGTAAGGCGTGGTTTGAAAATGCAATTTTTAAGGCTACCCTTTGCTTCTGTGATGAGGGAGATGGCATCCTTGAGGTCGTCGGAACCGAGCATGAACACCTCGGCCTCTTTAGCTTCCTTGGCCAAACCCACTTGGGAGAATTCATAAAACAACTGCTCCAAGCTCCCTTGATCAAAAGACATCAGCCAATCAGTCTTCAGCTTGGGCTGGCTAAGCTTCCTTTTGAACCCTGCCCTTGCTGGTTCTTCATCACTAGAGGACCAAGTGTCATCAGCAAAAACCTCAAACCCTGGCAGCAATTCCCCAGTGACTGAATCGACGAAAGGCTCAGGCTGCCCGGTATAGACATCATTCCCCACCTCGCGCACAAAGTAGCTGTCGGGTTCACCATAGAGAGATCGAGGTTTTCCCGTGCATTTCCTTCTTTTGGCATATCCTTGGTAGAGGAGGAGTACCCCAGACCAAAATGGCCCTCGCAGGAAGGAAAGGCAGGGAACTCTGGGATCCCTTGTTGGTGAATCCCAAGACCAAGACCAGGTAGATAGGACATCCTCCTCATGATGTCTAAAGCAACAGAGCTTATGATGAAGTCCCCATCCACGTTGATGGCCAAAACCGAACCAAAAGTGTCAAAAGAGAAACCCCCGAGATCAACATCTTCGTCGCCGTGCGCTATCCCCAAAACAGGCGTGCCATCTTCCTTAAGCGGGCGAATGCCCGAGTCCCCGCAGATAGTCAAAGTACCAGTAGGGAGTCCCAACATAACTTTCTGATGAAGAGTAGACGGTACAACCATGATGTCAGATCTGTGAAGCCACGGCCTTCCTAGCAGAAGATTAAAGGTGGCAGGGATGTCGACCACATGGAACTCAACATCCATTTCAAAACCCTCTGCATCCAGTTTGAGCACGAGTGTGCCCTCGACCATGCGACGAGTGCTGTCGTATGCCTTAACAGCTAGATTGGAAGGTGCGAAGTCCTTCTTGGCTAGTCCCAAGCGGTAAGCCACTCTTAACGGGCAAACATTGATTGCCGATCCATTGTCGATCAGAACAGTTGGAATCCAGAGTCCCTTACACTTAACAGTGATGTGCAAGGGGCGATTGTGATCAACCCCTTCGATCGGTAGATCCTTGTTAGTGAAGACCACGGTATGCTTAGAAGTAGGCGGGAGGATTATAGATATCATCGCTTCAGGTGTGACATCCGGTTGAATCTCAAGACGAGAGAGAGTGTGGCAGAACTTCCGACGATGCTCACGGGAGGAACGGATTAGTCCCCAGAGTGATATAGCAGCAGGGATCCGCTCCAGCTGCCTCTGAATCATGTCATCATTCGGGGAGCTAGGAGGTACCTCAAATGGTGTAGACCTTGAGAAAGCAGAAGGTTCGTTCCTTTGGTTAGAAGAATTGGACGAGCTCCCGGCCTGCAGATTGGCAGGCTGAAAAATTCGTCCACTCCTCGTAACGTTGAGAACGTTCTCCAGAGAGGGCACCACTTGAAGGTCTTGACTGTCATCCCAAAGGTCAGCGAGGACTTCCCCCATTTTGCGTTTCCCTTTGTCGGAGGGCAGCGGGGCTACAAGTGCTTCCATGTCCAAGCCTAGGTCTTCAGCCAAATCGTTCAACAACAGTGACTCCCAGAAGTCTGGATCTTTAACAGGTACAGCCTCCTTGATAGGTTCCGTATTAGCAATAAACGGGACGTCCCAAAGTCCTCCATCGGTAAAAGAGCGGTTGACAATCCAAACCTCGGACCCGACTTGGATATTAACTACATCATCAACATCCCAGAGGTCAGCTGGCGGAACAAGGTCTGTAACCATAATGCTGCGATCTTCCTCGGTCAGATAAGGCGGTGTGGGGCACGAGAGTTCCTCGCTAACGATGTAAAATGTAGGGTCGTACTCAGTGTTAGTTACAGAGTCAACCAGCTTGTCAAGAGTAGAAGGGAGAAAGCATTTCCCCAAGACACGAGTTTCCTCCTGAATGAGACCCTATTCTATGAACTGAATCTCATGATTGGGCAGAGCGTATCCTTGAAGAGGATTGAGGTCAAACTCCAATGGAAACTGCCACGCGGGCTCGGGATCCCAATAGTACTCCTCCTCAGGCAGAACGGGTTCAGGCTGTTGAAATAGCATGCTCAACGAGAATCCATCCAAAGGGTCAAGCATGTCTGCCTCATAATTAGCCATCCAGGCGTCATACCAAGCATGGTTAAATGGGACATATTCGGGGTTCTGGGGGAAGTCGTCTAATTCTAGTTCTGTCCATTCATTGATTATGGGGGCTACATAGTCATCATTATCGACAATAGCCCACCCCACTGCTTGCATATCAACCTGTTGTTCCGGTAGAAGAGGGACAGCAGACCTAAAATGGCTCATCAAATTTGGAGAGGGGTTTGGATCCGTCACATCAAAATACGGGCTGTCCAAGGAAGAGGTAGAGTTGAGCTGCACGGAAGGGATTGACTGGTGAAACAGGTCGCTGATGGAAGCGTTGAACACAAACGTTCCATTCTGCAGGCGTGCGAGGGGCACATCGGGATTGGACGACTGCCCTTCTTCAAGATGAATATAGAGGATCTCGGCTTCGAGCTGGAAAGGCATGGGCACAACTGGCCTGGGTTGGTCTGTTGAGGTTATATGGTCGGTGGGGTTGAGTATAGTGGAGTTAGGGTTGATATAAGTGGAGCTGAGGGATATTTGGTTGATGCGGGGAGCAGCATTGTGCTTTGGCAGGGAGTTGGAAAGGATGTTTGGCTTTTGGGTTGGTGGAGGTGGAGCTGGAGCGTGGAGAGTCCCTTCATCTATGAGATCCTGAATCGCATGTCGGAGACTGAAACAGGAGTCCGTAAGATGTCCAGCCCCTTGGTGGTAGGCACAATAAAGATTGGCTTTGAAGTTGGGTGAAGGGTTCTTAGGCAGAGGAGTCGGGTCGAGAGGTTTCAGATGCCCTGACTAGATCAACTTCTCCATAACAGATGACAATGGAGCTTCAAACGCGGAGAAACTGCGGGGCTAACTGCGAGACCGGTTATTTTGAGGGGCTTGCACCTGGTTAATCTCAGCGATGCGATTGGTTGCATTGGAAGAGGAGGCGTTAGTGCCGCTGGTTGCTGTGTTGGAAGATGTCCCACTGCCAAACAACGCATTGGTGTTCCCTGAGTAGACCCGAGGCTTTGATTTCGGAGGGTTAGAGGACTCCCCTCTTGACAGAATCCCACTTTGTAGCGCATCCTCGATAGCCAAACCATATTCGAAGAAAGTATCAAAGTTCGAGGAAGCTTGGACAAGAACCAAATGCCTAGCATAATCGGGCTGAAGATTGCGGGAGATGATTCGGAGTTGATCTCTTTCGCTCAGGCGATCGGTCATCTGAGCAGCCTTCATCCTCCATCTTTTGACAAAATCCGCGAAGGATTCCTTAACCTCCATTTTTGTGGACTCAAGCTCTCGGGTTGTCATCTTGAGTTGGGAGTTGTAACTATACTGCGAAATAAACGCAGCACCGATGTCTTCCCACATTCTCCTTTTAGCAATGTCAAGCGACAAAAACCAGTGAAAAGCGGGTCCCGAGAGAGTCTGAGGGAACAGCTGGGACATGGCCTCGGGTTCAACAACCAAGAGTTTCATGGCAGCATGGTAGCCATAGAGATGAGTCTTCGGGTCACCACTCCCATCAAACTTGGCGAGGTCAGGCATTTTGAACTTGTCGGGGAGCTTAGCATTGGGATACAAGTAGAGGCGATCTAGGTCAATTCCCCCGGCGCTGATCTTCTCGGACTTGGACACAGATTCCGCCAGCCTGACGATCTTTGCCATGAGAGCAGTCATGTTAGGGTCCAGAACAGGTCTTGCCACAGCGAGATTCAGATTCACTGCCTCCGGGTGAGCCTCTCTCGGGTTGGGCTGAATTATGATCTGCCTCGCATGGTTGGGGTCTTCAACAAATATTGGCTCCGCATGGTCATCCTCACCGACCTCGCCTCCCACTTCTATAGCTGGCGGAAGACGAGTGTTGATAAGGTCATTAAGCCTAGTGAGATTTGCATCAGTCTGAGCACCCATTTGCTGCATGGTGGCGATGCTATTCTGGATGTTCATGAGTATGGTTTCGAGACTCAATGGTTGCGGATGATCTGCCATAATGGAGGTTCCGGATGAACTTGACGATAACGAAGAGGTTGGTGTCGCCGGAGATTCAATTTCCTGGATAACTGACGGTGATCCTGACTGTAAAGCGGCCAACAGGGAACACGGAGAGTCTTCCGTTGTGACTGACTGAGCTTGCAAACTGACTAGCCTTTGAACCGAATTCTGATGCAGACGTTCCCAAGTGGGTTTGGCTTTTTGCCTCGATACTTTCCTTGGCGGCGCAATGGTTCAGAATCCTGCTTTGCTTTGCTGTAAGAAAAGGTTCGATAAGGACCCTGCAGCAACCTTACTCTAAACAAAAGACTTAAAGTGATAACACAGCCATCATCGTCGGTGTCGCCCCTAGACTCTAAGACTACAGACGAGTCTGTCTTATGATGTTCGGACGCTGCCAAAATCCTCGGTCTTTTCTTTTTGAGATGTGTCCTTTGAATGGATCGGCTAACACTAAGAGATGTCAAAACAATCTAAGCCTTCGACTATTCCGCTTTTTTGAAGTTTCAACTTTGAACTCGGAATAACTTGGGATGGATGACGTGATACCTTAACCGGGGTGGCGTAGGTGACACAGTGCCATAGCCTGAGCGGTGTATGTGCTGCGCACGATAACCAGGGCGGGATAAGCATCACGGCATCCTCTCCGTCGTTCCTTGTTTTCTGTTTGAAATTTCAACTGGGTATATAGACGAGGACTTAGAAAGTCTAGATTTCCCAAAGTCTTGCTGATCCTAGGACTTTTGAAAATTTGATAACACGCACCGTCAAGATGCATGACTCTTCATCGGGCCTAGCAGTGTCCTAATAAGCATAAGACAGACTCGAAAAGAGAGACAACCTAGAAGCCACCCTAAACATGCCCCTACGCAAAACGGTATGTATGTACAGTGCATGCGATAGGGAAAGCAGTAACACATAGGCAGTATATGGGGTTAGATGCAAATAGATCTTAACCTGTAGGTACCTGTCCTAGTTTGGAGAGTTCTAATGCTTTGTACATGCAAAGGCTGGTTTTGGCTTGTAACGGGTTCCTCGGACTAAGGCCAAAGATATACCTCCCGTTGCCCGCGTAATCGCAGAGCAACAGTCGAACGGTAGAATGACCCATCATCGTCGGAGGTTGTTGGTCATTCAGGGTCCCCGGGCTCCGGTAAACCGTGCCGGATTGCCAAAACGATCCAACGAGGCTTATCCCACATCGATGCAAATGAGAATGCCAAAATTTTGATTAATTTGAAACAGAATCGTAAATTCGCAAATGCCTTTTTCAAATTTGGCTCACTTTATTCAGTCAATGCTTAGAAGAAACTACACGAGAGAACAATCGAAAAAGCCCCAGATTGGATTGGCCGGACACGAGGTCCCGTTAAATCACCATTCCAACCTTCGGCAGCGCGAAGCTCACCGTTTTGACAAACTTTTGTGGGATTGTTCTCAAGTGTATTAAAATCTAAGCATAGATCAATATTGGTTTGATCCCCAGCAGAGTCGCCACTGTGGGCAGCGTGCCCTTCGGAATTTCCGGATTCCGAAACGCAAGGGCCCAGATCGAGGGAGCGCGAGCGGGGAAGCAAGCGCTCGCAAAATACAGAGTCGCCACTTGGGTTTGAAGGTCCGACACCCAAGGAACCGTATTTCGAAGTACTTGCCGCACTGATTGATTTGAAAGAGTTAAGGAACCAGTCCGTCATAACCATATCTGGGTTCGGGAGCCAGGTTACGAGAGGGGAAGGGTTTTATGGCACCCCTCTCGCCCAATCCGGAGATCGGTCTCTACTTAGGCATTTGCGAAAAATGTTTGTTTGCGATTCTGTTTCATTAATCAATTTTTAGCCAATTAGGGCGGGGGAACAGTTAATCGGGGATTTAAAACTGTAACAGTTTGCAGGATGTGATAGATATGGCGTGGATAGGCGAGATGATAAGTAATAAACGGAATAAAGTTCAAAACATCGACCATACATCAAGACAGTGCTATGTATGATTTTGGCACGAACAAACGGCCAGCTTGCATGCGTGAATCCATCTGCAAGTGTTGATGCGTGACAATACCATACACTCGCGCGAGTGTTGATGCCTCACCAATGGTTTGAATTTCACCCCCTTCTGGGCTCTGGAAGGACCAGTGCTCACCCAGGTGCAAACCAAGCAGTTTATAAGTACTTGAAAGTAAACAATATTACAACAGACAGATGGAAATATTATGGAAACACGACCCCTAAACAGTGGGGGTGTCTAAACGGAGGCCAAGGCCAAGCTGCTCATGCAAGGGCAGTCCCTGGAAAACACAGAACCGTCGCGCGAGGGAGTGATACACGCGCGCGATTGTTCAGACTGGACTTCCAGGAATTGCTTTGCATGCTTAGGGCTCTGAGACATATTCAAGAGCATCCCAAGAGCATTCCGAACCAAGAGAAGTTATAAACTAAGCTAAACTGTGATTTTTAGCATACGAAGCAGTGAGCTAATACTTTTAAAAGACTTGAAAGTAACTATGATCACGACAAGAAACTTAAAGACGAGCATCCCTTCCCCATGTGGTCCAATCTCATGCAGACAGAACTGTCGCGCGAGTGTGTGGGACCATCACGCGAGGGAGTGCTTGGTAACGGCTCTTGAAACCTTGCTAGCTTTAGGGCCAGAACTGGTATTGATTACCAGCCTTGACCCTGCCAGCCCCCCTCAGGGCTACGAACAGTGAGCAGAAAGGTATTATACCTTTGCTTGAGTGTCTTGGAGATGGCTTGAATGAGGTGGTGAGGTTTGGTTAGTGATTATGTGGGAGGGAGTATAATATGGGGTGCTTGTGTTCAAGCTTTCCTTCTTCTTTCTTGAGGAAAAATTGGTAACCCTTTGAAATGAAGCATGGGGGGGGTTCTTATAGAAGGAGGGGTTGGTTGGTGGCTAGACAAGGCCATGCAACCAGCCAACAAGGCTGGTCACAATTGCTTGGTGGAGAAGTGGGGTGGCAAAGGTGATGGGAGAATGGGGTTGAGGTGGTGCAAGGGGAGCCCCCCAGAACGATGTTCAGTCGACGAAACGGGGTCACATAGGCCTGTAGCCCCCTGATCACCACGCAATTCGGGTGAAAATGACAGGTGTTGACCATCGCGCGAGACAGTGAGACCATCGCGCGAGGGTCAAGCTAACCCTGCGGGGGTCAATAGTCAAAACTTTGACTTTGACCACCACCTGGCAAGTGAATCATCGCGCGAGGGTCCAGTGTATCGCCCGACTGTCAAACCCAAGGTCCAGGATTTGATTCAAGGGTTTTAGGGCTAAGGATGGGTTCCACGTACACCAAACTCAAGCCATTTCAATTCATCGGGGAAACAAGAAACCGAAAACGAAGTAAAACGATCGGGAAATCAGATTGGGGTGTCTACAGTTTGGCGAGGCCGCTGAGAGTTCGGGAATTCAAAGAGGTCCGGAGTCAGGCTCGTGGAGCTGCTGAGGAGAGGAGAGCCACTATAGAGAGACGGAGTGGTGGGGAGAGTCGTGTGAGACAGAGCTTGAGCGGACCAATGAAAGGTAGGCCACCAGAGCTGTTGTGGAAGATAGAAGTGGTAGACTCCCAAGGCAATCTGCTTAGCCTCCGAACCTCGCCTTCCAATAAGGTTGAAACACCCCAAGCATAGGGCTAGGTCGTCGATAGCATAATATCCGGAAGTCCGGGATCGTACCCACAGAGAATCGAAATATAGCTAGTTTGGATTGTAGGTTTATATGGTAGAGTGCGGCGTTCAAGACGGCCAACTTGATTTTGCTTTAAAAGTGAAAATTAAGGAAAAGACTAGAAATGAGCTTAATTAACTTAAAAGAGGCAAGTCTAGGGATCGTCCATCCCTTGACAAAGGCCGCTATCGGTTCTCGATTATAACTCAAGCGAGAGTCACGACCGCGTGCTCACGCCCAGAAGATTTAACTTTAATGACTACGTTTATCAAAAGAAGTGATTAAACGGAACTAAACAAACCTATTTTTGCTAATGTATCTAACACGTAGGAGGCCACGAGCCCTCAAAATGTCGCTTGCCAAGACCGCTTGACTAAACTTCATATCAAGGAGTTAACACCCCTCGCTTAGACCAAAATGGCTCCGAAAACCATGATTTTAAGCCCGAAGTTTCGAGAACCAAATAACCGCCTAAGTCGTTGGGAAAGATTAGCCCAAGACTTAGCCAAAAGACTACTCAAACATATTGAAAAGACTAGAAAACATGCTTAAGAAAGGAAACATGATTAACCGATAAAAACGAAAATAAACTTGATATTAGTAAAGATCTAACAAGTAGCTACAACATTAACAAGCGAGAAAATAACATATGACATTTACTTACTTGAGTTCTTGAAGGAAATTACTAGAAAAGCTTGAAGAACAACAATGGAGTTCTCTAGGAAAAAAGAAAGACTTAGGCCTAAATCTAACTAAAATGGCCATCCCTTCCATATATGGCATATAAGCCTATTTATAGGGCCCTAAAGTTGAGTTACAAAGGACTAAAAAGTCCCCAAAATATCCCAAAAACATTCCATAAGTGGAAACTTTCCATAAATGGAAGGTTGAAAAAGTAGCAAAAACGCAGATATTTCTCCAGTATGAACCGATACTGGGATTTGCCCAGTACCGGTACAAGGCCTTCAAAAATGCTGAAAAACACCAACTCTGGACAGCATGAACCGGTACTGGGAATTGGCCAGTACCGGTTCATACTTGACAGATTTTTTGGGCAACTTCGCAGGCTCGCTCCGGACACTCCCGAACTCGGATTTAGGCGTTCTTTGAACCGTTGGAAAGCTTGTCGAGTCTACTTTCTAACCTAAGTAGTTTCGATCAAAAGTAATTTGTACATCAAAATTTATGACAATTCTACCCTCAGCACGTCGGAAGATGAGTAGCTTTAGTAAAATCCTCACTTCTTCTTCAATTCCCTTGACTCTTGGGCGACCCGAGCAACCTCCAAACCATCTTTCAAGCACCACAATGGGGTGGCACATAGCCTTGAGTACTTGGTTGCACCCGGAGCATTCCTTGGCGATCAAACGCACCTTATTTATACAAATTGCCTGAAATACACAAAAACACACCTTACGTGCAATATCACTATAAAAGCTAAGTAAACGCAAGTTACACCAACATAATATGGGACTAGACGCACCAAATATCTACAATATTGGGTGCTCATCACAATCCAGCTGAGTTACACCTAGCCCCTGCCAGGACTGAGCCTGCATCAGTTACTGTTCCAGTAAGACATTGTAGCCTCCTTTATTTTATTTCAACAGAATTGAATAATCGCTGAACTGCTTTGATAACTCTTAATGCCGACTGAATGTGTGAACGAAGTTGTTTGTCGCATGCTTGAACTGGAGAACTTAGTAAGAAGGGCAGCAAGTGGTTTGCCGTTGGACTTGCGCTATCCAGCACCAACTTCACCACTGGTGGTCCAGAGATCTCAGGTATACCTTTCAGAAAATGATACATTCCTATTTTCGATACTTGATGTATGCACCTTCTTTCAATACATAATATGCTTTGATAGCACTTGACTTGAAACTGATCATACCTGCCTTCAAACATTTGATATATAGTATGCACAACATATATACTAATGCTTAAAATTTCACAATGCAGGCACAAAGACAGGCGTCTCCTAGGTGAAAAAGCGCCAGAGACCTTCCATAGAGGAAGTTGGCTGAGAGGGCTCCTACTCCTCCGGTTACTACCAGCTGGCAGCCGCAAGCAAGGACGCAGCCAGAGAGGCCGTGGCACGCACAGAGGAGCAGTACTAAATCAAGATGCGTCAAAAGCCCTCACAAGACGAGCCGGTTTGCAAGAAGCAACTAATTCTGCCTGAGGTCTCTGAGGAGGAGGAGGAAGAAGAAAAAGAAGAGGAAGAGGGGGAAGAGGGGTCGTCTGACGGCAGAGGTTCTGACGACACTGCAGACGATCCCGGATACAAGCAAGATCCTAAAGAGAGAGACGACGACGACGGCGACGGAGATTGACTTGGAGAGGATTGAGGGCTACTATGGAGCCTCATTTTACTTTCAGCACTTCTGACTTTTGCTTTCGGGCATGTGTGCCCAAGTAGATAGGTAGATAGCGGGCAAATAGGTCCCAGCTGACATTGGATAGCTGTTTTGAGGTCTGCACGCCTTTTTGATTCGCAGGCGGATGTGCTCAAGTAGACATAATGACTTTGATTGGCCGAAGTGCCGAACATGCAATAGCTTTCTTCATTTCGACATGGATAGATCATGGTTTAGCTATAAAATTTGCATTTTCCCAGTTTATTTACTCTTGCAATAGATTAGAGTAAATAAAACTCACCACTAATACCAAAGTTGCATTGATGACATGCTGAGACTGCTTACAGACACATAAATATTGATAGGCGCGTGGAATTCATGAATTTAAGCGCCTAAATAGGGAAATTAGCGCGTTAGACGTGCATTTAATTCTCATTTTTCCATTTAATGCGTGCACGAGGTTGGATTTTGTGTTTGTGCCTAATTTGCAGGAAATTGAGATGTTTTGGTGCTAATGAGAAGTACCCGGTAGGCCGTGATAGAGCTTGTGAGCGTGAAAGGCTGTGGAGACTAAGTGTTGGAGTGAAATTGACGAGGAAATCACCGTAGTCATTCGCGAGCGCTACAAGAAAGTGGTATAGCGCTCAGAAGTGGATAGCAAAGTCCACAAAGTGATCAGAGAGTTGGCTAGCGCTACACCCTTTTTGGTGTAGCGCTACCTAAAGGTTAAGAGAGAACATTGGCCAAAGCTAGGTCAACAGAGTCAACGCCTCAAACAAGTTCGCGAGCGCTATACCATTTTTTGTATAGCGCTACCGAGGGTGTTAATTGGCTATGGAACGGTGGCGTTTTGGGTCGTTGCGGGTCCGATTCCGATTTGTTTTAGGATTTTAATTGCAATTAAGGGATTAATATAAAAGCCCTCTTAACACTAGTAGCTAGGTCATAACAGAGATACGTACGTTTTATTTTCTTTTTGTTCTTAACTTTGGCTGCTGTTTTCAGGGATTATTTTCAGATTCAAGTTTGATTCAAGTTCTTTAAGGTTTTCCAGTATTTAATTGGTGTTCTTCGCTGGTAATCGTATCTGTTACTTTTCCGCAAGTCCGTGGTATTGTGTTATATTTTTATTTCAATTGTTTGAAGCATGTTTAGATCTAGGGTTTTAATTATTACTGCGTTTAATAGAATCATGAGTGAGTAGTTCTGTAGAGTGCGGCCACGGGGCAAAGGCGTCTCGTAGCTAGTTTAATCAATGTTTTACCTCGGGGTCGAATTAATTTAATCTTTAAGCAGTTTTAGAAGACGAAAACTCTTCTAACAAACAAAACCCAGGCATCGCCGGAATTCGAATGCGCACGGATACTGGTGACAGGTGGTGCGCATTTGTTAGGGATCCTTTTTCCTATTCTAAAATCAACAAAGTGAATAATTGTGGCCCGAGTAAATATTGGTTAGGCTAGTTGCGAACGCTGAGTTCCCACGGCTGTACTCTCCTTTTTAAATCTTTATTTCATTAATTTAGTTGGGTAATTTAGTTAGTTAATCAAGCTCTTTGAACTAGGGGTGGCTACCTAAGAGCCAGGATAAAATAGAATTCAACACTTTTGAGTCAAACACCGTTCGTCCGTCTCTGTGGTTCGACTCCGGTACTTTCGGATATTGTGCTACACCGGTCGAGGGTCCTACGCTTGGGACGCGTCTTTATTTTAATACACCCGGTCGGTCAAGCATTTTTGGCGCCATTGCCGGGGACGGCGACGTGTGTTCTAGAGTGTGAGTTTTCGTAATTTTTGTCTTTTAGTTGAGTCACCATAGGTAGAGAGAGGAAGGTGTCCTCTAAACAGGACCCTCTTTATTATCGCGACCCGACACATCGTTTAGTTCGAAAAGAACTGGAGTCGAGTCAGCCTGTGTTGTCTAGTTCTTCATCTTCTAGTTTAGAGTCAGACTCAGCTGAGCACCAGTCAGAGTCTATTCCCATTAGTGATTTTTATATAGATTTGCCTTTTGAGTCAGTTAGTGTCAGCAATCCACTTTTCCAGTCAGTTCCAGAGTCAGTTTCGGAGTCAGAATCAGAGTCAGTCGAGATGGGAGATAGGCAATTAGTCAATCCGCCGTCCTTGAGACAGCACATGCATCCCGAGAGGACTACTCCTCTCGGACCCATTGTATTCCCTCAAGAGACACAAGAGGCACGCAATGCCTTTACAGTCAAACCTGGTGTCCTTAATAGTCTCCCTAGTTTCCACGGGAGGGAGTGCGATGATCCGTACGAGCATGTGCGGACATTCGAGGGATTAGTGCGCAACCTTGCATCTAATACCCAATATGAGAATGCGTGCCTCAAGCTGATTGAGGCGACGTTGAAAGATGGTGCGCTTCTGTGGTTCCGAATGCAAAAGTCTCAATCCTTCACCACATGGGCACAAGTGCGTGACGCGTTTTATAGGAAGTACTTTTCTGAGGCTAAGACTAAAACTTTTAGGCGTCAAATCCAAGGTTTTAGGCAGGAGAGGGATGAGTCATTTCTCAAGGCATGGGAGCGCTTTAAGGAATTGCTCCTAAGGCTGCCGCACTATGGCTTTGAGAGAATTCAGTTAATCGGTTTCTTTCATCTGGGTCTCAACGCTGGATCAGTCCAGCACATAGAATATTCTTGCAAAGGGGATGATTTCTTGTCCAAAACAGCAGATGAGGCTTGGGATTTCTTAGATGACCTAGCTGATAGGCAGAGGGCTTTAGAACCATCCGATTTTGAGCGATCCGGACTTTCTGGGTCCAACGTTGTCCCGGTTACCATTCGTGACCAGAGACTCCAGGCTCAAGTTGAGAAGATGGCCCAGAGATTAGAGGAGCTAGAGGTGAGGCAGGTTCGTCCAGTCAACGAGGTAACAATTGAGGAAGTGTGCGTGTGGTGTGAATGTAAAGGGCACACCGCGACCGTTTGCCCTGGGTTTATTGCCGCCAAGGGGGCGAACCAGTTTAATCAAGAAGAGGTTAATGCAGTCAGGGCTTGGGATCCTTATTCTAACACGTATAATACGGGATGGAAGGATCACCCCAATTTTGGGTGGTCAGATTCCAGACCCGTAGGTGGAGGCCAAGCTCAACCCCTTGCGCTACCTCCGCCACAACAGTTTCAACAGGCCCAATCGTCCAGGCCTCTTCAGGGTCAAGTCATTCCATTCCATTTCCAGCAACAGCCTGGTAGGGGGGCAGGTCCATCAACTCGTGGTCCTCCCCCAGGTTATTCGCAAATAACCGCGCGTGATCATAAGTTAGAGGATACTGTCAATTCCCTGATGCAGTCACAAATGACATTTCAGACGGAATCAAGACAGCAAATTGGGGCCCTTACAACCCAAATGTCACAACTCACTGCGGTTATCGGTCAACTGCAGCAGGAGAAGGGTAAGTTTCCAGCCCAGGGTAGTGCAGCGGGCGCCCATTATTTGGGAAATTCTTCAGGTCCTAATGTTCAAAACCAGAATCAGGAGGAGGCTAAGTCAGTCACCATTCTCAGGAGCGGGAAGGAGATCGATAAGTCCATCTCGCTAAAGCAAAAACCAGCTCCACCCCCGGAGCCGGTTGATGCACCAAGAGCAACTCTTGATATTGTTGATGTCCCTAGGAAGGAGGTAAAGGATGATGAGGAGTCACCTGAGGTGGTAGTGCCTGCAACTGCGGCCCCCATGACTCCAACGCCACCCGTTGCTCCATACCCAAATCGCTTGGTGGCGAAACCTAAGGTCAATGTGAACTTTCAAATGCTTGAATTATTCAAGAAAGTTCAATTTCCTATCTCTTTGATGGAAGCCATTGACGCAATTCCCCAGTTTGCTAAGGTCTTGAAGGTTCTGTGCACGTCAAAGCGGAGAACCAAGAGTCAGGATAAAGTGCTTCTGACGGAGCAAGTGAGCTCCATTCTCCAGGCTGAGATCCCTACTAAGTGCAAGGACCCTGGTTGTCCCACCATCCCTATAGCTATCGCGGGCCAAAAATTCGATAAGGCTTTGTTGGATTTAGGAGCAAGTGTCAACTTGCTCCCTTATTCGGTATACTTAAAGCTTGGCCTAGGCGATTTGAGAGCCACACCGGTCACGTTACAATTGGCCGACATGAGTGTGAGAGTTCCAAAGGGGGTGGTGGAAGATGTTTTAATTCAAGTGGGCAAGTTTCTTTTTCCTGTCGACTTTATTGTCCTAGATACTTGCCCAATACCGGAGGTCTTTGAGAAGACTCCTATCATCCTTGGCCGTCCTTTTCTAGCCACTTCCAGTGCTGTCATGAATTGTAAAACTGGACAAGTCCAATTGTCGTTTGGGGACTTGAAAATGGAGGTGAAAGTGTTTAATGCAGAGAGCCGAGTCAAGATTGATGAGGTGAGTTTGATCGACACGCTGGTGCAGGAGCATGTCGATAATATTTTATATAAGGATCTTCTAGAGATAGCCAAGGAGGCGTCATTCTTAAATTCTCCAGAATTAGGGAGTTTGATGGAGGTGTTGGTCGATCCTGGGTGAAGTAGGTGAACTGGTTGAGGCGTTGGTCAATCCTGTTTATTCGGATGACCCTATTGTGTAGCCGTTGTGGCTACGTTCCGACGGGTAGCTTTTGCGTACCACTCTCTTCATTGAGAAGTGGACCCGGCCCCTAGTAATAGGGGTACCCATCATTGACTTGGGTCTTATAGCTTTCGCACGCCGCTATTAAAATAAGGATCGTGTGCCCAGCTCCGGTTAGTAAGGGCAATTTTGTGTTAGTAACATTGGATTCTACTAATTAAGTTATGTTGTTTTTGGGCAATCTATTTATATTTGTCCTTTATTTCTTAGTTCTTTATTTCTTGTCTTTTGTTTAGTTATTTTTCTTCTCTCATATCAAAAAGAAAAAAAATTGAAAAGCGAAAAAAATTGCATCATGGTCTTGTATAGCCACCCGTTTCTTGCCCACCGGCGAGGGATGGGGAGAAAAGTATGACACGTTGATTGCGTGAAGATTTGGTGGAGTATTTTTCTTTTTATTTTTGTTTTGGGAGCTCGGATACCACGAACCGGGCGGAACTAATGTTTTTTTTTGCAGAGTACGGTGATTGGCCCGGAGGCTGGGTGACAGGAAATTCCTCGAACATCGGCCGAGGTCATGGTGGTTGGCTGCCACCCGTAGGTCCATTTCTTTTCCCTTGTGCTTCCTTTTGCTGTGTCTCCATGCTCTGGGGACATAGCATGTTTCTAGTTGGGGGGAGGGTGTACCTTGTACATGTTTTGTTGCGTTGCTAGGGTAATTTTAGGGTAAATTTTTATTTTATTAATTTTTTTTTTCCAGGGGATACATTTGTTATGCTTGATTGTATTGTTAGGCGAGCATGTTAGAATTAGCCGAATTATTGTGCATGTTTTAATTCAAGTTCATGCATATATTTGGCGCCTTTGTGAACATGTTAGTGCTGTCGTTACGTTGAGTAAGTGTCCCCACGTAGTTAATAGTGCATCCTGATAAACATTCCCATATTCTTTGTTTTCTTTTTCTCGCATTTGCGGAAAATAGTAGGCTTTTGTTTCACAATTGAGTAGCTAGATGTTTTGCATGCATTTGTGAGAGTTGGTAACGTGCATAGGGGATGAGACAAGGCATTTTTGCATGATTAGACCACATATGTGTCCCTTTGTCCAATCTTAAACCAGTCCGAGTCAGTTCTTGAGTCTAACCTAGGAAACCGGTGTGTGGGTTGGACTATAGTTTGGGGGGTCTAGCATTGTGCATCATGGGTGTCTTATTGCATTGGATTTGGAGCATCGTTGTCGTCGGAAGTGAAAGTGAAGAAATCTTGATGGGTGTCATGTTTTGTAACCAAACCCAACCTTCAGGCCATAAAGCTAAGTCGAAAAAAAAAAAGAAAAGAAAAGAAAAGAAAATGTGGAGTTGAGGCAAGTTGGGAGAAATCAGCACCTACTGGCACATCAGAATAAGTGATTGTTTGATCATGTTATAGGGCAGTCCTCGACTCTGTATCAACCGCCTCAGTTTCCAGATTTAGAGGTCAGCGACAACTTTGCCGAGAGCAGTTTGGATTGATTTTGGATTTCCATGATGCATGAAGCTAGGGTGGTGGTGTCATTTTATGTGTTTATTTCATGTTTTTCAGTGTCGGTGGATTATATTTGTTTTTCTAGTATTTGGGTCCGTAAAAATTTGGTTACAGATGTTTAAATCTCTTGTTGGACTTTGTTTGGTTGGCACCAATGGAAGCATGTTGGTAGCTAAGGGTAAGGTGGCGGCTAGTCTGGGTAGATGACCTTGCGCTACTATAGGCCGCCGCCTAATTTGTAGTTTCCCTTTCGTTCGGAACCATGGTCATTATAAGCCTAATTAAGTCCTTAGTGGACCTTGTGCACGTTGTTAAACTCTCGTTCATGCATGTTTTATGTTAATGTTGCTAATTTTGTGGAATCGTGACTGTATATATATTGTGCTTTTATTCTTTGTCAGCGTTGTCTTTGATTGGCGCGTGGTGGCCTTTGTTTCGGTCCCACGTAGTTCGCCAAGCGCTTTTTGCATGGAATGTTTGAGTGTTCTGGTGAGCGAGTGTAGCATCGTTGCCTTCGTGGGGGCATTTATCTCTGCATGTGTTTCGGCACTAATTTTGTTCATCTTTTTGCCAAGGCATGCATGCTTTTGAGTTGCAGGTGAGTGAGGAGGCGAATTTTTCGACCCGCCTATTTCTTGTACAGCATACATAACCTTTGTATTCCCCTTCGTGTCTTGTTAGTCTTTGTTTTGTTATTTTTCTTTTCGTTCGTTACTAGGGACTAGCAACGCTCAAGTTGGGGGATGTGATAGGCGCGTGGAATTCATGAATTTAAGCGCCTAAGTAGGGAAATTAGCGCGTTAGACGTGCATTTAATTCTCATTTTTCCATTTAATGCGTGCACGAGGTTGGATTTTGTGTTTGTGCCTAATTTGCTGGAAATTGAGATGTTTTGGCGCTAATGAGAAGTACCCGGTAGGCCGTGATAGAGCTTGTGAGCGTGAAAGGCTGTGGAGACTAAGTGTTGGAGTGAAATTGACGAGGAAATCACCGTAGTCATTCGCGAGCGCTACAAGAAAGTGGTATAGCGCTCAGAAGTGGATAGCAAAGTCCACAAAGTGATCAGAGAGTTGGCTAGCGCTACACCCTTTTTGGTGTAGCGCTACCTAAAGGTTAAGAGAGAACATTGGCCAAAGCTAGGTCAACGGAGTCAACGCCTCAAACAAGTTCGCGAGCGCTATACCATTTTTTGTATAGCGCTACCGAGGGTGTTAATTGGCTATGGAACGGTGGCGTTTTGGGTCGTTGCGGGTCCGATTCCGATTTGTTTTAGGATTTTAATTGCAATTAAGGGATTAATATAAAAGCCCTCTTAACACTAGTAGCTAGGTCATAACAGAGATACGTACGTTTTATTTTCTTTTTGTTCTTAACTTTGGCTGCTGTTTTCAGGGATTATTTTCAGATTCAAGTTTGATTCAAGTTCTTTAAGGTTTTCCAGTATTTAATTGGTGTTCTTCGCTGGTAATCGTATCTGTTACTTTTCCGCAAGTCCGTGGTATTGTGTTATATTTTTATTTCAATTGTTTGAAGCATGTTTAGATCTAGGGTTTTAATTATTACTGCGTTTAATAGAATCATGAGTGAGTAGTTCTGTAGAGTGCGGCCACGGGGCAAAGGCGTCTCGTAGCTAGTTTAATCAATGTTTTACCTCGGGGTCGAATTAATTTAATCTTTAAGCAGTTTTAGAAGACGAAAACTCTTCTAACAAACAAAACCCAGGCATCGCCGGAATTCGAATGCGCACGGATACTGGTGACAGGTGGTGCGCATTTGTTAGGGATCCTTTTTCCTATTCTAAAATCAACAAAGTGAATAATTGTGGCCCGAGTAAATATTGGTTAGGCTAGTTGCGAACGCTGAGTTCCCACGGCTGTACTCTCCTTTTTAAATCTTTATTTCATTAATTTAGTTGGGTAATTTAGTTAGTTAATCAAACTCTTTGAACTAGGGGTGGCTACCTAAGAGCCAGGATAAAATAGAATTCAACACTTTTGAGTCAAACACCGTTCGTCCGTCTCTGTGGTTCGACTCCGGTACTTCCGGATATTGTGCTACACCGGTCGAGGGTCCTACGCTTGGGACGCGTCTTTATTTTAATACACCCGGTCGGTCAAGCAAATATGTACAGATGTCACTAGCTCAGAAGAAAAATCGAGGATACATCCTAGGACACGACCAGGATACGGGAAATAAAATGAAATTTTGGGCAACAACAAATCAAAACTCAAAATACTTCAATTTAAAAGAAACTGATGCTTCTATGAGGTCAAATATGTACAACATGACTTGTACAAATCAACAGAACTAAAAAATATATCCCGGAGCAAAGTTTAGACCAAAAAGTGCTAAAAATGACACAAGATGCAAAACACGACTCGATTATGTCCCGGACTGAAACCGACACTTCCGTACAATCATATTTGGTTGATATGACCAGTACGGCATGAGAGAACGGGGCAAAAGCCTCTAAAACGAATTGTGACCACCCGAAATTACCATTTGAACTTGAAACGGGCTGCCGAGGATCCAAAATCTTCATTAAGCGCGATATTCTAAATCCGACACTTGGACACAGTCATATATACCAACAGTGACTTACTGGAACCATCAAAACTACAAATACCCCTTGGAACGGAAAATGACCAAAATTGGACAGTAGCTGTTGCAAACTGTCAAATTGCAGGCTAAAGCATCACGCGATGGACTGGGACAATTGCGCGATGGAAGAAGGATTGCACGATGAAATGGGTATGTCGTGCGATGATCATTTGCTGTTAAGCCGTCTTTGTTTGACCCATCTTGAATTTGAGACGTTGAAAGCCTTGTCATTGTCCTAGGCCGTCCAAGACCCCTCTGGGGCAGCTAATAGGTGTGCCCTTGTATTGAAGGAGGCAATGCCACCTTGCTTAGATATTTGCCGAAATGGAGGATATTTCACCCAGCCTTGGCTATAAAAGACCATGGCCCTGCAAATGTGAGGCATAACCTCCAAAGTTAGCATTCCCAATTGTAATAACTCTGAATTTTAATAAATAAAAAATTTATTTTATATTCGTATTATTATTTAAAATTGCCTGGATTGCTTTAATTATCTTTTATTTCCTTGTAGTTTGTCATAATTACACTTTTGCCCTTCAAAGTTTATTTCTTGACCTTAAAGCCCTACTTGGTGTGTATAATTCATTTCTAACCGGCTAGTTGGAGAAACCGAACCAGGAAGTCACCTAGTTACATTTCCCTAACCATAGATGGACCTTTTTGCCCATCTTTGAACCTTGTGAACCTTTTCAACCCTAGACTTGAAATTGTTTATTTATTTTCTTTTATTATTCTGGTTTTCTTCTTTATCCATTGGACGATAAAAGTTAGGAGTACTTTTATCCATTGGGTAATAGAAACCCTATTCTTTATATTAAAAGTATTCATTGAAAGATTTGATTAAGTACTAATATCTATAAAAGAATAGAATTTTATAATTGTTTAAAAGGACATTTTTGATTATTTAACTATAAAAATTTCCTTATTACTTTTGTCTATTGGACAATAAATACTATGAGATTTATTATCCATTGGGTAATAAGGTTCATCTTCCAACTAAGTACTAGGGTTTATTAAACAATCATTTTCTAAATCTCCATGTGATGTTGTACCTATATTATATTATGTATGTACTTATTGGATTTAAAAGCCTAAGATTTCCTAGGTACCTTGATATTATTTTATATTGGGGTTTTTGTACCCAATTGGATTAATTTATTGGGAAGATGATCTCCCTAGATTACATTAGTACCTATGTAAATATAATATATGTACTTGGTTGACTAAAAAAATTACTAGGTACACATGTGCCTAAAAGGATTCATTATTTTAAAATCTTGACCTTGGAAATCTTCTTTGATCACAAGTACTAATAGTACCTATTATTCTATGTTATTTGTACATAAGTGTATATATATATATATATATATATGTGTGTGTATGTGTGTGTGTGTGTACTATTGCAAGGGGAGAGAGAGGGAGGGGCCGGGAGAGAGAGGGCCGATAGAGGAGAGAGAGGGAGAGAGTGAGGTGTGTGCATGTGTTGCTCACTCCATCTAGTCAATTCCTTTTGACCAATTTCTCACACAATCTTGGTACAATCAAATCTAGATTTTTCCTTACTCTTTCTTGTATTAACTAGTCTTCTATGAACTAGACAAGACTAGAAACCCTTAGAATAACCTAGATTTGTCCTAGCAAGAAGAAGAGAAGAGATTGGTTGTCCTCACCATGATCTTCTTACATCTTTTCAAATCTAAGATGATATTATTCTATCTTCCATTGTCCTACTTTGTACAAATTACCAATTTTTTAAACTTGTACAACCCTCCTTTTCTTCCACAAATCTTCCAAGATCAAATCCAAGGACTAAACCTAGCCATGCAAGCCTAGAAACTAGACTTTGATCTTCCAAGAAAGCTTGATTTTTTGGATTAAAAAAATGAGATATGGAGAGGGGGGGGGGGGGGGGGGGGGGGGGGGGCATTAGGAGGGAGAGGGAGAGCCTTGCCTATAAATAGCAAGCTCACTTCAAGCTTGAACTCACACCTTCACACTTTGCTCCAACTTCTCTCTAGAAATTCTAAGTGTTCTTGGTTCAAAAGTTCTAGTTTTCTTAAGTTTCTTGAGAGTTCTTGAGAGAAACCACCAAAACACTTCCAAAACCACCTCTAGATCTCTAAAGTAGCTTAGCTTAGTTAGTAAGTTGTTTCTAGGAAGAGAAAAGTTCATCTCTCTTCCTTTCGAAGCAATCCGGAGCTGTTACGCCGCCGAATCACAAGACCGACGACCAATTTACCGTAGCCGACCACCGCCAAGAAGTAAGGTAGGAATCCTAGTCCACCAACTCTATGTATTATGTAAGATCGTATGTTGGAGAATAGAACGTCATTAAGAAGTAAACTTTGATCATTCTTTCTAAAGTAGATAAGGTTATCTTAATATGTTGGAAATGCATGATTTATGTTCGCTCATGGTGATTTAAGTATGCTAAGTAGTTTGGAGTTAGATGATCTTGTTAGAATAGTTTGAATTTTTTATGAATGCTTGTTTATGTGGAAAGTTCTACCGCGGAAGTCTATGCATGAAAACGAGACACCTAAACTAAGAAAGTTAGAGACATGACGCTTAGGGTGAGGTAAACGAGGAAGAAAATGTGTTTTCCGAGGAAAGAAATATTTTGAAACTACATAATGACCATTTCGAGGGCATTATGTGAGATGTGTGTGAGTGTGCCAATGGGAACCCGGCGCGGCGGAACCATTGTGAGGATACTCGGGAGACCGGCGCGGCGGAATAAAGGTTGGGTGTGTGGCTTGGTTATCCGTGGAGAGGAGCTAATGCAATCGTGTGCCAATGGGAACCCGGTGCGGCGGAACCATTGTGAGGATACTTGGGAACCCGGAACGGCAGAACCGAGGTTGGGTGAGTTAGAAAGGTGTTTTGGAAAAAGAAAAGTGGAAATAATGACACGGTCTACGATGAGTCTGAAAAGTCAACACTAACGTTAGTTTGAATAAAGAATGTGGATTGATTAACTGTTCGTCAATATGCATGATTTATCTAGAATCGTTGTTATTATGATCTCTTGTTCATAAATTAAGGGTTAGTAAGTAGGATTATATTATTGAGCCTTTGTAGCTCATGGTGTTACCTTCTGGTGACCCTAACATATTATATGGGTGGCGATGCCGGTATAATATGTCAGATATGATAGATGAACAGGGCGAACTCTTCACTTTGGAGGCGTTCAGAGCCGAAGAACTCGCTAGGATGGAGGATCAAGCGGAGCAGTAGTTAGGAACCCTAGTTTCCTATTTTGTGTTTAAAATACTCTTACGAGAGTTATGTTGTAATAATGAGCAGTGACTCTCTTTATGTTCTGTAATAAATTATCCCTTTAACGTACCTAAAATTAGAGGCGTTACAATTTGGTATCAAAGCTTTAAGTTCAAAACCTCGGCCATGGGTAGAATGGGTAGAACCACGAGACAAGTTTGACCGTTGCACAAACGTGAATTGAGTTTAAGTTTACCGTCCCAAATTGGGTGGAATTCTGTCAAAACAATCTTCGGATTGAAGCAAGGCACGAAAATTGGCAGTACGGCCGAGCTGGGAATTCCCGAACAATTGGATGATGACTTAAATCAAGAATCGAATGTGGAACGTAGAAACCTGAAAAGTTTTCTCTAAGTTTTACTAAAACTTCCTTTCAAAACTTAACTAATAGAATTCCTTCATTGTAGATGAATCACTTGAGTCCCTACCAAGTTAACCTTCTAGCTGAAGCTCACCAACTCGCAAGCACCAGAAGGTCCATGACAAGCCAACTAGTGGAAGATCCTTACTTTCCCTATGCTTTTCCCTACACCAACCACTTCTATCAAGAACATGGCACTCTTGTACTTCCCAAGAATGAGGAAGAGGTAGATGAAGCCGAAGCAGTACCTGTCTTAGTCCAAATAGCACCCCCCCCCCCCCAATGATGTACTCCTAATAGAGGGAGGAGACGCTGAAGCAGCCCTCGCCCAAATTCCAATGATACCGCCCATCAACATGATTGCGGAAGAACCTGAAGAAGTACCCGAGGAAGAACCTATGGAAGAACCTGAAGAGGACCCCGAGGAGTTCAACGACCCTTCAATAAACGAAGCAGATTGGCAGCACTTGATGCAAGCACCAAATCCCGATTGGTCGTCCGACGACGAGGACTTAGAGGATTGGGATGATGAGGAACCAATGTACCATGAGAGTGATGAGGAAATAGAGATCGGGGAGATGGAGCCGGATTAGGTCATGCCAAGCTTCATAGACATGCCCGGTGACTTCAATGAAGTACCATCGCCACCCTACGAATCCGACATAGGCGCATATAAGGTGGAATTCCCAAGCATCTTCTAGGACGATTAGAAAGGCTAGATGAACCTTTTGTTGTAATTGGCAAGTAGTAGGATTAGGCTGTTATAAGCCATCTATGTTGTACCCATCCCGATATGTAATAAAAGTTGTGTATAATCTTGTTCCTTAGCAATAGTTGGACTATCGTTGTAATAGGAAGCTTAGGCTAGTAAGCCACCTACGTTATACTCATGTGGTTTCAATATAGACTTATGTTTCTTATCTCTTGTGATCTTTGTTTGTGTGTACTCGTACTATGTGTGACTCGATACTTCCACCATTAAGTCTAATATATATAACTTTCCTTATCGTAGATATGGATAGCCGCTATTTCGCTGCCTCGACTACTGTCGCAGACCTCCTGTACTACAAGGCACTGCTAGCACCTGAGAGTCTCACACCGATACTTCACCTAGGGATCCGTGACCCCGAGACCGGCAACCAGTTGTACGAGCTAGTCGTGATGACACCGTTCACCAGCGAGGAGCAGTTCCTGGCAGTCAATCCTCAGGACTCACCGCTTAGGGAGCTTGCTGAGAAGATTCGCCGAGAGGGAGAGCGTTGGCTCGAGATCAGAGAGAAGGAATGGATGGAGCAGCTGAGGGAGTTCTACGGACTCATTCCGCCTAGTCGGTAGAGTAGTAGTACTAGAATAAGGTTCCGATAGCTCAAGTTGCCTTTCAAGCACTAGTGCTAGGAGAGCCATGTAGTAGGATGTGTAGGACCGTCTCAACTTGTAGTGGGAAAATCTTGTTTTAAGTCTACTTGTTTTATAGTAGAACTCTATGCTTATGATTGTAATTTCTTGCTTATCTATGAAAAGCTTGTTTATTTCAAAAGAGTACTATTGCATACTGCGCGATCGATTACTTTTTACAAAAGGAGTAGTTTAAAACTAAATCGCCCCCTTTCAATTGTTTTACTCGTAGATGGTGAACCGACGCAGTGGAATAGGGTACGAACACGGAGAAAACTCTGGAGCGAACCCCGACTTAGCCCAAATCATGCAAGCGTTCATTGCTGCCCTGAACGCTAACCGTCAGAACCATCCCCATAACGACGGACCCATGACTCGAACTCAAGCAATGAATGAGTTCTGCAAACGCCGACCTTCGACCTTCCTTGGAGACACCAACCCTGTCATGGCCGAGACATGGCTGAATGAGATCAAGATGATCCTCCGAACCCTAAGGATCACCCAGGACGGAGACTGTGTGGCCTTGGCCACATACCAATTGAAGGGAGAAGCCCGCTACTGGTGGGACTTGATGGAAGCAACCCATGACGTTAACACCATGACCCTTGCCGAGTTCGAGACCCTGTTTCTTGACAAGTATTTTCCCACACCTCTCCGCTTAGCCAAAGAACAGGAGTTTCTGAACCTGAAATAAGGAACAATGACCGTCACTCAGTACGCGGCTAAGTTTGAGGAACTGTCTCGTTACGCCTTAACCTCCATACCAACTGAGGACAAGAAAGCGAGGAGGTTCGAGTGGGACTGACCACCGCACGGAGGGCCATGGTAACTCAAGCCTTTACCATATATGCTGAAGTGGTGAAGTGTGCTCTCAGGCTGGAAAGTGAGAAGACTGATTTCAAGACCCGATGGAGAAAGGCGATAGGCAATCCTGGCAGACCGATCCGAACCCAGACTTCCAACAACAACCGTGGACCCTATCCCTCCAAACTAACTTGCTCCAGAACAACCAACCCTGGAAGACTGCAACGCCAGGGCGTGGTGAACCGCAGAGGAATGGCCAAAACAGAGCAACAGTCCAGTGCTTCAACTGCCAGGCTATGGGACACTACAAACGTGATTGCCCCCAGCCCTAGAAAGAGAGGAATAGGAGCTTTGGGAACCAGAAGACTCAATAGCCCGGGCAGGCCAGCTTTGTGAAGCAGAACCCTGGAGGTCCAGCACAGCAACAGAATGGGCAGAGTAAAGGAAAGTAGCCCTTGGGAGCACAACAAGGCACTGGAGGGCGTATCTTTGCACTGCAGACCGAGGAGCAAGAGCCGGATCCCTCTGTGATCCAAGGTACGCTACTGTTATATAACACCTGCATACAAGCCTTGTTTGACTCTGGTGCATCGCATTCATTCATATCTTCTGCATGCGTATCTGCTCTAGCATTAGAAACTGAACCCGTAAGTAAAAGTACGAGAGTAACATCGCCAATGGGGGGAGTATAGCTGTTAGTCTAGTGTGTAGAGGGTGCGAGATAGAAGTAGCCAATCTACGCCTGACCTGCTACCTCAGAGTAATCGACATGGCAGATTTCGACGTAATCCTGGGGATGGATTGGCTATCAACTAATCGAGCAGTTGTGAATTGTCATCAGAAGACTGTGACGGCTTATAACCCATAAGGAACTCGTTTCCATTTTAAAGGGGATAGAGAAACGACAAGTTCGTCGACGAGGAGATCTAGGTGGCAGAATCAACTATTTGGATGGCTAGCTTGTCTCCAAATGGAAGAAGCCGACAGGATGGGACTGGGATTGCCACACATCGTTTGCGAGTACGCCGATTTTTTTCCAGAAGAACTTCCTGGCATACCACCTCAAAGGGAGATAGATTTCTCCATAGAACTTCAACCAGGGACCGCCCCAATTTCCATGGCCCCGTACAAAATGGCCCCTGCCGAACTAAAAGAACTCAAGACTCAATTGCAAGAGCTGTTGGATAAAGGATTCATCAAACCAAGCACGTCACCTTAGGGAGCGCCAGCATTGTTCGTGAAGAAGAAGGAAGGAACACTGCGACTGTGTATCGACTATAGGAAGTTAAACCAGGTCACAGTCAAGAACCGATATCCGTTGCCTAGGATCGATGACCTATTTGATCAGTTAAGAGGAGCAACTTGATTTTCTAAGATTGATCTCCGATCATGCTATCATCAGTTGAGGATCCGAGACGAAGATATCGCCAAGATAGCCTTCCACACCAGATACAGGCACTACGAGTTTGTAGTGATGCCGTTTGGATTGACTAACGCTCCGGCGGTATTCATGTGTCTCATGAATAAGATCTTTCAACCCTACTTAGACAAATTTGTAGTGATGTTCATTGACGACATCTTGATATACTCTGCCAATAAGGAAAAGCACGAGGAACACCTTCGAATAGCACTACAAGTACTCCGAGATAACCAACTTTACGCCAAGGCAAGTAAATGCGAGTTTTGGCTAGAAGTGGTTAAGTTCTTGGGGCACGTAGTATCCAAGGAAGGAATCGCAGTGGACGAAAGTAAAGTCGAAGCCGTGCTAAACTGGAAACAACCCACCTAAGTATTTGAAATCAGGAGTTTCCTAGGATTGGCGGGATATTACCGGAGATTCATACCAGACTTCTCGACCTTAGCCAAACCAATGACAAGGCTGACTCAGAAAGGAGTGAAGCTAGATTGGAATGAAGCCTGCGAGAAATCTTTTCAAGAGTTGAAGAAGAGACTGACCAGTTCACCAATACTCATCATTCCCGAACGGGGTGTAGATTATACGATTTACTGCGACGCGTCAAGAGATGGCTTGGGATGTGTGCTAATGCAGAATGGAAAAGTTGTAGCCTATGGATCATGACAACTCCGACCACATGAGAAGAATTACCCCACCCACGACTTAGAATTAGCTGCAGTAGTATTCGCCCTCAAAATCTGGCATTACTATTTGTGGGGAGAATAATTCGAAGTCTTTACCGACCACAAAAGCCTCAAGTACCTATTCACTCAGAAGGAGTTGAATCTGATGTAGGGAGGTATTCCCGAACAGGTGCAAAATGAGCCCGAGCACGGTCAAAAAAAGGGTCAACGCACTGTGGACCAGTGATATGAGAAGTCAATGGTCCAGAGAGGTTGTACGATTCTCGGTGCAATAACATGAGACGTTATTAGGACCAAATACAAGGACAAAGACATGAGATGCCACTGTTCATAGAAACTTGTTCGGCAAGAGAGAGCCGAACAGGAGGAGAGTTCCTTGCAAAAGATAAGGTTCAAATTGTTTCCTTAGGACCAGTAACACGTGAGGTAATTGGTCCAGGCCATCTGTTCGGCCATGAGATGGCCGAACAGAGAGAGAAGTACTATTTGAGGGAACATTCTGGAAGGTTCCAGAGTAGTCATGTCCCATAAAGGGATAAAGATCCCAAGAATATAGGATCTGAGAAAGATACCCAACGAATATGGGATGTTCGGCTCTTAAAGGAAAAGACTCCTAAAAGGACTCTTTTCCATAAACTGATAAAGGAAACGAGACTCCTTGATATCCTGGGCTTCCTATACGAGTTAGGAATCCTATGGCAACATGGATGCTTGGACAGCAAGCATCCATAAATCTATAAATATGAGATAAACCTAGAGGTGAAAGGTACGCAATACACTGCATTCTATTTGCTTTCCTACTGATAATTAGGGTTTGATTGCTAGTACGTGATACTAACAAAGGCATCGGAGGGCCTTTGCCACGAGGGGCAAAGGTGCACTCACTCCTTGTCTGTTTTGCAGGACAGGGGTTTCATTGACAAATTAGGGTTACGTTCAAGAGGCACGTGAAGCCGTTGCATTCCAGTGCTATTTATAGCACTACTTGAATTTATCCACCTACAATTGGCGCCGTCTGTGGGAAACGAAAGAGTTCCCTTTGAAATACGACCATGGTGGAAGTAGAGCCAGCAACGCCACACGACCCAAAGGATGTGTTAATTGGAGGAGGGGATAAGTCTCCACCCAGGGCTCCGAGAAAGCCCGAAGGAGGACACAAGAGGACCACGAGTAAGGGCCACCCCCTTACTATCCACGGCAACTCCAGAAATAGAGATGGAGAGACGGCATCGAAGTCCACGAGAAGGACTAAATCCCATCGAGGGGATGAATCGATTGCACACTCCAGAAGTGTATACCGTAGCGAAGACGTTCTTGATAAGAAGAGACAAGAAATTGAGGAGTATGCTCGTTTGATCAAAAAACGAGAACATGAAATCAGAGAACTAGAGAAAATCAGAGAACATCCGGAGGACTCTGGACTATCTCAAAGAAATTCTAGAGGTAGTGAATACGCTTTGGTACAGTATCAAAAGGCTCCTTCACGAGGAAGGAGGAGCAGAAGCAGAAGTCTGACCCCAAGGCGACATAAAACTTCTCCACGAAAAGGGAGGAGCAGGATCCGAACACCCGAGCGAAGGAGGGTATCTCCAAGAAAGAGGAGAAGCAGAGGTCGGAGTTCTACCCCCGAAGGAGAAGGGAGTAGAAAACATCATAGGGACAGGTACGAGAGACCTGATTCCGATTGGGAACGAATTAGATCCAAGAAAGGACCGGAGGATAAAGTCATGACTGCACGGGAAGCAGCACGGAAAGCACTGCAGAATATAGCATCCTCCCCTTTTGCAAAAAAGTTACAGGAGGCTAGATTGCCGACCAGGGTAAAGCACGGGACATTCATCCTCTACGAGACAGATACTGATCCCGTGGCCCATATACAGCATTATCAGCAAGCAATGTTTATGCATGAAGGGGATGATGCAATTATGTGCAAGATGTTCCCGTCGAGTTTGGGGAAGGTTGCTCTGTCCTGGTTCCACAAATTGGGCTCACGCTCCATCCGAACATGGGTGCAATTGGCCGAGGAATTCACTGCACGGTTTTTGACGAGCAGGAAAGCTCCCAAAACCTTTGAGAGTCTTTCTTTTATGAAGCAAGGAGAGGACGAGCCGATCAGGGCTTATGCAAAGAAGTACTGGGAAACCTTCAACGAGATTGAAGGATGTAGTGAAGAATACGCAATAGCCACGTTCAAAACAGGCTTACCTGTTCGGGGGGAACTGCGTAAATCTCTAAACATGAGTCCCGTGCAGACATTGGCAAAATTGATGGAGAGAATTGAGCAGCACGCCAGGAACGAGGACGACATCCTACGAGAGGATGGAAAGTTGGCCGCCGAGCAAGTAAAGGGGCCTATAAAGAAAGCTGACAAGCTAGAGCCCAAGACTTATCGTGAGAGGAAAGATTATGGGCAGGCGAAGAAAGAGCAGTACAAGGATAAGCAAGCCCCGGATCCCAAGTCATTCTTTTCAATAAACACGGTTTGGAAAGAGCCCATTTATAGAATTCTTTATCGAATAAAGAATCAACCATGTTTCAAATGGCCCCCAACTCTTGGTGGGAATAAAGATATAAAACGTGCTACGAATCAGCACTGCAGTTACCATAAGGATTGGGGTCACATGACTGAGGACTGTGAGATGTTTAAACGGCATCTTGATGATTTGGTCTCACGAGGTTACCTCAAAGAATTTTTCCAAGAGGATTCCAAGGATAAAGACAAGGCAATGGAATTGGATTACGAACAGAATCCAAAAGGGGTAATCCATATGATACATGGATTAGCCGAACCTTATACGAGAAATGAGGTGAGATTGCTTCAGAGACAAGTGAAACATGACCAACATGTAATGCAGTTGGGGAAGAAAAGAGGGCGCAACGAAGGGGCAAGCAACGAGGGCATAGTTTTTACGGATGAAGATCTGGGAGGAGTCCAGGTACCTCACAATGATGCTTTGGTCATAACCCTCCGAGTTGGGGAATATGATATGGAGAGAATCCTGGTGGATTCAGGGAGTTGCACCGAAGTGCTATACTACGATGCGTTCAAGAAACTGGGGCTCACACAAGAAGATTTGGTACAATCGGTAACTCCATTGGTCGGATTTGGAGCAGGAGCAGTTTGGCCGTTAGGCAAGGTAACCCTGCCTGTTCGGGCTGGGACGGTAGTGCTACGAACCGACTTCTTAGTGGTGGATGTACCGTCCTCCTATAACGTGATTATAGGGAGAACATGGTTGCACAAGATGAGGGCAGTCTCTTCAACTTTCCATCAGATGGTAAAGTTCCCAGGGTCTAATGGGATTGAGCACATCAAAGGTAACCAAAAGATAGCTCAACAATGTTTGGTATCCATCATATAAAGAGTCCATAATGCCCACCATATTAATACTGTGGAAACTCCGGATCTGCCGACCATTGAGGATATCGGAAAAGACCCAACCGAAAGGGTGGTTGAGGATTTGAAGAAAACACTGATCAACGAGACTGATCCAGATAGGTATTTTCTAATTGGAGAATCACTGCCAGAAGAGGAAGAGAATGAACTGATTAGTTTTTTGAAAACTTATGTCGATGTATTTGCTTGGACACCAGAGGAGATGCCTGGAGTGAATGCAGATGTTATCTGCCATCATTTGAATATAGATCCACAGCATAAACCGGTCATTCAAAAGAAACGAAGGGCAGCCGTACAGCACGTTGACACTGTAATTGAAGAAGTGGATCACTTGTTGGAAGCCAAGGCAATAAGGGAAGTTTATTATCCAGAGTGGCTATCAAATACTGTTGTCGTCAAGAAAAAGAACGGAAAATGGCGTGTATGTGTTGACTTCACAGATTTAAACAAGGCGTGTCCTAAAGACAGTTTTCCTCTTCCAAGGATTGACCAGTTGGTTGATGCAACAGCGGGATATGGACGGATGAGTTTTCTCGATGCATATCGAGGATACCATCAAATTGCAATGTTTGGGCCAGATCAGGGGAAGACGTCTTTTATTACACCACGAGGGTTGTATTGTTATAATGTCATGCCTTTTGGATTGAAGAATGCAAGGGCAACGTATCAGAGACTGGCGACCATCATGTTTAGAAAATTGCTCGGCAAAACTATGGAGGTCTACATAGATGACATGGTGGTAAAGAGTAAATCTGGGCAAGGCCATATTGCAGATTTGAGAGAAGCTTTCGAGATTTTGAGGAAATACAAGTTGAAACTCAACGCCTCGAAGTGTGCGTTTGGAGTCGGCTCTGAAAAGTTTTTGGGCCATCTTGTAACTCTAAGGGGAATAGAGGCAAATCCCGACCAGATAAAGGCCTTACAAAATCTGGAAAGTCCTCGGACAACGAAAGAAGTCCAACGATTAACTGGGATGGCAGCAGCTCTTAATCGATTTATTAGCCGATCAAGTGACAAGTGCAGACCTTTCTTTCAGCTGTTAAAGAAAAGGGAAGGGTTCGAATGGGGAGCAGAATGTGAACAAGCCTTTCAGGATCTAAAGGGATACTTGGCCTCTCCTCCCCTTCTTTCGACTCCAGAAACAGGTGAGTCTCTAATTTTATACTTAGCTGTTTCTGAGCATGCCGTAAGTGCAGTACTTTTAAGAGATAAGGGATCCGAGCAAATCCCAGTCTATTATGTGAGCAAAACTTTGTTAAATGCCGAAACAAGGTATTTGCCCCTCGAGAAATTGGTCCTAGCACTAAGGACAGCAACTAGAAAATTGCCACATTATTTCCAGAGCCATAAAGTTGCGGTTTACACTGAGTTCCCATTAAAATCATTGCTCCGAAAGGCAGATTTCTCGGGAAGGATCTCAACTTGGTCCGTTGAGTTGAGCCAATATGACATCGACTATCAGCCGCGCACAGCAATCAAAGGCCAGGTGTTGGCAGATTTTGTGGCAGAATTCTCACCTGCGGTTGCACCTCTGCCTCCTACGAGAAAGGAGTGTGAAGCAAAGTCTCCTGTAACGAAGAAACAGGCATTAGCCGAACAAGATCCCCTGGAATGGAAGCTGTTTGTTGATGGGTCAGCTTGCAACACCGGTTCAGAAATTGGAGTTGTGCTTTTACCCCCTGAAGGGTCAATGTTAGAATTATCTGTTCGGCTAGGGTTCAATGCATCAAATAATGTGGCAGAGTATGAGGCACTCTTAGCTGGTTTGAGAAGTGCAAAAACCCTAAAAGCTGAACGAGTTAGGGTGTATTCTGATTCACAGCTCGTAGTCCATCAACTGTCCGGGCAATATGAAACCCGGAGCGAGAAGATGGCGGCATATGTACAGGTGACCAGAGATCTGCTCGATACCTTCGAAAGGGTGTATATTGAACAGATAAGTTCTGGAAAGAATGCTCATGCAGATTCATTGGCATGGTTAGCCGCAGCTGTGCCATCTGAGTTTAAAAGAAAAATAGCCGTGGAGTATTTGACTGAGCCGAGCATTGGGAGAAGTGTAGAGATGGTCTTGGACGTGAACCAAGGACCAAGTTGGATGGACCCAATAGTGGAGTTTTTACGAGATGAAGTACTCCCTTTGGACAAAAAGGAGGCACATAAAATCAGGACCAAATCTGCTCGGTTCTGGTTATCCCCAGAGGGAAAACTATAGAGGAAGTCTTTTACAGGACCCTACTTGCTTTGTGTGCATCCTGAGATGGTGCAAAAGTTCCTCCACGAAATTCACGAGGGGACTTGTGGAAGCCATGCTGGTGGTCGGTCCATAGCCCACCGAGCAATCACCCAAGGGTATTGGTGGCCGTACATGCAAGAAGATGCTAAGGTGTACGTAAAAATTTGTGAGAAGTGTCAGAAATTTTCACCAATGATTCGAACACCAGCCGAGGACCTGGTGCCGCTGACAAGTCTCTGGCCGTTTGCTCAATGGGGAATGGACATAGTGGGTCCACTACACAAGGCAACTGGGAATCGAAAATTCCTATTAGTTGCAACAGATTACTTCACTAAGTGGATTGAGGCTGAGCCGTTGGCCAAGATTACTGAACCTATGATAGAAAGGTTTGTGTGGAAAAGCATCATAACTCGCTTTGGGGTACCTTATTCGTTGATTACAGACAATGGGTCGCAATTTCAAAAGAAATTCAAAACTTTCTGTGCCCAGTATGGGATAAGAAATTATTATTCGACTCCAGCTTACCCTCAAAGCAACGGACAAGCAGAGGCTTCAAACAAAACAATCCTTGATGGGATTAAGAAACGTTTGGATAAAGCAAAGGGGAAATGGCCCGATGAATTGCCATTGGTCCTATGGGCATACCGAACAACGCCTAGGAGGTCTACGGGAGAGACCCCCTATTCATTAGCATATGGAACAGAGGCTGTTATTCTATTAGAAATAGGTCTGCCGACCAACAGGACCACTTTGGTTGAAAGTGGAGGAAATGACAGAGCCTTGGAGATTGAGTTAGATTTTGCCGAGGAACGACCAGAACGGGCCTTGGTGCACTTGGCCTCATACCAAGAGCAGCTCATCAAAAGTTATAACAAGAATGTACACCCACGAGAGTTTGGTGTTGGAGACCTTGTGCTACGAAAAGTGCTCGGCAATACTAAAGTGGCTAATGAGGGAAAGCTAGGGGCAAATTGGGAAGGCCCATATCGAGTTACAGAAATCGCAGGCATTGGGGTTTATTGATTGGCAGACTTGGATGGGAACCCAGTGCCAAGACCTTGGAATGTCCATAATCTAAGAAAGTTTTTTATATAATTTTTCTTTATGCACATCGTGATTGTGTGGGAGTTACGAATAAAACTCTCTTGTGTTCTAGTTTTGTTATTTTTACAAGGAATACGAGTAACGCCCTCTTGGGTTTTACAGTTTATGAATGAAGTTACGTTTTTTGTCTAGACTGCTGTTTTCTTGGTATTTGTTTTAAATACGAATCACGACATTGGTTTCCCTCATTCGTATTGGGGAGCAGGGTATAGGATATCCATTTAAGTACGTGATACTTGAACACAAGTTCGAAACACTTGTGTGAACTTCAAACAAGTACGAAATACTTGAGAAATTGTTCTAAGTATGTGATACTTTAAAGTACGTGACACTTGTGAGAACGCAAGTACGAAATACTTGAGAATTGTTCTAAGTACGAGAAACAATTGTATGAAATTGAAGTACGAGAAACTTGGACAGATATGCATAAACTTTAAACAAGTATATGTTAGCCACGAGATATTCAAAGTACGAGAACCCTTACGGTGCATACGAATACATGCATAAAAGCATACGAGTATATGCACCAACAGTCCACAGCATACGAAAATATGCACACACTTGGAAGCATACGAATATATGCATAAAAGTACGTGAAACTTTTAAACTTTAAACGATTTAAGTACGAAATACTTAAACATCTTAAAACACCCATGACAGAAACATGTGGAAAAGGTATCTTGACAGGAATAATTCAAAAACAGATGTGAAGAACGACAGAGCTCATTCATCTTCTGTGAGATCTTGGACAGCTGCAGGAGTAATTATAGGAGCTACTGGAGCAGCCAGCTCTTCTGTGGGATTTTCCTCTCCAAGTTGACCATCACTGACTTCCTTCTGGCCAGGGTTGGTCGTGTCAATTTGAGGCTCCACTTCAGACACAGGTTGCTCAGCCGACACGTTCACCACCTGCTCATCATTTATCTCCTCTGCAATATCCTCCTCTTGACTGGCAGCACTGGGTAGTTCAATGTTGGTCCAGAGAGGAGATGATTCAGGAATCTCAGCTTTGGCAAGGCAAGCTGTCCAAGAGGCCACCCAGACTTGGTCTTGTATCCCAGGCATTTGGCTTGTGTAGCTTTCCGTGGCAACCTTGATCCCTTCGTTGTATCCCTTCTCAAATGCAGCTTTGGTTTCATTCTGGCTCGCCTCGAGTTCCTTCAGCGTCTGATTTAGGCTGTCCTCAGTCCCCTTCAGTTGACCCTTTAAACCATCAGCCACTCCCAAGGCTTGGTTCCTTTCTTTCTCGAGCCTGATGATGGTCCGTTGAAGCTTGGTATTCTCACTTACAAGCTTGACACGTTGAGGCTCAGACTGGCTAAGCTTTTGAGCCATAGCCACCATTTTTTGCATCACCTGGAACGTTCAAACCAGTTAAACATGGATACCAAATGCTATGGTATGCTATGATTTACAAAAGCGAAATTTTACCTTGGCATTGTGAGACATGAATGAGCTTAGAAGGTTGTCAGGCGAGCTTGCCACCTCCTTCTGCATATCTCCTGGCAGCAGAAAAGCTTGAGACAAGGCAAGGGCAGTGCCTTCTGACTCAACACTGTCCCGAGCAGTGATAGCTCGGCTCCCGTGTGAGAATGGAGGAGCCCAGAGGGGAGCAGGTGATGAGGAGGATGTAGGGGGTCTTTCTTGAGTTTCCTCCACTCGTTGACGTTTTTCACGGTGAAGGGCTTCAATCTCTTCAAGGGAAAATCCTGGGGGAGCATCTGTTTGAGTTTGGGGGCGACGACCACGACCTTGAACACTTTGGCCCCGACCACGACCTCGACCAGGAATGGTGAGGAGGCTGCCCAAGTCAATCGGCCGGTTCATCTCTGAAGTTGAGAAGGTACGGCCGCTGGAAGACGAGTTGGATGTGGAACTGGAAGCTTCCTCAGCAAGAGGGATAGGTTCGTCAGAGATTGGAGGAGTCTGGGAACGCCTCTCTTCTTGTTCGGGGATTGGTCTTGAAGGACCAGCTATTGCAGGGATGTCAGCTGCTCGGGTTCTCCGATCAATAAACCCACCGTACGAAGCTTTGTAGCTGAGAAGTACTTGAGCTGCTCTTGCTCGGCCTGCAAGGTATGTCCCTTCGCCGTTGAATGCAAGTGCTCGTTTGATATCAGCTACATGAACTTGTGGGGTTATGATGTTATAACCACGGTTAATATTTGATGCTGAAACAAAGCATAAGCAATTAGAAGCACGAAAAAGCTTTTCCTATGAAAGAGGACAAAACCAATGAAATTAAGGGAGAGCACTAACGTGGGCTCCCGAATATGTGAGGGGCATGAAAACCAATCACTTGGTCGTCCTCGTCTCTGGGTTCGAAGTTGCCCGTAACGATCAGAAAGTCGTCATCATCCCCTCGAGCAGAGTCAGGGAGTTCGAGAACGAGCTTCTTTCTAGAATCCCTACTCTTTAAATAATACGTAAGGGCGTCCCCAGTTCTGGAAATGCTATATAGATGATGGATATCATACAAGCCTAGAGAAGTCCCTAACATTTGGTTTAGGGTATTTATACCCATAACTACTCGGAAGAAATTAGCAGAAACTTGCATTGGCGAAAGCCTGTAATACGCTAAAACTTGGCGGAGTAGAGGGGCTAAGGGAAACCTAACTCCGCCTTCGACGACGGCTACTACTGGAATATGAAGTGTGTCGAAATCGAAGCTTTCGCGAATGGCATCCTTAGGAGCCAAAACAGTAGCTACGTTGTCAGGAATCCCATATCGAGATCTGAAACTTGTCATGGTTTGAGGAGTATTACAGTGTCTACGGAATCTCCCCATTACCAGAAAAACTTTTGGGGTTCTTTGAAGTATAAAGAAAGAGGACGATAAAACCCTAAAACGAGATTGTAAACAATCCACTAGAGAAAGGGAGTTGTAAGAAGAAGAAGTGATGACTTACGAGAATAGTCAATGGAATCCCTAAAGAGCAGAAAAGAAGAGGCCTTGAGACGATGAACAGAGCTTCAATGGCGGGGAAGAGCTTGAACCGTTTGTTTCCTGTAGAAGGAGTCTAAGAGAGAGATTGGGGTTTTTTAAAAATGGGACGAAAACCCAAAAATACCCTAAAAGTAGGTGGCGTACGTGAAACATCACCCAGACGCCGTTTTGAGCGTTCCGTTTTCCAATAAACACGTCTGTTCGTATTTGATGTAAAAGCAATACGATGATCGACACGTGTAAAAATTAAGGCTAAAAGCCTGTGACGACCATAAGAAAAGATGATCTTTTCTTAGCAACGTGATGAAACAATGCACCAATATATGAAATAGGGTGCAAAAACAAAATAAATTTGTTCGGTAAAAAGCTTTACTCATCATCTGAAGTAAAATATAAACGAGCAAAGCTGGGAAGCAATTGTAGGGAGGTATTCCCGAACAGGTGCAAAATGAGCCCGAGCACGGTCAAAAAAAGGGTCAACGCACTGTGGACCAGTGATATGAGAAGTCAATGGTCCAGAGAGGTTGTACGATTCTTGGTGCAATAACATGAGACGTTATTAGGACCAAATACAAGGACAAAGACATGAGATGCCACTGTTCATAGAAACTTGTTCGGCAAGAGAGAGCCGAACAGGAGGAGAGTTCCTTGCAAAAGATAAGGTTCAAATTGTTTCCTTAGGACCAGTAACACGTGAGGTAATTGGTCCAGGCCATCTGTTCGGCCATGAGATGGCCGAACACAGAGAGAAGTACTATTTGAGGGAACATTCTGGAAGGTTCCAGAGTAGTCATGTCCCATAAAGGGATAAAGATCCCAAGAATATAGGATCTGAGAAAGATACCCAACGAATATGGGATGTTCGGCTCTTAAAGGAAAAGACTCCTAAAAGGACTCTTTTCCATAAACTGATAAAGGAAACGAGACTCCTTGATATCCTGGGCTTCCTATACGAGTTAGGAATCCTATGGCAACATGGATGCTTGGACAGCAAGCATCCATAAATCTATAAATATGAGATAAACCTAGAGGTGAAAGGTACGCAATACACTGCATTCTATTTGCTTTCCTACTGATAATTAGGGTTTGATTGCTAGTACGTGATACTAACAAAGGCATCGGAGGGCCTTTGCCACGAGAGGCAAAGGTGCACTCACTCCTTGTCTGTTTTGCAGGACAGGGGTTTCATTGACAAATTAGGGTTACGTTCAAGAGGCACGTGAAGCCGTTGCATTCCAGTGCTATAAACGTGAAGCCGTTGCATTCCAGTGCTGTTTATAGCACTACTTGAATTTATCCACCTACATCTGAGGCAGCACCGATGGATGAAATACTTGGAGGACTACAAGTTTACACTACAGTATCACCCCGGTAAAGCCAATGTGGTAGCTGACGCTCTGAGTCGAAAGGAAAGAGCACAGAAAGTCAAGACTGCCATTAAGGAATGGGAAATGGTGGACACCCTTAACGAGTTCAACTTGTAACCATCGTCAGACAATGGAAACGCACGTCTGTATGCTCTTGTTGCTGAACCAGTACTCCATCGAGAAATTTTACTGGCTCAGACCTTTGAGCAAGATTGCGAGTTCAATCGATACCGAATCCGAGAAGGAAAAGTGTTACCTGGATGGACAGTCGAGAAAGATAACAGTCTGAGATTCCAAGGAAAGATATTCGTGCCTAACATTGGAACCCTTCGAGAAGCTGTACTCCGAGAAGCTCACCATTCGAACTTCGCAGTCCACCCTAGTGGTACGAAGATGTATCACGACCTGCGGAGGACATACTGGTGGGAAGGAATGAAGAAGGACGTAGCCCGATTCGTGTTTACCTGTCTAGTGTGCCAGCAAGTCAAGGCTGAACACCAGAAACCTAGAGGAGACCTTCAACCATTACCAATTCCAACCTGGAAATGGGAGCACATCTCAATGGACTTCGCGACTGGACTACCGATATCTGCTAAATCCAACACTGCAATCTGGGTGATTGTGGATCGACTCACCAAATCTGCGCATTTTCTGCCTGTTAAGATGACAGAGAACGTAGAGCAACTGAGCTTGTTGTACATTCGAGAGATTGTATGCCTTCATGGAGTATCTATCTCGATAGTATCCGACAGGGATCCACGTTTTGTATCACATTTTTGGAAGGGATTGCAGAAAGCTTTGGGAACAGACGTAAGGCTCAGTACAGCCTTCCACCCTCAGACAGATGGACAAACGGAGAGGACTATTCAGACACTGGAGGATATGCTGAGAGCTTGTGCCTTGGATTTCTCCGGAAACTGGGAGCAGCACCTACCATTGGTGGAGTTTGCCTACAACAACAGCTACCAAGCAAGTATTGGGATGGCGCCATACGAAGCTCTCTATGGCCGACCTTGTCGATCCTCAGTCTGCTGGACAGATGCTAGAGACACGGGATTAATTGGACCTAACATAGTGCGGGATACCACAGAGAAGGTCAAGACCATCCGACAAAGGATTCAAACCGCTCAAAGCCGACAAAAAAGTTATGCAGATAAAAGGAGTTGACCCTTATCCTTTGAAGTGGGAGATCATGTATTCCTGAAGATCAGACCAAAGAAGGGAGTTATCAGATTTGGGAAGAAGGGAAAACTCTCCCCACACTACATCGGACCCTTCGACATTGTAGAGAAGATTGGGAAGGTTGCGTATCGTCTAGCCCTGCCGCCACAACTAGACAAAGTTCATAACGTATTCCATGTCTCAATGCTTCGCAAGTACCTCGCCTTACGCACCCATGTTCTCAATTGGGAAGACATCACCATCGAGGACGACCCGACATATGAAGAGGAACCCATCGAGATTCAGGATCGAAGTGATCTGAAACAAGACTATCAAATTGGTGCGAGTCTTGTGGAAACATCAAGGAGCTGAAGAGACCACCTGGGAAAGAGAAGAAACCATGAAAGCAAATTATCCCCACATGTTGGAATCCGAGCGTGCACCTAATTTCGAGGACGAAATTGTTTAAGGGGGATAGGTTGTAATAACTCTGAATTTTAATAAATAAAAAATTTTATTTTATATTCGAGTTATTATTTAAAATTGCCGGGATTGCTTTAATTATCTTTTATTTCCTTGTAGTTTGTCATAATTACACTTTTGCCTTTCAAAGTTCGTTTCTTGACCTTAAAGCCCTACTTGGTGTGTATAATTCATTTCTACCCGGCTAGTTGGAGAAACCGAACCAGGAAGTCACCTAGTTACATTTTTCTAACCATAGATGGACCTTTTTGCCCATCTTTGAACCTTGTGAACCTTTTCAACCCTAGACTTGAAATTGTTTATTTATTTTCTTTTATTATTTTGGTTTTCTTCTTTATCCATTGGACGATAAAAGTTAGGAGTACTTTTATCCATTGGGTAATAGAAACCCTATTCTTTATATTAAAAGTATTCATTGAAAGATTTGATTAAGTACTAATATCTATAAAAGAATAGAATTTTATAATTGTTTAAAAGGACATTTTTGATTATTTAACTATAAAAATTTCCTTATTACTTTTGTCTATTGGACAATAAATACTATGAGATTTATTATCCATTGGGTAATAAGGTTCATCTTCCAACTAAGTACTAGGGTTTATTAAACAATCATTTTCTAAATCTCCATGTGATGTTGTACCTATATTATATTATGTATGTACTTATTGGATTTAAAAGCCTAAGATTTCCTAGGTACCATGATATTATTTTATATTGGGATTTTTGTACCCAATTGGATTAATTTATTGGGAAGATGATCTCCCTAGATTACATTAGTACCTATGTAAATATAATATATGTACTTGGTTGACTAAAAAAATTACTAGGTACACATGTGCCTAAAAGGATTCATTATTTTAAAATCTTGACCTTGGAAATCTTCTTTGATCACAAGTACTAATAGTACCTATTATTCTATGTTATTTGTACATAAGTGTATATATATATGTGTGTGTGTGTATGTGTGTGTGTGTGTGTACTATTGCAAGGGGAGAGAGAGAGAGGGGCCGGGAGAGAGAGGGCCGAGAGAGGAGAGAGAGGGAGAGAGTGAGGTGTGTGCATGTGTTGCTCACTCCATCTAGTCAATTCCTTTTGACCAATTTCTCACACAATCTTGGTACAATCAAATCTAGATTTTTCCTTACGCTTTCTTGTATTAACTAGTCTTCTATGAACTAGACAAGACTAGAAACCCTTAGAATAACCTAGATTTGTCCTAGCAAGAAGAAGAGAAGAGATTGGTTGTCCTCACCATGATCTTCTTACATCTTTTCAAATCTAAGATGATATTATTTCTATCTTCCATTGTCCTACTTTGTACAAATTACCAATTTTTTAAACTTGTACAACCCTCCTTTTCTTCCCCAAATCTTCCAAGATCAAATCCAAGGACTAAACCTAGCCATGCAAGCCTAGAAACTAGACTTTGATCTTCCAAGAAAGCTTGATTTTTTGGATTAAAAAAATGAGATACGGAGAGAGAGAGGGGAGGGGGGGGGGGGGCATGAGGGGGGAGAGGGAGAGCCTTGCCTATAAATAGCAAGCTCACTTCAAGCTTGAACTCACACCTTCACACTTTGCTCCAACTTCTCTCTAGAAATTCTAAGTGTTCTTGGTTCAAAAGTTCTAGTTTTCTTAAGTTTCTTGAGAGTTCTTGAGAGAAACCACCAAACCACTTCCAAAACCACCTCTAGATCTCTAAAGTAGCTTAGCTTAGTTAGTAAGTTGTTTCTAGGAAGAGAAAAGTTCATCTCTCTTCCTTTCGAAGCAATCCGGAGTTGTTACGCCGCTGAATCACAAAATCGACGACCAATTCACCGTAGCCGACCACCGCCAAGAAGTAAGGTAGGAATCCTAGTCCACCAACTCTATGTATTATGTAAGATCGTTTGTTGGAGAATAGAACGTCATTAAGAAGTAAACTTTGATCATTCTTTCTAAAGTAGATAAGGTTATCTTAAAATGTTGGAAATGCATGATTTATGTTCGCTCATGGTGATTTAAGTATGCTAAGTAGTTTGGAGTTGGATGATCTTGTTAGAATTGTTTGAATTTTTTTATGAATGCTTGTTTATGTGGAAAGTTCTACCGCGGAAGTCTATGCATGAAAACGAGACACCTAAACCAAGAAAGTTAGAGACATGACGCTTAGGGTGAGGTTAAGGAGGAAGAAAATGTGTTTTCCGAGGAAAGAAATATTTTGAAACTACATAATGACCATTTCAAGGGCATTATGTGAGATGTATGTGAGATGTGTGTGAGTGTGCCAATGGGAACCCGGCGCGGCGGAACCATTGTGAGGATACTCGGGAGACCTGCGCGGCGGAACCGAGGTTGGGTGTGTGGCTTGGTTATCCGTGGAGAGGAGCCAATGCAATCATGTGCCAATGGAAACCCGGTGCGGCGGAACCATTGTGAGGATACTCGGGAACCCAGAACGGCGGAATCGAGGTTGGGTGAGTTAGAAAGGTGTTTTGGAAAAAGAAAAATGGAAATAATGACACGGTCTACGATGAGTCTGAAAAGTCAACACTAACGTTAGTTTGAATAAAGAATGTGGATTGATTAACCATTCGTCAATATGCATGATTTATCTAGAATTGTTGTTATTATGATCTCTTGTTCATAAATTAAGGGTTAGTAAGTAGGATTATATTATTGAGCCTTTGTAGCTCATGGTGTTACCTTCTGGGGACCCTGACATATTATATGGGTGGCGACACCGGTATAATATGTCAGATCTGATAGATGAACAAGGCGAACTCTTCACTTTGGAGGCGTTCGGAGCCGAAGAACGCGCTAGGATGGAGGATCAAGCGGAGCAGTAGTTAGGAACCCTAGTTTCCTATTTTGTGTTTAAAATACTCTTACGAGAGTTATGTTGTAATAATGAGCAGTGACTCTCTTTAAGTTCTGTAATAAACTATCCCTTTAACGTACCTAAAATTAGGGGCGTTACACCAATACCCTTATAATGGCAAACAATCTTCCAGTCTTGATCAGCTCATGGCTAACGGCCTTTGTAGCCGGAGATTGGCTATCATTTCGATCTCACGGGCTGGCCGCTTTTCGTTTTCTTCAAAACGTGACGGTCCGCCCCGAAATTCTGATGGTGGCCCTACAGTTCTGGGACCCAGAGGTTCACGTTTTTAGGTTCAGGGACAACAAGATGTGCCCAACTGTGGAGGAATTCCAAGCATATTTTCAGGGATTTGCTTCGAGCATGATTGTCGTACCACCTTACATGAAAAGCATGCCAAATCTTTTGCAGTCATGTCTCGACATCTCGAGGGGGGCAGCCGAAAGTCTGTTAACTGAGGGGCAAATCAACATCATGCGCTTGATGGAGTGGTATGGGCCTGAAGGGAACACAGAGGACACCTCCTTGCAAGCTCGACGCCGATTTGCCCTGGTGATCAATGTACTGGCCTCTTACTTACTAGTATCTTCGAATGGACGAGTCAACCCCTCGCTGGTGAGCGTTGCCGCTCAAATGGGTGCTCGAAAGAATGTGGTGCCGCTGGTTCTGGCAGAAACGCTCATGGGCTTAGATTTGGTTTCTACTGGCCAAACAAGCATATTTGGCGGTAGTCCACTCCTGCTGCAGGTAAGCTCTCACTCAGCTCACCCTTTTCCAGTTTTCGCACATTTACCTTTTACCTCATCTCTCGGCTTAGGCTATATCGGGGCTCCTCACTTGTTTTCTCGCTCAAGTTTTATATGGCTCATTACTTGTCTTTTCACTCACTCATACAGTTATGGCTATCAGACAAATTGGGACTGCTCACAGCACCGGAGGCAAACTGGCCTCATCTGCCCGATCGAATGCATCAGCGCGGGATGATCTACCCAGAGATGTCCGTGAACCAGTGGTACACGTTCATCAAGGAAATGCTACCGAATGAGATCATCTAAAGGCTTGAGGCCCTGAACATTCTAGACATGGCCCTTAATTCTGTAGGTTTCGAGAGGATGGTGATAGCCGGACTGACTGCTTTCACCTTCTACACTCCTGGTCGTATTCTTCATCAGCTAGGGATAAGTCAAGGACTGTACCGAGCCTGAATTGAAACTTTCAATATCCCTGCATTCACTGCACAGAGCTTGGCCGGATATGAGCACAATTAGGGCCTGAGGCAATTTGGTGGAGCAGAACCAGATTTCAGCATAGAGCTCATTTATCGCTACAAAGCGTGGCTAAGAAGGGAAATCGCGAGAAGACAAAGTGACGACTGACTCCCGACTGACTCTGATGATCTAGAATAAACTGTGAACCTGTTAAGGCCTCTAGCATTTTATTCTGTTTTTATGCCTAAATGTTTTAAAGACTTTGCTCAGCTGTGTAATAGAAGTAGTGGTTTGAATAAAATCGAAATATTTAAAACTTTCTTCTTTTGATCCAAATGTTGAGCACCACACCTGTAACAACCCTAATTTTTAGTAAGTAAAAATTTCGTTAAAAATTTGAATTTTATTTTAATACTTGAATTCGCTTCCAAAAATTCCTTTTGTATTTCTAAAAATCTGTCATAATTAGAATTTTAGCCTTTTAAAATTATATTTCTTGGCTAGAGATTCTACTTGGCAAGTATAGTTAGATCCTAACCAATTAATTAGAGGGACCTAACTACTAATTCATCTAGTTACTTTCTCCTAATCCTAGATGAGCCTTTTGAATCTCCTTGAACCTTTTGAACCTTTCAAACCCTAGTGGAACCCTTTGAACCTTTAACCTTTTGGTCAATAAACGTTAGGGTAATCTTTGTCCATTGGACAATAGGCCTTCCATTAGAATATTTGATAAGTACAAGGATATAGTAATATATAGTTATATATACACATGTGCAAAGGATAAATATGCATTGTTTATTAGATATCATTCCATCCCATTATTCATTGGTTATTAACCGCTAAGGAAACTATTGCCCATTGGATAATAACTACTAGGGGAATTGTTATCCATTGGATAATAGCACTAACAAGGTACAAGGTTTTTATTAAATAATCAAGTTTTGGATTTCTCATGTGATTTTGTGCATTAAAATATTGGGTAAATCTAAATTCTAGATTCTAAGTACTTCTAGTAATATTATAGTACTAGTATTTTATGATTATTTTAATAGGAAAATCCTAGCCTTTTATTTAGTTGGATACTTGGTACCACTCCCATATTTAAATGTTGGGTATAAGTACACATATATATCATAGTATATTAGGCCCTAGATTTGGCAAGGTACATAATCTATTTATTTAATTCTACATATGCCTAATTGGAATTCTTTAATGCGATATTGGATTTGGAAATCTAGTACTTTGTACCCTTAGCCATACTTATATACATATACGTATGTACTTTATTTATTTCCCTAAGATTTCCTAGCTACACTAGGTTATTATTTTAATGGGAGACATGTGCTAAATTGAATTAGTTTAATAGGGAATTTTGATCTTATAATTTTTTATTTGAATTTGAAAATCTTCATAGATTGCATAGTACATACTAATATATATATTTGTGTACTTGAACTTATTTATATATACATATATATACACACATGTGTTTAATTGTATTGTTTATTAGGAAAATCTTAGTTTAAAATCCCATAGTACACTAAGTACATTATTGTGTATATATATATATATATATATATATATATATATATATATATATATATTTGTACATAGATGAATATATATATATATATATAACAGGTAAATCTAGTTGCCGAACACGTGGTGTATAAGAACACGTGAGAAATTGAACATGACTGATCGCCGGTCAGTGCTTTGAACAGCGATAAGGGCCAATGACATGAGAAGTCATGGGTATAAACTGACTGTTCGGCAGATAGTGACATTCCGATTACCTTGGACCAAGTTACATGTGAAGTAGCTGGTCCAAGCAGACTGTTCGGTTATGATACAGCCGAACAGATGAAGGATGAACCAAGCACGTGATACGAGGGATCACGGGTTGAAAGCAATGCAATTGATATCCGAACAACTGGTACGTGGGACCATAGTTTGAATATAGACAAGACAGTCATCGTGCTAGACAATGTTTGGCTATATGGACCAGTAACATGAGAAGTGATTGGTCCAGATAGTCTGTTCGGCGATGAGACAGCCGAACAAAGAAAGAAATCCGATCAGATATTGGAATAAAGGGAACATTCTGGAAGGGTCCAGAAACAGTGGTATTCCATTAAGGGATGAGATCCTAAGAATATAGGATCTGAGAAAGATACCCAACGAGTATGGGATGTTCGGCTCTTTATGAAAAGGAATCCGAGAAGGACTCTTTTCTAATAAACTGAAAAAGGAAACGAGAATCCTAGATATCCTGGGTTTCCTATACGAGTTAGGAATCCCAGGGCAACAGGGATGCTTGGCCAGCAAGCATATGCAAATCTATAATATGAGGTAAACCTAGAGGCAAAGGTACGCAATACATTGCATTATTCGATATTTCCTACTGATAATTAGGGTTTCATTAGTACGAGATACTAACAAAGGCATAGGAGGGCCTTTGCCACGAGAGGCAAAGGTGCACTCACCCCCTGTCTATTTTGCAGATTAGGGTTCCGACGACGAATTAGGGTTTCGGTGAAAAGGCACGAATAAGCCGTTGCAATCCAAGGTGATCCGAAGCATCAATTGTTTTCATCCCCCTACAATTGGCGTCGTCTGTGGGAACGAACAATTTTTCAGAAAAGTAATCATGATGGAAGAATATCCAGTTACGCCGTTTCGTCCAAAGGACCAGTTGGGTGGGGGAAGAGATCAATCCCCACCAGGTGCTCTGAGAAAGCCCACTGGTAGACATAACGGAGATAACCCCAGAGACAAATGAGACAAAACTGCTACTGGCTCTACGAGAAGGAGTAAGTCTCATCGAAGAGAAGAGTCATTCACTCATTCAAGAAGCATACACAATGATAACGATGTCCTCGATAAAAAGAGAAGGGAAATCGAGGAGTACGCTCGTTTGATTAAGAAACGAGAGTACGAGATACAGGAATTGCAGCGGGTACGAGAGCACCCAGAAGATTCTGGACTTTCTCGTAGGAATTCCCAGAAGGACGGACGGACTCTGGTAGTCCATAAGTAGACTCATTCAAGAAGGAGAACGAGCCGGAGTCCTAATAAAGGGCGATATGAAGCTTCTCCAAGAAAAAGGAGAAGCAGAAGTAAAAGCCGAACACCGGAGAGAAGAACTTCTTCACAAAAAAGAAGGAGCAGAGATCGAAGTTCCACCCCTGAGGAGGAGGAGACAATGAAACATCATTGAGATAGGTACGAAAGACCAGATGCTGATTGGGTAAAAGCTACGGCTCACAAATCTAAGGAGCTCGAAGATGGGACGGTGACTGCACGAGAAGCAGCACGCAGGGCCCTAAGTAATATTTCAGCCTCCCCCTTTTCAAAGAGGCTACAAGAGGCAAGGTTGCCGAGCAGAGTGAAGCACGAAACATTCGTACTTTAACGAAACAAATACGGATCCCTTGGCTCACATACAGCATTATCAACAGGCTATGTTTATGCACGAAGGGGATGATGCCATCTTATGCAAGATGTTCCCCTCCAGTCTTGGCAAAGTGGCTTTGGCTTGGTTTCATAAACTGGCTCCACGATCCATACGAGGATGGAGGCAATTGGCTGAGGAATTCATTGCTCGGTTCTTGACAAGCAAAAAAGCCCTAAAGACGTTTGAAAGTCTTTCCACCATGAAACAGGAGGAGAACGAGCAGATCAGGGATTATGCAAAGAAGTACTGGGAAACTTTCAACGATATTGAAAGCTGCAGTGAGGAATATACAATTGCCACCTTCAAAACTGGTTTGCCTGTTCGGGGAGAGCTGCGACGCTCATTGAATAAACATCCAGTAGCCACGTTGGCTAAATTGATGGAACGGATAGAGCAACACGCCAGAATGGAGGATGACATACTCCGTGAGGATGGCAGGATTGTTGCCGAGCAGCCGAAGGCACCTGTCAAAAAGGTGGATAAGCCAGAGCCCAAAACTTATAGAGAGAGAAGGGAATATGGGCAGGCTAAGAAAGAGCCATACAAGGATAAGCAAGTTCCTGACCCCAAATCTTTCTTTTCTATCACTACGGTTTGGAAGGAACCAATTTATAGGATTCTTTATCGAATAAAGAATCAGCCATATTTTAAATGGCCCCCAAGTCTAGGTGGAGACAAGGATGCAAAACGTGCTACGAATCAGCACTGTAGTTACCATAAAGATTGGGGCCATATGACTGAGGATTGTGAGATGTACAAGAGACACCTCGATGATTTGGTCTCTCGAGGCTATCTCAAGGAATTTATTCAGGAGGATTCCAAGGAGAAAGGGAAAGCTATGGAATTGGGTTACGAGCAAAACCCTAAAGGAGTAATCCATATGATACATGGGTTGGCCACACCTTATACTAGAAATGAGGTCAGGCTGTTGCAAAGACAAGTCAAGCACGATCAGCATGTGATGCGACTGGGAAACAAGAGAGGGCGAGAGAATGATGTGTGCGATGAACGCATAACATTCACAGATGATGACTTAGCCATACAAGGATAAGCAAGTTCCTGACCCCAAATCTTTCTTTTCTATCACTACGGTTTGGAAGGAACCAATTTATAGGATTCTTTATCGAATAAAGAATCAGCCATATTTTAAATGGCCCCCAAGTCTAGGTGGAGACAAGGATGCAAAACGTGCTACGAATCAGCACTGTAGTTACCATAAAGATTGGGGCCATATGACTGAGGATTGTGAGATGTACAAGAGACACCTCGATGATTTGGTCTCTCGAGGCTATCTCAAGGAATTTATTCAGGAGGATTCCAAGGAGAAAGGGAAAGCTATGGAATTGGGTTACGAGCAAAACCCTAAAGGAGTAATCCATATGATACAAGGGTTGGCCACACCTTATACTAGAAATGAGGTCAGGCTGTTGCAAAGACAAGTCAAGCACGATCAGCATGTGATGCGACTGGGAAACAAGAGAGGGCGAGAGAATGATGTGTGCGATGAACGCATAACATTCACAGATGATGACTTGGGAGAAGTCCAAATACCTTACAACGATGCTTTGGTCATAACCCTACGAGTTGGGGAATATGACATTGAGAGGATTTTAGTGGACTCTGGAAGTTGTACAGAGGTGATGTACTACGATGCTTTCAAGAAGCTAGGGCTGACCCAAACAGATTTAGAGCAATCTACAACACCTCTGATTGGGTTCGGAGCAGGAGCAGTCTGGCCTTTTGGAAAGGTCACACTACCTGTTCGGGCTGGATCAGTGGTATTGAGGACGGATTTTTGGTTGTCGATGTTCCTTCTTCCTATAACGCGATTATAGGAAGGACATGGTTGCACAAGATGAGAGCAGTCTCCTCGACTTATCACCAGATGGTGAAATTCCCAGGATCGAATGGGGTTGAGGTACTTAGAGGCAACCAGAAAGTGGCCTAACAATGTTTGATTTCTATTATTCCCACCACGTTCATACGTTAGAAGTACCAGATCAACCAACTATCGAGGATGTTGGAAGAAGCCCGACAGAAAAAGTGGTTGAAGGCTTGGAGAAGATTCAGATCAACGAGACTGATCCTGAACGATATTTCTTAATCGGAGAATCTTTACAAGCAGACGAAAAGGCTGAATCAATAAGATTTCTGAAAGAATATGTTGATGTATTTGCATGGGTACCAAAGGAGATGCCCAGAGTGGATGCAGGTGTGATCTGTCACCATTTAAATGTTGATCCTCAACATAAGCCAATCGTTCAGAAAAAACGGAGGGCAGCTGTGCAGCATGTGGATGCAGTTATCGAAGAGGTCGATCGTTTGCTGGAGGCCAAAGCAATACGTGAAGTCTACTACCCATAGTGGTTATCCAACACCGTTGTGGTGAAGAAAAAGAATGGAAAGTGGCGAGTCTGCGTAGACTTCACAGACCTGAACAAAGCCTGTCCAGAGGATAGCTTTCCTCTTCCAAGGATTGACCAGTTGGTTGACGCAACTGCTGGTTACGAGCGAATGAGTTTTCTCGATGCATATCGAGGATATCATCAGATTGCTATGTTTGGACCTGATCAAGAGAAGACCTCATTTATCACACCACGAGGGTTGTACTGCTATAGTGTTATGCCGTTTGGGCTAAAGAATGCTGGGGCAACTTACCAAAGGCTTGCAATCATCATGTTCAAGAAGCTCCTTGGAAAGACTATGGAAGTTTACATAGACGATATGGTGGTGAAAAGTCAAGATAAATGGGGGCATATAGCAGATTTAAAAGAAGCTTTTGAAATCTTGAGGAAATACAAACTGAAACTCAACGCCTCGAAATGTGCATTTGGAGTTGATTCAGGAAAGTTCCTGGGCCATTTGGTAACCATGAGAGGGATTGAGGCTAACCCCGATCAAATTGCTGCCCTACAAAGGCTTCAGAGTCCAAAAAACACTAAGGAAGTCCAAAGGTTGACTGGAATGGCTGCAGCACTTAATAGATTTATTAGCAGGTCAAGTGGCAAATGCAGACCCTTCTTTCAGTTATTGAAAAAGAGGGAGGGATTCGAATGGGGAGCAGAGTGTGAACAAGCCTTCCAGGACATGAAGAAGTATCTGGCCGAGCCCCCACTTTTGTCAACCCCACAGCCAGGTGAGTCTTTAATTTTGTACTTAGCTGTTTCCGAGCATGCAGTAAGTGTAGTCCTGTTGAGAGATTTGGGGATCGAACAAATCTCTATTTATTATGTTAGCAAAACGCTACTGGATGCAGAGACGAGATATCTGCCCTTAGAAAAACTTATCCTGGCACTTAGGACAGCCACAAGGAAACTGCCACACTACTTCCAAAGCCATAGGGTTGTGGTTTACACAGAGTTTCCATTAAAATCACTGCTACAAAAAGCAGACTTCTCGGGAAGGATCTCGGCGTGGTTAGTCGAGTTAAGTTAGTACGAAATTGATTATCAGCCGCGCACGGCAATCAAAGGCCAAGTATTGGCTGATTTTATGGCAGAATTCTCGCCTGCAATAGCACATTTGCCTCCTACGAGAAAGGAGCTGGTAACAGGGCCACCTGCAAAGAAGAACCAGGCCCCAGCCGAACAGGATCCCTTGGAATGGAAGCTGTTTGTTGACGGATCAGCATGTAACACAGGGTCAGGGATTGGGATTGTGCTTTTTCCCCCTGATGGAGTGATGTTGGAGCTGTCTGTTCGGCTAGGGTTTAGTGCGTCAAACAATGTGGCGGAGTACGAGGTACTCTTAGCTGGATTGAGAAGTGCAAAGACCCTAAAAGCAGAACGGGTTAGGGTGTATTGTGATTCACAGCTTGTGGTTAACCAGCTGTCCGGGGAATATAAAACCCAAAGTGAAAAGTTGGTAGCCTACGTACAGGTAGCCAAAGACCTGCTTGATACCTTCGAAAGGGTATACATTGAATAGATAAGTTCTGGACAGAATGCTCATGCAGATTCGTTAGCTTGGTTGGCTGCAGCAGTACCAACTGAGTTCAAAAGGAAGGTGGCAGTAGAATATCTGACTGAGCCGAGCATTGGGAGAAGCGTGGAGATGGTCTTGGACGTGAACCAAGGACCAAGTTGGATGGACCCAATTGTGGAGTTTTTACGAGATGAAACACTCCCTTCTGACAAAAAGGAGGCTCATAAAATAAGGACCAAATCTACTCGATTTTGGTTATCCCCAGAGGGAAAATTATATAGGAAGTCTTTTACAGGACCCTATTTACTTTGTGTGCATCCTGAAATGGTGCAAAAGTTCCTCCACGAGATTCACGAGGGAACATGTGTAAGCCATGCTAGGGGCAGGTCCATAGCCCATCGAGCAATCACCCAAGGTTATTGGTGGTCGTACATGCAAGAAGATGCTAAGGTATACGTAAAGATTTGTGAGAACTGTCAAAAATTCTCACCAATGATTCGAACACCCGCCGAGGATCTGGTGCCTTTGACGAGTCCCTGGCCGTTTGCTCAATGGGGAATGGACATCGTGGGTCCATTGCACAAAGCAACTGGGAACCGAAAATTCCTGCTAGTTGCAACAGACTATTTTACTAAGTGGATTGAGGCAGAACCACTGGCCAAAATCACTGAACCTATAATAGAAAGGTTCGTGTGGAAGAGCATCATTACTCGTTTTGGGGTACCATACTCATTGATTACAAACAATGGATCACAATTTCAGAAGAAATTCAAAGCATTCTGTGCTCAGTATGGAATAAGGAATTATTACTCGACTCCAGCCTACCCTCAAAGTAATGGACAGGCAGAGGCTTCCAATAAAACAATCCTTGACGGGATCAAGAAAAGGCTGGACAAAGCTAAAGGGAAGTGGCCTGACGAGTTGCCATTAGTGTTGTGGGCTCACCGAACAACGCCTAGGAGGTCTACGGGAGAGACCCCCTATTCATTGGCCTATGGAACAGAGGCTGTTATACCTCTTGAAGTTGGTCTTCCGACCAATAGGACTGCACTAGTCGAAAATGGGGGCAATGATAGGGCCTTTGAGATTGAGCTTGATCTCGTCGAGGAGAGGAGAGAAAGGGCCTTAATTCATCTGGCTTCCTACCAGGAACAGCTGATGAAAAGCTATAATAAGCATGTTCACCCTCGAGAATTTGGTGTTGGAGACCTAGTACTACGGAAAGTGCTCGGCAATACCAAGGTGGCCAACAAAGGCAAGCTTGGGGCCAACTGGGAAGGCCCGTATCGAGTTATCGAGATTGTGGGCATAGGGGCCTATAAATTGGCAGATTTGGATGGTAATCCAATTCCGAGGCCTTGGAATGTCCATAATCTACGAAAATTCTTTGTTTAGAAGCTTTTAAAGTTCTATTTTAGATCGCACTCCGTGATTGTGTGGGAATTACGAATATAATTCCCTTGTTCTAGTTTTGTTATTTTAGTTGCAAGGGGTACGAATAACGTCCTCTTGAGTTTTACAAATTTTCAATAAAGTCACTTTTTTTCAGTATGACTGCCATCATCTTAGTATTTGTTTTAAAAATACGAACTACGAGATTAGTTTCCCTCATTCGTATTGGGGAGCAGGGGACAGGCACTTATTCATTTAAGTACGTGAAACTTAAACACATTTTTAAACTTTAACAAGTATGAGAACACTTGTCTGCCTTGTTTAAGTACGTGAAACTTAAACGCAAGTATGAAACACTTGTATGGATAAGTACGTGAAACTTAACAAGTATGAAAACACTTGTATGTTTGTTCTTAAGTACGTGAAACTTAACAAGTATGAAAACACTTGTATGTTTGTTCTTAAGTACGTGAAACTTAACAAACACTTGTATGGATAAGTACGTGAAACTTAACAAGTATGAAAATACTTGTATGTATGTTCTTAAGTACGTGAAACTTAACAAACACTTTTATGGATTTTTAAGTACATGAAACTTAATTTCAGTTCAAACAAGTACGAGACACTTAGAACGTTTACAAGTATGAAATACTTGTATGGATTTTTAAGTACGTGAAACTTAAAATTCATAAGTACGAGATACTTAGAGCATTTGTTTCCAAGTACCTGAAAGCGTACAAGCAATGATGATTCACAAGATTTGCTCAGTATTGAAAAAGCAAACAAAGAGATCAAACGTATGAAATACTTTGACAAAGTCTGTTTGCATCCGAATATATGCAAACAAAAAGGTCAGCCGAGCAAATGATATGGTTTTGCCACAAAGGGCCGAATACCTGTGTTACCAAAAACAAACAAGAGAGTACTGATGCCACGCAGGGCTCATAAATCACGGTCACGTAGGACCAGCCAAATTGTTTTAAAGGAGTTCTCAAGCAAACTTACCAAAACATTAGTCCAGGTTTTGGACATCTAAGTGTGTTCTGTCTTGTTCCTCCGTTGTGGTATCACCATCGGTTGCATTCTCCTCCAAGTCAATGGGCTCAAGGGAAGAAACCCGAGCAGGTGATTGAGCAGGGTGCACAACAGTAGCCGTGTCTTCTTCAGCATTGGCAAATTCTTCGATCTGCTATTCAATGTCATCTACTGGATGCTCCGCTGGTTCTTGAATGACCTGAGCACGGGTGCTCGGCAAATCATTATCTTCCCAGAGGGGAGAATCTTCTGCAACCCCCATTTTTGTCAAGCACGCCTCCCAGCAAGCAGCCCAGATCTGATCTTGGATGGCTGGCATCTGCTTCACATAACTGGAAGTGGTAGCATCAAAGCCCTTCTGGTATCCATCTTCATAGGCCGCCTTTTTTGTACTGTCAATTTCGGACAGTGCTTGATTGAGACCCTCCTCGGCAATTTCAAGCTTTTCCTTGGTTCCTGCTGCTTCTAGCTTTGCCTTGTCTCTTTCTTTCTCCAGCCTTGTCATTGTTTGAATTTGCCTTGTGTTATCTCTCAAAAGCCTGTTGCGCTCTTGTTCGACCTCTTGATATTTTTGGCCCATTACGACCATTTTTTGGATAAACTAAGGAATACCAAAAGAGTTAATGATCAGAAATAATACAAGGATCAAAATTTGATTGAAAGAAAGTTCTAAGATTGAACGAGAGTCATCGTTGTTACCTTTATACCACTGACGAGACCAGTGGCTACAAGACGATCTGGTAGGGATCCAGATTCTTTCTGCAAATCAACTGGGAGCAGCAACCCTTGAGCCAGGGCAAGTGCTGTTTCTGATGAACTAGCACTGTCTCCAACGTGAACAGGACGGTCTCCCCTAGTAAATGGAGGAGTCCACGTCTGGGGGAGGATTTGGGTAGTTGGTGAAGTAGGGTGATGAGTCTCAGTATCTGCTTGAGAAGCAGTGCCCGTTGGATCCTCGACCTAGGGCGTTTATCCCGATGAGCATCGGCAGCTTCAAGGGAACTATCGTGTTCCCGAGGAGAAGAAGAAGATCGTGTTGATCCTCTATTACGACGTGATCGTGGGGGGGGGGGGGGGGGGGGGGGGGGGGGGGCGCGCCAGTTGATGCTACCCTACTGGCAGCACCACATCCCCGTGTGGAGACAGTGAGTAGAGAGCTGAGGTTTAGAGGCTGACGTGTCATAGTGCTTGAGTGTGGAGGAGATGGAGAATAACCTGAAGAGGAGGATTGGCTGGTAACACGGTTGGGAGCTGGTTGTTCAGATTGTGGTTGAGAGGCAGCCTGTCTCAGTAAAGGTCTTCGAAGTCTCACCCGAGGTAACGGAACGCCTTCTGAAATAGGGATTTCACCCAATTGACCGGCTATTGTCACTCCAGCGTTAGCTCTTCTGCTCCTCGGTTGGGGAGCAGTTGATGTAAAGGCAGCACTAGTGCTGGGGTGGGCAAGCCTCCTGTCAATGACCCCTCTATACGAAGGGTTGTATCCCAGCAGTATGTCAGTGTCACGACCCCGACCTGCTGTTCGGGTACCAGGTATGCCTGTATATTTCAAAAGCTTGTTGATGTCCTCTGTTCGGACGTAGCTCGGCTCTCTTCTGGGGCGCTTGTTAGCATTTTCAGCTGCAAGATCGAAATTCAAAATTGCAATTAGACACATAGAAAAACTACGAGAAGACAGTAAACGAGAATTACAAAGCAAAAATGAGGAGCATACGTGGGTATCCCCATATGTGGGGGCAGTGGAGGCCCACCACCTGACCATCCTCTCCTAGTGGCTCAAAGGCTCCAGTGATGTAAAGGAAATCAATCTCATGATCCCGAGCAGAGTCTGGCAGGTTTCGCACGAGACGCTTTTCTGCCCTTCTAACTTTGAAATAGTATGTATTGTATTCAGGGTTTAGTACAATGTTGTACCACCACTGAATATCCCAAATTCCTAGCTGGGTCTCTAGAATCCTATTTAAAGCAACTACTCCCATTATCAGCCTAAAAACATTTGTTGATACTTGCATAGGGGTAAGACGATACCAGTTTAGGATCTGGCGAAGTAGTGGATGAAGGGGAAATCGGACTCCACCTTCGACAATGGCCACGATAGGGATACACATTCTATCCCATGAGCCACCATCCCTATCTGCACCTAAAGGAGCGAGTTCGAGTCCTACATTATCAGGAATCTCATATTCTGTTCTAAATGCCGCCATGGCAGCAGGGGTGTCGCAGAGCTTCCTAAATTTACTAGGTTTTGGATCATGTTCATCCGCCATGAGTATACTCGAAGAAAAAAGTAAAACTGAAAATGGGCGCGACTGAAACCCTAGAAATGACCCAAAATCTGAGAATGGGATCTCAGATGGAGACTAATGGAACAAAGGGAGAAACCTTAGTGGGAAACCTAAACGAGAGAAATAGAGATCTTACGAGTTTAAATGAAAAGATTCCTGTGACACGAGCAAGTTGCAGGCGGCGGCTATGGCGGAAGAAAGGGAGTTTTTCGCCTGAAGAAGACAAGACAAAGCTCTGAGGTTTTGAATAAAAACCCAAAGAAAACCCCTTTTAGGGATTTAAGTGAAAGAGACGGAGACGAAACGTCTCTTCTCACGTCGTTACAAGTTAAAGTAAACGGAAAGCAGAAACCGTTCTGACGCCGTTTCATAGAACGTCATTTCGAAATTAATGATAGGCATACGAAACGTGCCACGTGGAGTTTATACCTCGAAATGGTATAATGACAAAGGCGCCAAAGAGCATAAATAAGTATTAAAAACTATGACTGCTCGGTATCACAGGAAGTTCAGGTCTAAACGTTTTTCTCTAAAAGCTTCACCCATTACCCCCGAACAGTGGAAAATAGGTAAAGCTGGGGAGCAATTGTAGGGAGGTATTCCCAAATAGGTAAATCTAGTTGCCGAACACGTGAGAAATTGAACATGACTGATCGCCGGTCAGTGCTTTGAACAGCGATAAGGGCCAATGACATGAGAAGTCATGGGTATAAACTGACTGTTCGGCAGATAGTGACATTCCGATTACCTTGGACCAAGTTACTTGTGAAGTAGCTGGTCCAAGCAGACTGTTCGGTTATGATACAGCCGAACAGATGAAGTAAGAACCAAGCACGTGATACGAGGGATCACGGGTTGAAAGCAATGCAATTGATATCCGAACAACTGGTACGTGGGACCATAGTTTGAATATAGATAGGACAGTTATCATGCTAGACAATGTTCGGCTATATGGACCAGTAACATGAGAAGTGATTGGTCCAGATAGTCTGTTCGGCGATGAGACAGCCGAACAAAGAAAGAAATCCAATCAGATATTGGAATAAAGGGAACATTCTGGAAGGGTCCAGAAACAGTGGTATTCCGTTAAGGGATGAGATCCCAAGAATATAGGATCTGAGAAAGATACCCAACGAGTATGGGATGCTCGGCTCTTTATGGAAAAGAATCCGAGAAGGACTCTTTTCTAATAAACTGAAAAAGGAAACGAGAATCCTTTATATCCTGGGTTTCCTATACGAGTTAGGAATCCCAGGGTAATAGGGATGCTTGGCCAGCAAGCATATGCAAATCTATAAATATGAGGTAAACCTAGAGGCAAAAGGTACGCAATACATTGCATTATTCGATATTTCCTACTGATAATTAGGGTTTCATTAGTACGAGATACTAACAAAGGCATCGGAGGCCCTTTGCCACGAGAGGCAAAGGTGTACTCACCCCTGTCTATTTTGTAGATTAGGGTTCCGACGATGAATTAGGGTTCCGGTGAAAAGGCACAAATAAGCCGTTGCAATCCATGGTGATCCGAAGCATCAATTGTTTTCACCCCCCTACAATATATATATATATATATATATGTACTTGTACTAGGAGAGAGAGAGAGAGAGAGAGAGCCGTGAGAGAGAAAGGGGGAGAGGCCGAGAGAGAAAGAAGAGAAGAGAGAGAGTTGGCCGCGAGAGAGAGAGAGAGAGAGAGAGAGAGAGAGAGAGAGAGAGGAAGGAAGAGAAAGAAAGATTTGGTTGTACATTGACATTGATCTTCCATGATCTTTTTCATTTGTATGGTTATTTACTTTCCTAGCAAATCTATCTCCCATTGTCCTTTTATGTTTGTTTAAACACCAAATCTTGTACAACCCCTCCTTTCCTCCACCAAATCTTCCAAAATCAAATCCAACGTACCAAAATCTAGCCATGCAAGCCTAGAACTAGGCCTTGATCTTTCAAAGGAAGCTTGACAAATTGAATAAAAAAGAGAAAATCCAAGATATATATAGAGAGAGAGGGGCCGGCCATGGGAAGAGAGAGAGGGAGAAATTTGGCTATAAATAGGACCCTTGTCCAAGCATTCAACTCACACCTTCACCTAGCAACTTCTCTCTCTAGAAAAAAACTTGTATTCTTCCTTTGTTCTTGCTTAGTTCTTCTTGTTCTTGAAGTTTTTCTTGTGTTCTTCAAGAAACTCGTCCTAAGCCGCCACTAAACCGCCACCCGACCACCCTCTCGATCCAAAAGTAGTAGTAGTAGTAGTCAGGATCTAGTTTCAAGAGAAACCTTTCTCTTTCGAAGCTACCATAAGCATTCCGTAGGAAGTTATTCCGCACGATCACCGACGTACTTTCCGTAGCCGCCCTACCGCCAAGAAGAAAGGTAGAATCCCTTGTTCCCCTAACTCTACGTATAGAACCGTATGTTAGAAAGTAGAATGTCTTTACTCTTTATAAACATGTGTTGTTTTGAACTTTCCACAAAAGAGGAAAGAATGGATTTTTGAAAGATAGAAACTTATCGCTTGTTTAGAAATATTCGTATTTTGATCTTTAAAATGGTTATGAGCATGCTTACATGAATTGCTTGTATTATTTGTGGTATAATATTAAGTTGGAGGATCTTGCTAGTTTAGTTTCAAGATTTCAATGAATGATTTATGATTACTTTTGTGAAAAGTCCTACCGCGGAGTCAATGCATGAAAACAAGACACGGAAAACGAGAAAGTAAAAACATGACACCTAGGGTGTGGTTAAGGAAAAGGTGTGTTTTGACTCGGATAAAATATTTTTGAAACTACAAAATGGCCGGACGTAGTAGCCATTGTGTGGGTGTATTTTTCGAAAACCCAATGGGAACCCGGAGCGGGGGAACCGAGGGTTTTGAATTGTGGATTGGTTATCCGTGGAGAGGAGCCAATGCCAAATTCAATGATTTTGTGTGCCAATGGGAACCCGGAGCAGCGGAACCATTGTGAGGTTGTGTGCGTTCCCATGGGAACCCGGAGCGGTGGAACCATGGTGAGGATATCCTCGGGAACCTGGAGTGGCGGAATCGAGGTATGGCTTGGTTATCCATGGAGTGGAGCCAATACAAATTTTGTGTGCCAATGGGAACCTGGAGCGGCAAAACCGAGGTTGGGTGTGTAAAAACGATTTTGGGAATCATGATTTGGAAAAGGAAAAATGGAAAATGGTGACACGGTCCACGATGAGTCGCGTAGGAGATACTCAGAAAACCATGGACACAAACGATAGTTGATTAGCGAATGTGGATGTGTCATTGTGAACTGTTTTGTCAAATATGCATGTATTATGTGGAAATCGTTAGTATTATGATCTACTGCTTGTAAGTTAATGGTTAGTGGGTATGGGTTATTCTATTGAGCTTTTGTAGCTCATGGTGTTACCTTTGGTGACCCTGACATATTATATCGGTGGCGACGCTGGTATAATGTGTCAAACTTTGTAGATGAACAGGGTGAGCTATACCCCTTGGAGGCTTTTGGAGTCGAAGAGCTGGCTAAGATGGAAGAACAAGCGGAGCTGTAGTTAGAAACCTTAGTTTCCCTTCCCTTGTGTAATGAAAGTACTCTTACGGAGGTTATGATGTAATAAAGAGCCAGACTCTCTTTGTTTTGTAATAAAATTGTCTATTTAACGTACCCAGAATTGGGGGCGTTACAACACCGCTTTGAACGTTGAAGATGTAACGCCCCGAATTTTGGGTACGTTAAGAAGACATTTTATTCATAAAATCAAATGGAGTCTGGCTCGTTATTACAATAAAACTCTCATGAGAGTACTTTTATTACACAAGGGAAGGGAACTAAGGTTCCTAACTACAGCTCCGCCTGCTCCTCCATCTGAGCCAGCTCTTCAGCTCCAAAGGCCTCCAAGGTGTACTGCTTACCTTGATTATCTACAAAGTCTGACACATTATACCAGCGTCGCCACCGATATAATATGTCAGGGTCACCAAAAAGGCAACACCGTGAGCTACAAAGCTCAGCAGAAAAATCTCATACCCGCTAACCCATATCTTACAAATAACAGGTTAAACAATCATCGATTTCCACATGATACATATATACGCAGCTAACAATGACACATCCACATTCGTTTAATCAACTATCGTTGGTGAGCTACAAAACTATCATCGTAGACCATGTCAACATTTTCATTTACAAAACAATTTCTCAAAAATCATTTGTTTAACTCACACAATTTGCATTGGCTCCGTACCGCGGATAGCCAAGCTACACACCCAACCTCGGTTCCGCCGTTCCGGTCTCCCGAGTATCCTCACAATGGTTCCGTCGTCCCGGGTTCCCATTGGCACACAAAACTTGCATTGGCTCCTCTCCGCAGATAACCAAGCCATATTACCAATGAGGCTACCACGTCCGGCCGCATTGGCAATCTTCATAATGGGCTACCAAGTCCAGCCACATTGTGGTTTTCACAATCCACGCAATGGGCTACCAAGTTTGGCCACATTACGAGTTTTCATACACACAACGGGCTACCAAGTCCGGCCACGTTGCGATTTTCACAATCCACACGATGGGCTACCACGTCTGGCCACATTGCGGGTTTCCATACACACAATGAGCTACCAAGTCCGGCCACATTGCGGTTTCAAAACACATCTCATCATTATCCACACCCTAGGTGTCATGTTTCTACTCTCTCGATTCTCGTGTCTCGTTACATGCAAAGACTCCGCGGTGGGACAAAAATAAGCATGAATCATTCTAACAAGATCATCCAATTCTATATTACTTATCACGCTCAATCACTACTTATAGCATAACGCCACATGTACGGACGTCTTTGGAGTGAAATCACTTATGCTTAATCACACCACAAGTAATACAAGCAATTCATACATGCCTACTCATAATCATCTTTAAAGATCAAAATACAAATATTTCTAAACAAACGATAAGTACGTAAATAAAGATAACCTACTTTATACTTGAGTAAGTAAGTAAATAGGAAGTAAGTAAGGATTTCCTTACTTATACGTTGAGTTAGTGGTCAAGGGGTTCTACGTTATACGTTGAGTTAGTGGACAAGGGATTCTACCTTACTTCTTGGCGGTCGGGCGGCTACGGAAAGTACGTCGGCTATCGGACGGAGTAACTTCCTACGGTATGCCTTCGGGTAGCTTCGAAAGAGAAAGGTTTCTCTCAAAACTTCTTCTTGACTAACACTACCCTACTTTATGGATCGAAGGGTGGTCGGGTGGCGGTTTAGTGGCGGCTTTGGATGAGTTTCTTGAAGAACTCAAGAACAACTCAAGAACATGAATGAAGAACAAAGGAAGAACAAAGGAATTCTAGAGAGAAGGAAGAGCAAAACTTGAAGGTGTGAGTTCAATGCTTGGAATGGGGTCCTATTTATAGAAAAACCTTGGCTCTCTCTCCTCTCTTCAGGGCCCCCCCCCCCCCCCCCCCCCCCCCCCCCCCTCTCTCTCTCATTCTTCAATTTTTGACACTTGTCAAGCACTTATGGAAGGTCAAAGGCTAACCCTAGGCTTGCATGGCTAAATGGTGTACCTTGGATGGATTATGGAAGATTTGTTGGAAGATTTGGAGACAATGGTACAAGATTTGGCTTTAAACAAATCATAGAAGTACAAATGGAGGTTAATGGAGGGCTAGTTTCTTAGCTAGGAAGGAAGATTCACCCATGGATTTGAAAGGATGAGGAAGGTCAAGTCAAGGTACCACAAAATTTCCTCTCTCTTTCCTCCTCTCTCTCTCTCCTTTCTCCCTCCTCTCTCTCGGCACCTCTCTCTCTCTCTCTCTCTCCCTAGTACACTTATATATATATATATAAGTGTACTAATGTACTCTAGGAAGATCAACTCCCCAATAAATTAATCCAATTGGGTACAAAACCCCAATATAAAATAATATAGGAGTACTTAGGAAAATCTTAGGTTTTAAAGACTACCAAGTACTAGCATAATAAAATATTTGTACCTCATCCCATGGGGTTTTTGAAAAAGACTAGTTTATTAAACCTATGTACTTAGTTGAAAGAATAAGGCTATTACCCAATGGATAATAAATATCCTAACTTTTATTATCCAATGGACAATAGTAACTAGGGAACTTTTTATAATAAAATAATCAAAATTGTCCTTTTAGGAAATTATAAAATTCCATTTATGAGTACTTGATATTCTAGCAAAGAATATAAAATTTAGGGTTTCTATTATCCAATGGATAATAGTTCTCCTAACATTTATTGTCCAAAGGACAAAGAATAAATCCAAAATAATAAAAGAAAATAAATAAGAAATTTCTAGGGTTGAAAAGGTTGACTAGTCAAATCAACTTTATTGGAAGGTTCCCTAGTCACATCGGTACTTTATTTGGTCAAAAGACTCTTTTATCCAAGGGTCACTAACTTCCCTAACGGTTATTACCCAATGGATAATAATTCTCCTTGCGGTTAATAACCAATGGATAAAAAGAGTACAAGTACCTTTTATTAAAATAAAATTTTGAAAAGACTACATGTACTTTTTTTTTTAAAAAGTTTATTGTTCGATGGACAAAAATTACTCTAACCATTATGGACCAATGGGTAAAGGCAAAAGTTTCAAAAGATCCAGAAGGTTCATCTAGTAACTAGGTAAGTTGGTTGCTCGGTTCCTCCAACTAGTTGGTTAGAAACTAACTAAATTGATCAAGTAGGGTTTTTAGTCGAGACCAAAATCTAACTACGACGAAAATTAACAAGAAATCATATAGCCACTCAAGAGAAAATAAGTAATTCAATAAAATTCAAATTTTTAACGAAATTTTTATCGACCAAAATTGAGGGGCGTTAAAGAAGAAAATTCCAAAAATGGCAAATCATGGATCAAGTTGATGGAATGTGACCGAATCTCACGAAGAGACTGCCTACGTATCCTTTTTCAAGGAATCAGGTCAAAACGTAGTTCAAGCTTAGGTTCGATCGAGTATTTTTGCCCTCCATTTATGCTCTAACTTTTGCCTAGTGCCGCCACTTCGGGTTTTCGGCCTAGCAATCTTTGATTGACGCCTATTTATTTTTGCCTAGACCGCCTCCTTAGGTTTTCGGTCTAGCAGGCTTGCTCTATTTTTTGCTTGGAACCAGTCACCCTTGTGATTTTCGGTCCAACGATCTTCTCTCAGGGATAGTAATGCTTGAGTTGATCCAGGTTGACCAAGGTACTAAATTCGTTGCCGTCGAGGTCAATGAGTTGAGCTGTTCCCCCAGAAAGGATAGTCTTGATTATGTAAGGTCTGGGGCGCTTTGGTCGGAACTTGCCGCGGGGATCGAACACAGGCGCCCGAATCTCCTTCGTAACCATGTCTCCCTCAACCAAGTCCCTAGACTTTACCTTCTTGTTGAATGCCCGTGCCATCCTTCGCTGATACCCCTGAACATGGTACAAGGCACAGAGTCTCCTCTCATCGAAGAGCATGAGTTCCACAAACCTCCCGCTGAGCCATTCAGATTCTGTGAGTCCACATTCTGCCATGATTCTTAATGACGGTACCTCAAGCTCAATGGGGAGTACTGCTTCCATCCCGTAAACTAGAGAATCAGGTGTTGCCCCTATCGATGTTCGAATTGACGTTCGATACCCCCAAAGCGCTAGAGGTAGTTGCTCATGCCAGTCCCGGGCAAATTCAGCAAATTTTTTGATAATCGTCTCAATATTCTTGTTTGCTGCTTCGACAGCTCCATTCGTTTGAGGACAATAGACAGTCGAGTGATGGACCTAGATCTTGAATTCCACAAAAAGTTCCAAAACCATGCCTTTGAAGTGAGTCCCATTATCTGATATGAATGCCTGAGGTACACCGTATCGATAGATAATGTTCTTTCTGATAAAGTGAGCAACCTAAACTGCCGTTAGGGTTTTGTAGGATTCAGCCTCCACCCACTTGGTAAAGTAATCTATCGCTACTAAAATGAACCTATGACCATTTGAAGCAGACGGCCAGATCATGCCAATGACGTCAATGCCCCACACAGAAAAAGGCCAAGGAGAAGTCATGCCAAAGAGGTTAGAAAAAGGAACATGCATTAAGTTGGCATGGATCTGGCACTTGTGACAACGTCATACATAATCCACACACTGAGACTCCATGGTAGACCAGAAGTAACCATGTCGTAGGATCTTCCTAGCAAGCATGACACCACTCATATGAGGACCACAAACTCCTTCATGAACTTCTACCATGATCTTTACGGCTTCAGAACTATTGACACAGAGTTTGTGCATCCCACAATGTGATCTCTTGTATAACTTCCCTCCACAAAGAATATACTGGGCGGCCAGCCTTCATAACACGAGTTGATCCTTTTTAGAAGCTTCAACCAGATACTCCCCACTTTCAACAAAATTCCATATGTCATGGTACCAGGGTAGGCCATTATCTACATCATCGATGGCGTTGACATACTGATAGGCAGGACAGTCCCGTTGTTTGATCAGAATAGGGCGGAGTTTGACACCCAAAGAAAGTTCGACCATAGAGGTCAAAGTTGCCAAGGCATCGGCAAATTTATTCTTCAAGCGGGGAATGTGAGTGAAGGTAACGTTGTTAAAACGAGGAATAAGATCTTCCAAGTCTTGATGATAAGGCTTCAATTTTTCTTCGCGAACTTTCCAGTCCCCTTTAGCCTGAGACACAACAAGATTAGAATCACCAATGACCTCGAGTTTTTCCACGCCGAGGGTGAGAGCAGCCTCCATACCAACAATACAGGCCTCATACTCAGCTTGGTTGTTTGTGACATCGAAATTGAGCTTGAACGCAAGCGGAATATGAGAGCCGTCAGGCGTAATCAACAATACTTTGATTCCGTATCCTTTCTGATTGGCCGACCCATCAAAGTAGAGTGTCCACACATCTTTGACAACTGTTAGCACTTCCTCATCTGGGAACACGAAATCTGAGTCCTCTGGTCCATCAACAGGGTGTTCAGCCAAAATTTCCGCAACTGTTCGCCCCTCGACAGATTTCCTTGTAATGTACTCGAGGTCAAATTCCGCCAATAAGAGCAACCAACGTGCTAACTTACCAGTAAGCGTTGGCTTCTCAAACAGAAACTTTAGAGGATCCATTCGAGAAATTAACTTCACTGGATAAGTGAGCATGTAGTGTCTCAACTTTATAGAAACCCAAACAAGAGCCCAACATGTCTTTTCCAAAGCTGTGTAGCATTCTTCACATCCGACCATCTTCTTGCTTAAGTAATAAATGGCTTTTTCGACACCCTTATCTCCTTCTTGAGCTAGTAAACACCCCATAGATGAAGGATTCACAGACAAATAAAGTATCAAGGGTTTCCCGGGAACCGGCGGCATGAGAACCGGAGGATTCTGCAAGTAATTCTGAATAGACGTGAAAGCCGCTTGACATTTGTCGATCCATACGAATGGGGTGATCTTCTTTAGGAGACGAAACATCGGCTCGCAAGTCAAGGTTAACTTGGCGATGAATCTGCTAATGAGCTGAACCTTCCCCAAAAAGCTCTGCACTCCCTTTTCAGACTCTGGTGGCTTCATTTCAAGTACAACTTCAATCTTTGACGGGTCAACTTCAATCCCACAAGTAGTGATAAAAAAGCCAAGCATTTTACCTGCTGTGACTCCAAAAGTACACTTCTGCGGATTGAGACGCATTCTATACTTATGGAGTCGCTCGAAGAACTTTCGGAGAACGGAGATATGCCTTGCACGAGTTTTTGACTTGGCAATCATGTCATCCACATAGACTTCAACCTCTTTGTGCATCATGTCGTGTAAAATGGTCGTAGCAGCGCGCTGATAAGTAGGACCAGCATTCTTCAAACCAAAGGCCGGCATAACCAAATAGCAGTAAGTCCCCCATTCAATGATGAACGTCGTTTTCTCACGGTCTTCTGGTGCCATGAGAATCTGATTATAATTTGAGAAGCCATCCATGAACAAAAACATGACATGCCCTGCTATATTATCAACAAGCACATCGATATGTGTTAAGGGAAAATCATCTTTAGGACTTGCTTTCCCTGAAATCGACGCATACACGGATTTGTCCATTCTTTTTGGGAACGGGAACAATATTGGCAACCCAAGTAGGATATTGAGAAACCATAAGAAAACCGGCATCAATCTGCTTAGTGACCTCATCTTTGATCTTCTGCACCCAATCCGACCTCATCCGCCTTAGTTTCTATTTTATGGGTTTAGCATCTGGCAGTAGAGAAATTCGATGCTCCACTATCTCTAGGCCAATGCCAGGCATGTCTTGATGAGACCATGCAAAAATATCACCAAACTCCGCGAGCAGTTCTTTGAAATCCTGATATTCCTCCAAGGACAAAGTGGAGCCCACTTGAACCATTCGGGGATCGCTCTCATCTTTCAAGTTTAAAGAAATTACTTCTTCTTTTAATGGCTGAGCATGCCTTTGATCTTCCCTTTCGATGAAGGCACGAACTTCCTTGGGAATATCCCCATCGAAATCTATCCCCTCATCGTCAGGGTCGACACAGTTTATATATAAATCATCAAAGTAGTCAGAAGTAGATTCTTTCATTCCAAAAGACCCCTCAGGGCTACCAAGTACAGCAGAGTCAAACTCAAAATAAAAGCTATGACGTGGAGGGCCAAAAGGCACAAACTCTGACTCAGAGCTAGATTTAGACTCAAAAGACTCTGTGTCAGACTCAAACACGTCATCAATGCAAGTTAAACGCGGTTCGAAAATGCAATTTTTTAGGCTACTCTTGGCTTCTGTAATAAGGGAAGTGGGATCCTTGAGGGCATCGGGCCCAAGCATGAGCACTTCGGCTTCTTCAGCCTCCTCAGCCAAACCCACTTGGGAGAAGTCATGGAACAACTGCTCCAAGCTTCCTGGATTGAAAGATCCCAGCCAGTCAGCCCTGACCTTCGGTTGGCTGGGCTTCTTCTTGAATTCCATCCTTGCTGGCTCCTCATCGCTGTCCGACCAGGTGTCGTTAGCAAAAATCTCAAAACCCGGTAGCATCTCCCCGGTCTCTGAATCGATAAAGGGCTCAGCCTGCCCTGTGTAAACAGTGTTTCCCTTCTCGCACATGAAGTAGCTATCAGGATCACCGTAGAGGGTTCGAGGTTTTCACGTACATTTCCTTCTTTTGGCATCATTGGCTAAGGCGATGTACCCCAAACCAAAGCGGCCCTCGCAGGAAGGAAAGGTAGGGAATTCTGGGATCCCTTGTTGGTGAATCCCTAAGCCCAACCCAGGTAGATAGGACATCCTCCTCATAATATCCAAAGCAACAGAGCTTCTGATGAAATCCCCGTCCACGTTGATAGCCAAAACTGAACCTGATGTATCAAAAGAAAAACCTCCCAGATCGACGTCCTCCTCGCCATGCATGATTTCTAGAATAGGAGTACCATCTTCTTTGAACAAGCGGATCCCAGAATCCCCATAGATAGTTAATGTGGCAGTTGGAAGTCCCAGCATGATTTTTTGGTGAAGAGTAGAGGGGACAACCATAATATCAGACCTATGGAGCCATGGCCTGCCAAGCAGAAGATTGAAAGTAGCTAGGATGTCGACAACATGGAATTCGACATCCATTTCAAAGCCCTCAACATCGAGCTTGAGCATCAGCGTACCCTCAACTACTCAGTGAGTGCTGTCGTATGCCTTAACAGCGAGATTAGAAGGTGCAAAGTCCTTCTTAGTTAAACCTAGACGATAAGCCACCCTTAAAGGGCAAACATTGATCGCCGAACCATTGTCGATGAGGATAGTCGGAACCCAGAGTCCTCGGCATTTGATAATGATGTGCAAGGGGCGATTGTGGTCGACCCCTTCAAGTGGCAGGTCTTTATCGGTGAAAATCATGGTGTGTTTGGAAGTATGTGGGAGAATTAGAGATATCATCGCTTTAAGGGTGATATCAGCCTGAACCTCAAGGCGGGAGAGAGTGTGGCAAAGTTTCTGACTGTGGGCAGCATGCCATTCGGAAATTTTTCGGCATTTCCAAATGCGAGGGCCCGGAATCGAGGGAGCGCGTGCACTGACGACGAGCGCTCGCAAAATACAGAGTCGCCACTCGGGTTTTGAAGGTTGGACACCAAAGGAACCGTATTTCGAAGCACCTGCCGCGCTATTTGATTTGAAAAAGTTAAGGCACCAGTCCGTCATAACCATATCTGGGTTCAGGAGCTAGGTTACGAGAGGGGAAAGGTTTTAAGGCACCCCTCTCGCCCAATTCGGAGATCAGTCTCTACTTAAGCATTTTGCAAAAATATTTGCGATTCTTCTTTTTTTAAATAATTTTTAGCCAGTTAGGGCGGGGGAATAGTTAATTGGGGATTTAAAACTGTAACACTTTGCAGGATGTGAACAAGATTGTACGAATGAATGATATATGGGAAAATAAATGAGATAAAACCCAACACTGTGACCGGATATCAAAACAGTGCGTTGGCATGAATTTGATACGGGCAGTGGCGAACTTGCATGCATGGGTCCGCCAGCATGCAAGTCAACCGTCGCGCGACTAACTTATACCATCGCGCGATGGTCATATCCTTCCCACAAGTTCAATTTTATCTCCTTCTGGGCTCTGGAAGGACCAGCGCACACCCAGGATCAAACCAAGCAGTTTATATGTACTGAAAGTAAATAATTATTACAAACAGGGATAACAGAAATAAAATAGTACCCATAAACAGTGGGGGTACCAAAACAGAAGCCGTAGACCAAGTTGCCCATGCAAGGGCAATTGCTGGAAATAGGTTGACCATCGCGCGATGGAGTCAGATCATCGTGCGAGGGTCTTGACTGGACTTCCAGGAATTGCTTTGCATGCCTGGGCTCTGAGACATGTTCAGAAGCAACCTAGGGGCATTCCCAAGCCAATGTATAAGAGTTCTAAGTTAAACTACGAATTTTATCATGCAAAACAGCGAATTAGTTTTAGTCATGCTTCACAGTTATTCATAACACTTGTCAAAACAGAAAATAAACTAGCACCCCATCCCCAAGAGGACCATCACGCGCTGATGAGAACCACCGCGCGCGTGACTGGGTCCATCGCGCGTGGGAGTGTTAGTAAACGATTTCCTGTAACCTTGCTGACTTTAAGACCAGGACTGGTATAGATTACCAGCCTTGGCCCTGACAGCCCCCCTCAGGGATCAAAACAGTAAACAGTAGGATATTATACCTTTGCTTGAGTGTTTTGAAAATGGATTGAACAATGTGATGTAGCTTGGAAAATGAGTGTATGGATGTGGTTAGAGCGAGGAGATATCAAGTGTGCTAAGGTTTGTAGAGCTTTTTTTTTTTGCTTGAGAATTGGTAACCTTTTGGAAGAAGAACCATGGGGGGTATATATAGGAGATGAGAGAGTGCTTGGTGGGTGAAGCGCTTAGCCTAGCAACCAGCCAACAAGGCTGGCCACCTTCCCTTGGTGGAGGAAGAGGCCAACAAGGTGATGGGATTGATTGTGAGGGTGGTGCAACCCATGTACCTATAGAACACTATTTAGTCGACGAAAACGGGGTTCCTCAGGACAGTGGCCCCCTAATCATCACAAAATTCAGCCGAAAAAAGGTGAAAGTGACAGGTGTTGACCATCGTGCGATGGAGTGATACCGTCGCGCGACGGTTAAACTAGCCCCACGATGGTCAACATTCAAGGTTTTGACTTTGACCAGCACGTGGCAGATGGATCATCGCATGATGGATCCAATAGATCGCGCGATGGTCAAACCTGAGGTCAGGGTTTTGATTTAGGGTTTTTGTTTTTAGGACGGGCTCCACTCACTCCAAGCTCAAACCATTTCACTCTCAAGACTGTTTTTGATCTGATTCATCATCGGGGAAACAAGAAACCGAAAAACAAAGTAAAACAATTGGAAAACCAGATTGGGGTGTCTACACTGACGATGCTCACGGGAGGAACAGATCAGTTCCCAAATCGATATAACAGCGGGAATCCGCTCAAGTTGTTTTTGAATCATATCCGTATCCAAAGTGCCAATAGGTACCTTAAGTGGTGCTGACCTTGGGAAGGTAGAGGGTTCGTTCCTTTGGTTAGAAGGGTTGGACGAATTTCCAGCCTGCAGATTAGCAGGCTGAAAAATCCGTCCACTCCTCGTAACATTGTGAACATTTCCCAAAAAAGGCACGACCTGAAGGTCTTGATCAATATCCCAGAGGTCAGCAGGGACCTCACCTAGTTTGCGCTTCCCTTTGTCGGTTGCTGGTGCTACTGTAGGCACTTCTGTAAGGGGATGAAAACAATTGATGCTTCGGATCACCTTGGATTGCAACGGCTTATTCGTGCCTTTTCACCGGAACCCTAATTCGTCGTCGGAACCCTAATCTGCAAAACAGACAAGGGGTGAGTGCATCTTTGCCTCTCGTGGCAAAGGCTCTCCGATGCCAAAGTTAATATCACGTACTAGTCAATAAACCCTAATTATCAATAGGAGAATATGAGAATGCAACGTATATCGTCCCTTTATCTCTAGGTTTACCTCATAGTTATAGATTCATGGATGCTTGCCGCCCAAGTATCCGTGTTGCACTAGGTTTCCTACCTCGTATAGGAAACCAGAATATCTTGGATTCTCATTCCATTATCAGTTCATTACCTTAGTCCACTTAGGACTCTTTTCCATAGCTGGCTGAACATCCCACTTTCATTGGGTATCTATTCTAGATCCTATTTCCTCGGGATCTCATTCCTTAATGGAATAACACTGCTTTTAGACCCTTCCAGAGTGTTCTTCCTGCTTTAGCACCTGATTGGAGCTCCTTCCTTGTTCGGCTATCTTATAGCCAAACAGACTGTCTGGACTAGTTTACTTCATACTTTAACTGGTCTTTTATCAATCATTTTGGGCTTACATCTTCTCATGAGCTCTCAATCTGTTTGGCCTTTCTCTAAACCGAACAGACTATTTGGAGCAGTGACTTCGCATGTTACTTCCCCTATTAGATCTATATTATGGCGCCTCATACCATGTATCTTGATTTTATCTGTTCGGGAATACCTCCCTACAATTGCTCCCCAGTTTTGCCATTTTGCCTCTGTTCGGGGGCAATTGGTAAAACTAAAATTTAAATTTGAACTAAGCTTTCAACTCCTTAGATCTCGTGCAGACATGACGTTGATTATTTTGGCGTTTAAATCATCATGTCGTCTCGAGGCAGGAACTCCACGTGGCACGTTCTGTACACTTCGCATTAAATTTCGACTGACGCTTTTTAGCCAAACGGCATCTGATTGGTACTACTTGCCGTTACTTTTCATGAACGGCGTAATAGAGACGTTTCATCTTCGTCTCTCTATTTAAAACCCAAAAAGGTTCCTTTGGGTTTTTTACCCAATTGATCTGTATCTCATTTATCTCTCCCTCTTCAACAAGACAAGAGCTTTCTTCTCTTTCTTCCGCCATCGCCGCCGTCTGCAACTTTATTGTATCTCAGGCAACCGCTGTAACAGTTTCGTAAGATTCTTATCTTCGTTTCTTTATTCTGAGATTTGCTCCCAGATTAATCCTCTGTTTTAGGGTTTCAAATCAAACCCTCTTTCGGATTTATTCATTTCTTCTGTGTCAATGGCGGATGAGAACCCTCCAAAACCTAGTAAGTTTAGGAAACTCTGTGAAACCCCTACCGCCATGGCGGCATTTAGGGTTGAATATAATGTCCCAGATAACGTGGGGCTTGAACTCGCTCCTTTAGGTGCGGATAGGGACGGCGGTTTGTGGGACAGAATGTGTATCCCTATCGTAACCATTGTTGGGGGAAGAGTTCGTTTCCCCCTTCACCCATTACTCCGCCAAATTCTGAATTGGTACCGCCTTACCCCTATGCAAGTTTCGACGAACGTCTTTAGGCTGATAATGGGGGTTATAGCCCTGAATAGAATCCTGGGGACTCAACTGGGGATTTGGGACATCTAGTGGTGGTATAGTATAGTGTTAAACCCCAATTACAACACATATTATTTCAAGGTTAGAAGAGCAGAAAAGCGTCTCGTGCTAAACTTGCCAGATTCTGCTTGTGATCACGAGATTGACTTCTTCTACATTACCGGAGCTTTCAAGCCAATAGGGGAAGATGGCCAAGTGGTGGGCCTCCATTGTCCCCATGTTTGGGGCTACCCACGTATGCTCTTTAATTTACTTTGATTTATTCGTGATCTTTCTTTACCGCTTCTGTTTGCGTTTGCTAACCTTTGCTAGACTTTTTGTTTTGCAGCGGATAACGCCAACAAGCGCCCCATACGAGAACCAAGCTACGTCCGAACAGCAGAGATCAATCGGATTCTGAAATACACGAGTGAGTCTGGCTCCTCAATAGCTGGTCGGGGTCGCAACGCGGACGTTCTACTAGGATACGATCCCGCGTACAGAGGTGTTATCGATAGGAGACTCGCCAACCCAAGTACTAGTGCTGCCTCCACTTCAACTGCTCCCCTGCCGAGGAGCCTAAGAGCTAACGCTGGAGTGATAGTTGCCGGGCAGTTGGGTGAGGTTCCTATTTCGGAAGGCATACCATTACCTCGCTTAAGACAACGAAGGCCCTTTCAAAGACAAGTTTCTCCTCAATGACTCCCCGAACAGCCAGCTGTCAGTCGCGATACCAGCCAATCATCTTCTTTCGGATATTCTCCATCCCCTCCAAACACAGGTACTATGACTCGTCAACCTTTAAACCTTAGCACCCTTCTCACCGTCTCTTCCCGGGGACGTGGTGCCACTGGGAGGGTGTCATCAACTGGCCATGCCCCCCCGCCATCTCGTCGAACTAAAGGGGCTTCGACACGATCTTCTTCCTCTCCTCGGGAACGTGATAGTTCCCTTGAGGCTATTGATACTCGTCTGGACAAACGTCCTAGGACCGAAGATCCTGGAGATGCCCCAGCACAAGCCGCAGCTTCAGTTCACCAACCCCCTTCACCGAGCACTCAAGTGCTTCCTCAAAGCTGGGCCCCCAACTCATTAGGGGTGATCGGCCCGTTCACGTTGGGGATAGCGCTAGCTCCTCGGAAACGGCACTTGCACTCGCTCAAGGTTTGCTGCTTCCCGTTGACATGCAGAAAGAGTCCGAGGCTACACCTGATCGGCTCATTTCCACTGGTCTCATTAGTGGGATCAAGGTATAGTATTCTCATTACTTTTAAGCATGCTTCAGGTCTCTTTTGTTCTCTACTGTAATATCTTCTTGGTCATTTCTCAGTTTATTCAAAAGATGATTACACTGGGCCAAAAGTTCCAAGACACAGACACTGAAAGGATCACGTTGTTAAACAACAACACCAGGCTGCTCCGTACCATCTCTAGACTGGAGAGAGAAAGAGACAAAGCCAAGGCCAATTTTGAAGAGGCAAAGGACAAGCTTGGGACAGCTGAAGACAGCCTCAATCAGGCTTTGGTAGAAATAGAAAGAACCAAAAAAGCTGCTTACTAGGAAGGCTACCAGAAGGGGTTTGATGCTGCTACAGCCAGCTATGTGGAGCAGATGCTAGCCATACAAGACCAAATTTGGGCTGCCAGCTGGGAGGCTTGTTTGACAAAGATTGGTACTACTGAAGACTCAGCCCTCTGGGTGGAAAATGACCTGCCGAGCAGGCATTCTGCAGCCTCTCAGGAACACGAGGAATCCCCAGAGGATGATGTCGAGCAGCAGATTGAAGATTTTGCTGATGCAGGAGAGGATATGCCAACTGACACTCATCCTGTGCAATCACCTGTTCGAGAATCAACCCTTGAACCCATTAACCTGGAGGAGAATGCAACTGAAGGTGATACTACCGCGGGAGCCAGTGGAGAGGTCCCAAATGAAACTCCTTCAGAGATCCAGAACTTGGATTGATTTGGTAAGTCTGCATAAAACACCATTAAAACATTTTGGCTCGTCCTTTGTGACCATGATTTTCGAGCCCTGCGTGGCACCAGTACTTGCTGTACTTTGGTAATCTTTTGGTAATACAGGTGTTCGGTCCCTTGTGGCATAACTATACAATTTGCTCGGCTCCTTTCGTTTTTGCATGTGTTCGGATGCAAACAGGTTTATCTAAGTATTTCATACTTAGTTGAATAGATGTTTAACTCATAATGCATTTTCTCGTACTTGTACTGCAAGTGTTCAAGCATGTTTTCGTATGCGAACTAAGTTTTTTCGTACTTGTATGTATCTGTAGGGAGGTATTCCCGAACAGGTGCAAAATGAGCCCGAGCACGGTCAACAAAGGGTCAACGCACTGTGGACCAGTGATATGAGAAGTCAATGGTCCAGAGAGGTTGTACGATTCTCGGTGCAGTAACATGAGACGTTATTAGGACCAAATACAAGGAAAATGACATGAGATGCCACTGTTCATAGAAACTTGTTCGGCAAGAGAGAGCCGAACAGGAGGAGAGTTCCTTACAAAGGATATGGTTCGAATTGTTTCCTTAGGACCAGTAACACGTGAGGTAATTGGTCCAGGCCATCTGTTCGGCCATGAGATGGCCGAACAGAGAGAGAAGTACTATTTGAGGGAACATTCTGGAAGGTTCCAGAGTAGTCATGTCCCATAAAGGGATAAAGATCCCAAGAATATAGGATCTGAGAAAGATACCCAACAAGTATGGGATGTTCGGCTCTTAAAGGAAAAGAATCCTAAAAGGACTCTTTTCCATAAACTGATAAAGGAAACGAGACTCCTTGATATCCTGGGTTTCCTATACGAGTTAGGAATCCTATGGTAACATGGATGCTTGGACAGCAAGCATCCATAAATCTATAAATACGAGGTAAACCTAGAGGTGAGAGGTACGCAATACACTGCATTCTATTTGCTTTCCTATTGATAATTAGGGTTTGACGGCTAGTACGTGATACTAACAAAGGCATCGGAGGGCCTTTGCCACGAGAGGCAAAGGTGCACTCACTCCTTGTCTGTTTTGCAGGACAGGGGTTTCATTGACAAATTAGGGTTACGTTCAAGAGGCACGTGAAGCCGTTGCATTCCAGTGCTGTTTATAGCACTACTTGAATTTATCCACCTACAATTGGCGCCGTCTGTGGGAATCGAACCAGTTCCCTTTGAAATACGACCATGGTGGAAGTAGAGCCAGTAACGCCACACGACCCGAAGGATGTGCTAATTGGAGGAGGGGATAAGTCTCCACCCGGGGCTCCGAGAAAGCCCGAAGGAGGACACAGAAGGACCACGAGTAAGGGCCACCCCCTTACTATCCATGGCAACTCCAGAAATAGAGATGGAGAGACGGCATCAAAGTCCACGAGAAGGACTAAATCCCATCGAGGGGATGAATCGATTGCACACTCCAGGAGTGTATACCGTAGCGAAGACGTTCTTGATAAGAAGAGACAAGAAATCGAGGAGTATGCTCGTTTGATCAAAAAACGAGAACATGAGATCAGAGAATTAGAGAAAATCAGAGAACATCCGGAGGACTCTGGACTATCTCGAAGAAATTCTAGAGGTAGTCAATACGCTCTGGTGCAGTATCAAAAGGCTCCTTCACGAGGAAGGAGGAACAGAAGCAGAAGTCTGACCCCGAGGCGACATAAAACTTCTCCACGAAAAGGGAGGAGCAGGATCCGAACACCCGAGCGAAGGAGGATATCTCCAAGAAAGAGGAGAAGCAGAGGTCGGAGTTCTACTCCCGAAGAAGAAGGGAGTAGAAAACATCATAGGGACAGGTACGAGAGACCTGATTCCGATTGGGAACGAATTAGGTCCAAGAAAGGACCGGAGGATGAAGCCATGACTGCACGGGAAGCAGCACGGAAAGCACTGCAGAATATAGCATCTTCCCCTTTTGCAAGAAAGTTACAGGAGGCTAGATTGCCGACCAGGGTAAAGCACGGGACATTCATCCTCTACGAGACAGATGCTGATCCCGTGGCCCATATACAGCATTACCAGCAAGCGATGTTTATGCATGAAGGGGATGATGCAATCATGTGCAAGATGTTCCCGTCGAGTTTGGGGAAGGTTGCTCTGTCCTGGTTCCACAAACTGGGCTCGCGCTCCATCCGAACATGGGTGCAATTGGCCGAGGAATTCACTGCACGGTTCTTGACGAACAGGAAAGCTCCCAAAACCTTTGAGAGTCTTTCTTTTATGAAACAGGGAGAGGACGAGCCGATCAGGACTTATGCAAAGAAGTACTGGGAAACTTTCAACGAAATTGAAGGATGTAGTGAAGAGTACGCAATAGCCACGTTCAAAACGGGTTTACCTGTTCGGGGGGAACTGCGTAAGTCTCTAAACATGAGTCCCGTGCAGACATTGGCAAAATTAATGGAGAGGATTGAGCAGCACGCCAGGAACGAGGATGACATCCTACGAGAGGATGGAAAGTTGGCCGCCGAGCAAGTAAAGGGGCCTATAAAGAAAGCTGACAAGCCAGAGCCCAAAACTTATCGTGAAAGGAAAGATTATGGGCAGGCGAAGAAAGAGCAGTACAATGATAAACAAGCCCCGGATCCCAAGTCATTCTTTTCAATAAACACGGTCTGGAAAGAGCCCATTTACAGGATTCTTTATCGAATAAAGAATCAATCATACTTCAAATGGCCCCCAACTCTTGGTGGGAATAAAGATGCAAAACGTGCTACGAATCAGCACTGCAGTTACCATAAGGATTGGGGTCACATGACAGAGGACTGTGAGATGTTTAAACGACATCTTGATGATTTGGTCTCACGAGGTTACCTTAAAGAATTTATCCAAGAAGATTCCAAGGATAAAGACAAGGCAATGGAATTGGATTACGAACAGATTCCAAAAGGGGTAATCCATATGATACATGGACTAGCCGAACCTTATACGAGAAATGAGGTGAGATTGCTTCAGAGGCAAGTAAAACATGACCAACATGTAATGCAGTTGGGGAAGAAAAGAGGGCGCGACGAAAGGGCAAGTAACGAGGGCATAGTTTTTACAGATGAAGATCTAGGAGGAGTCCAGGTACCTCACAATGATGCTTTGGTCATAACCCTACGAGTTGGGGAATATGATATGGAAAGAATCCTGGTGGATTCAGGGAGTTGCACCGAAGTGCTGTACTATGATGCATTTAAGAAACTGGGGCTCACACAAGAAGATTTGGTACAATCAGTAACTCCATTGGTCGGATTTGGAGCAGGAGCAGTTTGGCCGTTAGGCAAGGTAACTCTGCCTGTTCGGGCTGGGACAGTGGTGCTACGAACCGACTTCTTAGTGGTGGATGTACCGTCTTCCTATAACGTGATTATAGGAAGGACATGGTTGCACAAGATGAGGGCAGTCTCTTCAACTTTCCATCAGATGGTAAAGTTTCCAGGGTCTAATGGGATTGAGCACATCAAAGGTAACCAAAAGATAGCTCAACAATGTTTGGTATCCATCATTAAAAGAGTCCATAATGCCCACCATATTAATACTGTGGAAACTCCGGATCTGCCGACCATTGAGGATATCGGAAAAGACCCAACCGAGAGGGTGGTTGAGGATTTGAAGAAAACACTGATCAACGAGACTGATCCAGATAGGTATTTTCTAATTGGGGAATCACTGCCAGAAGAGGAAGAGAATGAACTGATTAGTTTTTTGAAAACTTATGTCGATGTATTTGCTTGGACACCAGAGGAGATGCCTGGGGTGAATGCAGATTTTATCTGCCATCATTTGAATATAGATCCACAGGATAAACCGGTCATTCAAAAGAAACGAAGGGCAGCCGTACAGCACGTTGACGCTGTAATTGAAGAAGTGGATCACTTGTTGGAAGCCAAGGCAATAAGGGAAGTTTATTATCCAGAGTGGCTATCAAATACTGTTGTCGTCAAGAAAAAGAACGGAAAATGGCGTGTATGTGTTGACCTTACAGATTTAAACAAGGCGTGTCCTAAAGACAGTTTTCCTCTTCCAAGGATTGACCAGTTGGTTGATGCAACAGTGGGATATGGACGGATGAGTTTTCTCGATGCATATCGGGGATACCATCAAATTGCAATGTTTGGGCCAGATCAGGAGAAGACGTCTTTTATTACACCACGAGGGTTGTACTGTTATAATGTCATGCCTTTTGGATTGAAGAATGCAGGGACAACGTATCAGAGACTGGCGACCATCATGTTTAGAAAATTGTTCGGCAAAACTATGGAGGTCTACATAGATGACATGGTGGTAAAGAGTAAATCTGGGCAAGGCCATATTGCAGATTTGAGAGAAGCTTTCGAGATTTTGAGGAAATACAAGTTGAAACTCAACGCCTCGAAGAGTGCGTTTGGAGTCAGCTCTGGAAAGTTTTTGGGCCATCTTGTAACTCTAAGGGGAATAGAGGCAAATCCCGACCAGATAAAGGCCTTACAAAATCTGGAAAGTCCTCGGACAACGAAAGAAGTCCAACGATTAACTGGGATGGCAGCAGCTCTTAATCGATTTATTAGCCGATCAAGTGACAAGTGCAGACCTTTCTTTCAGCTGTTAAAGAAAAGGGAAGGTTTCGAATGGGGAGCAGAATGTGAACAAGCCTTTCAGGATCTAAAGGGATACTTGGCCTCTCCTCCCCTTCTTTCGACTCCAGAAACAGGTGAGTCTCTAATTTTATACTTAGCTGTTTCTGAGCATGCCGTAAGTGCAGTACTTTTAAGAGATAAGGGATCCGAGCAAATCCCAGTCTATTATGTGAGCAAAACTTTGTAAGATGCCGAAACAAGGTATTTGCCCATCGAGAAATTGGTCCTAGCACTAAGGACAGCATCTAGAAAATTGCCACATTATTTCCAGAGCCATAAAGTTGTGGTTTACACTGAGTTTCCATTAAAATCATTGCTCCGAAAGGCAGATTTCTCGGGAAGGATCTCAACTTGGTCCGTTGAGTTGAGCCAATATGACATCGACTATCAGCCGCGCACAGCAATCAAAGGCCAGGTGTTGGCAGATTTTGTGGCAGAATTCTCACCTGCGGTTGCACCTCTGCCTCCTACGAGAAAGGAGTGTGAAGCAAAGTCTCCTGTAACGAAGAAACAGGCATTAGCCGAACAAGATCCCCTGGAATGGAAGCTGTTTGTTGATGGGTCAGCTTGCAACACCGGTTCAGGAATTGGAGTTGTGCTTTTACCCCCTGAAGGGTCAATGTTAGAATTATCTGTTCGGCTAGGGTTCAATGCATCAAATAATGTGGCAGAGTATGAGGCACTCTTAGCTGGTTTAAGAAGTGCAAAAACCCTAAAAGCTGAACGAGTTAGGGTGTATTCTGATTCATAGCTCGTAGTCCATCAACTGTCCAGGCAATATGAAACCCGGAGCGAGAAGATGGCGGCATATGTACAGGTGACCAGAGATCTGCTCGATACCTTCGAAAGGGTGTATATTGAGCAGATAAGTTCTGGAAAGAATGCTCATGCAGATTCACTGGCATGGTTAGCCGCAGCTGTACCATCTGAGTTTAAAAGAAAAATAGCCGTGGAGTATCTGACTGAGCCGAGCATTAGGAAAAGTGTGGAGATGGTCTTGGACGTGAACCAAGGACCAAGTTGGATGGACCCAATAGTGGAGTTTTTACGAGATGAAATACTCCCTTTGGACAAAAAGGAGGCACATAAAATCAGGACCAAATCTGCTCGGTTCTGGTTATCCCCAGAGGGAAAACTATATAGGAAGTCTTTTACAGGACCCTACTTGCTTTGTGTGCATCCTGAGATGGTGCAAAAGTTCCTCCACGAAATTCACGAGGGGACTTGTGGAAGCCATGCTGGTGGTCGGTCCATAGCCCACCGAGCAATCACCCAAGGGTATTGGTGGCCATACATGCAAGAAGATGCTAAGGTGTACGTAAAAATTTGTGAGAAGTGTCAGAAATTTTCACCAATGATTCGAACACCAGCCGAGGACCTGGTGCCACTGACAAGTCCCTGGCCGTTTGCACAGTGGGGAATGGACATAGTGGGTCCACTACACAAGGCAACTGGGAATCGAAAATTCCTATTAGTTGCAACAGATTACTTCACTAAGTGGATTGAGCCTGAGCCACTGGCCAAGATCACTGAACCTATGATAGAAAAGTTCGTGTGGAAAAGCATCATAACTCGCTTTGGGGTACCTTATTCGTTGATTACAGACAATGGGTCGCAATTTCAGAAGAAATTCAAAACTTTCTGTGCCCAGTATGGGATAAGAAATTATTATTCGACTCCAGCTTACCCTCAAAGCAACGGACAAGCAGAGGCTTCAAACAAAACAATCCTTGATGGGATTAAGAAACGTTTGGATAAAGCAAAGGGGAAATGGCCCGATGAATTGCCATTGGTCCTATGGGCATACCGAACAACGCCTAGGAGGTCTACAGGAGAGACCCCCTATTCATTAGCATATGGAACAGAGGCTGTTATTCCATTAGAAATAGGTCTGCCGACCAACAGGACCACTTTGGTTGAAAGTGGAGGAAATGACAGAGCCTTGGAGATTGAGTTAGACTTTGCCGAGGAACGACGAGAACGGGCCTTGGTGCACTTGGCCTCATACCAAGAGCAGCTCATCAAAAGTTATAACAAGAATGTACACCCACGAGAGTTTGGTGTTGGAGACCTTGTGCTACGAAAAGTGCTCGGCAATACTAAAGTGGCTAATGAGGGAAAGCTAGGGGCAAATTGGGAAGGCCCATATCGAGTTACAGAAATCCCAGGCATTGGGGCTTATCGATTGGCAGACTTGGATGGGAACCCAGTGCCAAGACCTTGGAATGTCCATAATCTAAGAAAGTTTTTTATATAATTTTTCTTTATGCACATCGTGATTGTGTGGGAGTTACGAATAAAACTCTCTTGTGTTCTAGTTTTGTTATTTTTACAAGGGATACGAGTAACACCATCTTGGGTTTTACAGTTTATGAATGAAGTTACGTTTTTTGTCTAAGACTGCTGTTTTCTTGGTATTTGTTTTAAATACGAATCACGACATTGATTTCCCTCATTCGTATTGGGGAGCAGGGTATAGGATATCCATTTAAGTACGTGATACTTGAACACAAGTTCGAAACACTTGTGTGAACTTCGAACAAGTACGAAATACTTGAGAAATTGTTCTAAGTACGTGATACTTTAAAGTACGTGACACTTGTGAGAACGCAAGTACGAAATACTTGAGAATTGTTCTAAGTACGAGAAACAATTGTATGAAATTGAAGTACGAGAAACTTGGACAGATATGCATAAACTTTAAACAAGTATATGTTAGCCACGAGATATTCAAAGTACGAGAACCCTTACGGTGCATACGAATACATGCATAAAAGCATACGAGTATATGCACCAACAGTCCACAGCATACGAAAATATGCACAAACTTGGAAGCATACGAATATATGCATAAAAGTACGTGAAACTTTTAAACTTTAAACGATTTAAGTACGAAATACTTAAACATCTTAAAACACCCATGACAGAAACATATGGAAAAGGTATCTTGACAGGAATACTTCAAAAACAGATGTGAAGAACGACAGAGCTCATTCATCTTCTGTGAGATCTTGGACAGCTGCAGGAGTAATTATAGGAGCTACTGGAGCAGCCAGCTCTTCTGTGGGATTTTCATCTCCAAGTTGACCATCATTGACTTCCTTTTGGCCAGGATTGGTCATATCAACTTGAGGCTCCACTTCAGACACAGGTTGCTCAGCAGACACGTTCACCTCCTGCTCATCATTTATCTCCTCAGCAACATCCTCCTCTTGACTAGCAGCACTGGGTAGTTCAATGTTGGTCCACAGAGGAGATGATTCAGGAATCTCAGCTTTGGCAAGGCAAGCTGTCCAAGAGGCCACCCAGACTTGGTCTTGTATCCCAGGCATTTGGCTAGTGTAGCTTTCCGTGGCAATCTTGATTCCTTCATTATATCCTTTCTCAAAAGCAGCCTTGGCTTCAGTCTGGGTCGTCTCAAGCTCCTTCAAAGTTTGAGCAAGACTGTCCTCCGCCCCCTTTAGGTTTCCCTTTAACCCATCTGCCACTGCCAAGGCTTGGTTCCTTTCTTTCTCGAGCCTGATAATGGTACGTTGAAGCTTGGTATTCTCACTTGCAAGCTTGACACGTTGAGGCTCAGACTGGCTAAGCTTTTGAGCCATAGCCACCATTTTTTGCATCACCTGGAACGATCAAAATAGTTAAACATGGGTACCAAATGCTATGGTATGCTATGATTTACAAAAGCGAACTTTTTGCCTTGGCATTGTGAGACATGAATGAGCTTAGAAGGTTGTCAGGCGAGCTTGCCACCTCCTTTTGCATATCTCCTGGCAGCAGAAAAGCTTGAGACAAGGCAAGGGCAGTGCCTTCTGACTCAACACTGTCCCGAGCAGTGATAGCTCGGCTCCCGTGTGAGAATGGAGGAGCCCAGAGGGGAGCAGGTGATGAGGAGGATGTAGGGGGTCTTTCTTGAGTTTCCTCCACTCGTTGACGTTTTTCACGGTGAAGGGCTTCAATCTCTTCAAGGGAAAATCCAGGGGGAGCATCTGTTTGAGTTTGGAGGCGACGACCACGACCTTGAACACTTTGGCCCCGACCACGACCTCTACCAGGAATGGTGAGGAGGCTGCCCAAGTCAATTGGCCGGTTCATCTCTGAAGTTGAGAAGGTACGGCCACTGGAAGACGAGTTGGATGTGGAACTGGAAGCTTCCTCAGCAAGAGGGATAGGCTCGTCAGAGATTGGAGGAGTCTGGGAACGCCTCTCTTCTTGTTCGGGGACTGGTCTTAAAGGACCAGCTATTGCAGAGATGTCAGCTGCTCGGGTTCTCCGATCAATAAACCCACCGTACGAAGCTTTGTAGCTGAGAAGTACTTGAGCTGCTATTGCTCGGCCTGCAAGGTATGTCCCTTCGCCGTTGAATGCAAGTGCTCGTTTGATATCAGCTACGTGAACTTGTGGGGTTATGATGTTATAACCACGGTTAATATTTGATGCTGAAACAAAGCATAAGCAATTAGAAGCACGAAAAAGCTTTTCCTATGAAAGAGGACAAAACCAATGAAATTAAGGGAGAGCACTAACGTGGGCTCCCGAATATGTGAGGGGCATGAAAACCAATCACTTGGTCGTCCTCGTCTCTGGGTTCGAAGTTGCCCGTAACAATCAGAAAGTCGTCATCATCCCCTCGAGCAGAGTCAGGGAGTTCGAGAACGAGCTTCTTTCTAGAATCCCTACTCTTTAAATAATACGTAAGGGCGTCCCCAGTTCTGGAAATGCTATATAGATGATGGATATCATACAAGCCTAGAGAAGTCCCTAACATTTGGTTTAGGGTATTTATACCCATAACTACTCGAAAGAAATTAGCAGAAACTTGCATTGGCGAAAGCCTGTAATACGCTAAAACTTGGCGGAGTAGAGGGGCTAAGGGAAACCTAACTCCGCCTTCGACGACGGCTACTACTGGAATATGAAGTGTGTCGAAATCGAAGCTTTCGCGAATGGCATCCTCAGGAGCCAAAACAGTAGCTACATTGTCAGGAATCCCATATCGAGATCTGAAACTCGTCATGGTTTGAGGAGTATTACAGTGTCTACGGAATCTCCCCATTACCAGAAAAACTTTTGGGGTTCTTTGAAGTATAAAGAAAGAGGACGATAAAACCCTAAAACGAGATTGTAAACAATCCACTAGAGAAAGGGAGTTGTAAGAAGAAGAAGTGATGACTTACGAGAATAGTCGATGGAATCCCTAAAGAGCAGAAAAGAAGAGGCCTTGAGACGATGAACAGAGCTTCAATGGCGGGGAAGAGCTTGAACCGTTTGTTTCCTGTAGAAGGAGTCTAAGAGAGAGATTGGGGTTTTTTTTCAAAAATGGGATGAAAACCCAAAAATACCCTAAAAATAGGTGGCGTACGTGAAACGTCACCCAGACGCCGTTTTGAGCGTTCCGTTTTCCAATAAACACGTCTGTTCGTATTTGATGTAAAAGCAATACGATGATCGACACGTGTGAAAATTAAGGCTAAAAGCCTGTGACGACCACAAGAAAAGATGATCTTTTCTTAGCAACGTGATGAAACAACGCACCAATATATGAAATAGGGTGCAAAAACGAAATAAATTTGTTCGGTAAAAAGCTTTACTCATCATCTGAAGTAAAATATAAACGAGCAAAGCTGGGGAGCAATTGTAGGGAGGTATTCCCGAACAGGTGCAAAATGAGCCCGAGCACGGTCAACAAAGGGTCAACGCACTGTGGACCAGTGATATGAGAAGTCAATGGTCCAGAGAGGTTGTACGATTCTCGGTGCAGTAACATGAGACGTTATTAGGACCAAATACAAGGAAAATGACATGAGATGCCACTGTTCATAGAAACTTGTTCGGCAAGAGAGAGCCGAACAAGAGGAGAGTTCCTTACAAAGGATATGGTTCGAATTGTTTCCTTAGGACCAGTAACACGTGAGGTAATTGGTCCAGGCCATCTGTTCGGCCATGAAATGGCCGAACAGAGAGAGAAGTACTATTTGAGGGAACATTCTGGAAGGTTCCAGAGTAGTCATGTCCCATAAAGGGATAAAGATCCCAAGAATATAGGATCTGAGAAAGATACCCAACAAGTATGGGATGTTCGGCTCTTAAAGGAAAAGAATCCTAAAAGGACTCTTTTCCATAAACTGATAAAGGAAACGAGACTCCTTGATATTCTGGGTTTCCTATACGAGTTAGGAATCCTATGGTAACATGGATGCTTGGACAGCAAGCATCTATAAATCTATAAATACGAGGTAAACCTAGAGGTGAGAGGTACGCAATACACTGCATTCTATTTGCTTTTCTATTGATAATTAGGGTTTGATGGCTAGTACGTGATACTAACAAAGGCATCGGAGGGCCTTTGCCACGAGAGGCAAAGGTGCACTCACTCCTTGTCTGTTTTGCAGGACAGGGGTTTCATTGACAAATTAGGGTTACGTTCAAGAGGCACGTGAAGCCGTTGCATTCCAGTGCTGTTTATAGCACTACTTGAATTTATCCACCTACAGTATCTAAGTTTCTCGTATTTAAATACTTCTAAGTTTCTCGTACTTTAAAATGAATGGCAAACCATACAAGTGTTTCATATTTGTATTTTGCTAAGTTTCACGTACTCAACAGTTTCAAGCTTCACGTACTTAGTGTATAGGTGCCTGTTCCCTGCTCCCCAATACGAATGGGGGAAGCCAAACCCGTAGTTCGTATTTTTAGGACAAATACTAAGAACGTAATATTTATACTGCAAAAAGTGATTTTATTCATAATCTTTGAAACTCAAGAGGTCGTTATTCGTACCCCTTGCAACTAACAAGTAATAAAAAAAATAAGAGTTTTACTCGTAACTCCCATACAATCACGAAATGCAGCCCTAAAAGACTGGAGGCCTTTAAATAAAAAACTTCCTTAAATTATGGACATTCCAAGGCCTTGGTACTGGGTTTCCTTCCAAATCTGTCAATCTGTAAGCCCCTATGCCCACAACCTCAGTCACTCAATACGAGCCTTCCCAATTGGCCCCTAACTTGCCCTCGTTGGCCACCTTGGTGTTACCAAGCACTTTTCGAAGTACAAGGTCTCTAACAACAAACTCTCGTGGGTGGACATTTTTGTTGTAGTTTTTCATCAGCTGCTCCTGATATGAGGCTAAATGAACCAGAGCCCTTTCCCTTCTTTCCTCGGCAAGGTCAAGCTCAATCTCAAGCGCCCTGTCATTGCCCCCATTTTCAACCAATGTAGTTCTATTGGTTGGAAGGCCAACTTCTAAGGGTATAACTGCCTCTGTACCATATGCCAATGAATAGGGGGTCTCTCCCGTAGACCTTCTAGGCGTCGTTCAATGCGCCCATAGTACTAATGGTAATTCATCTGGCCACTTTCCCTTTGCTTTATCCAACCTTTTCTTGATCCCGTCAAGGATGGTTTTGTTAGAAGCTTCTGCCTGCTCGTTACTCTGAGGGTAGGTGTAGGGGGATGAAAACAATTGATGCTTCAGATCACCTTGGATTGCAACGGCTTATTCGTGTCTTTTTACCGGAACCCTAAATCGTCGTCGGAACCCTAATCTGCAAAATAGACAGGGGGTGAGTGCACCTCTGCCTCTCATAGCAAAGGCCCTCCGATGGCAAAGTTAGTATCACGTACTAGTGAATAAACCCTAATTATCAGTAGGAGAATATAAGAATGCAACATATTGCGCACCTTTTTCCTCTAGGTTTACCTCATATTTATAGATTTGCGTATGCTTGCTGCCCAAGCATCCCTATTGCCCTAGGATTCCTATCTCGTATAGGAAACCCTGGATCTCAAGGATTCTCGTTTTTCTTATCAATTCATTATAAAAGAGTCCTTTTAAGATTCTTTTTCATTAAAAGCCAAAGATCCCATTCTCGTTGGGTATCTTTCTCAGATCCTATATTCTTGGGATCTCATCCATGACTACTCTGGAATCTTCCAAAGTATTTCCTCTGCTCTCGCTCTTGATTGGAGCTCTTTCCTTGTTTGGCTGTATCGTAGCCGAATAGTCTGCCTGGACCAGCTACTTCACATGTAACTTTTTCCAAAGTAATCGGAATGTCTCTATCTGCCGAACAGTTTAGTTTACACCAATGACTTCTCATGTTATTGGCCTTTATCGCCGTTCAACGCACTGATCGGCGATAAGTCTTGTCCAATCTTTCACGTGTTCTTATACATCACGTGTTCGGCAACTAGATGTATCTGTTCGGGAATACCTCCCTATAATTGCTCCCCAGCTTTACCTATTTTCCACTTTTCGAGGGTAATGGGTGAAGCTTTAGAGACAAATGTTTAGACCGAATTTCCTCTGATACCGAGCAGTCATAGTATTTAATACTTATTAATGCTTTTTGGCGCCTTTGTCATTATACCATTTCGGGGTAGTGACTCCACGTGGCATGTTTCGTATGCCTTTTATTAATTTCGAACTGACGTTTTATCAAACGTCGTCAGAACGGCACTTGCTTTCCGTTATTTTAACTTGTAACGGCGTGAAACGAGACGTTTCGTCTTCGTCTCTTTCACTTAAATCCCAAAGAGGATACTTTTGGATTTTTCTCCAAAGCTTGAATCCTCTCTTTCTCTCTCTAAACCAGGAGAATATATCCCGCCTCACATCCGCCATCGCCGTCGTCTGCAAATTCGATTGCGTCCCAGGGAACCACTGCAATAGTTTAGTAAAACTTCTTATTCTTGCTCCTTCTTGCATCTTATTCTGAGATTCGATCCAGATTTTGGTTTTTAGGGTTTCGATTGCACCTAATTTTCGATTCTATCCTGCTCATTTCTTTCGTATCCATGGCAGATGATAATGAAAACCTTCCAAAACCCAGCAAGTTTAGGAAACTCTGTGAAACCCCAACTGCCATGGCGGCATTTAGGATTGAGTATAGCGTCCCTGATAACGTGGGGCTCGAACTTGCCCCTCTAGGAGCAGATAAGGATGGTGGCTCATGGGATAGAGTGTGCATCCCTATTGTGGCCATTGTCGAAGGTGGAGTCCGATTTCCCCTTCACCCATTACTCCGCCAGATCCTAAACTGGTATCGTCTCACCCCATGCAAGTATCAACAAACGTTTTAAGGTTGATAATGAGAATAGTAGCTTTGAATAGGATTTTGGAGACCCAGCTAGGAATTTGGGACATTTAGTGGTGGTACAACATTGTACTAAACCCTGAATACAATACTTACTATTTCAAAGTTAGAAGGGCAGAAAAGCGTCTCGTGTTAAACCTGCCAGACTCTGCTTGGGATCATGAAATCGATTTCCTCTACGTCACTGGAGGCTTCGAGCCACTAGGGGAGGACGGTCAGGTGGTGGGCCTCCATTGCCCCCACATATGGGGATACCCACGTATGCTCCTGATTTTCTATTTATGCAACTTGCATTTTCCCTTGTTACTGTACTTTTGCTTATTTTAACTTCTGTTTTATGCTTTGACTTGCAGCGGATAATGCCAACAAACGTCCAAGACATGAACCAAGCTACGTCCGAACAGAAAGATTACCAGAGTTTTGAAGTATTTAGGTGAACCCGGCACCCCAATAGCTAGTCGGGGTCGCAATGCAAACGCTTTATTGGGGTACGATCCTATTTACAGAGGTGTCATTGATAGGAAACTTGCCCACCCCAGCACCAATGCCGCTTCGACTTCAACTGCTCCCTAGCCGAGGAGCCTAAGAGCTAACACTGGAGTGACAATAGCCGGGCAGTTGGGTGAGGTTCCTATTTCAGAAGGCGTCCCATTACCTTGCTTGAGACTCCGTAGATCCTCTCAAAGTCAAGCTGCTCCTCAACGACAGCCCGAACGGCCTGCTCCTAGTCGTGATACCAGCCAATCTTCCTCCTCAGGTTATTCTCCATCTCCTCCAATTTCAAGTACTATGACTCGTCAACCCCTAAACCTCAGCACCCTTCTCACCGTCTCTTCTCGGGGGCGTGAAACTGTTCGGGTGGCTTCTACTGGGAACGCTCCTCCTGCACCTCGTCGCAACAGAGGAGGTTCTACCCGCTCCCCTTCATCAACTCGAGGAGCGGATATTGCTCTCGATGTTGGTGACGCCCATCGAGATAAACGGCCTAGATCTGAAGACCCAGCTGGCACTGCTTCTCAGGCTGATACAGAAACCCATCACCCCACGTCGCCAACTACTCAAGTACTTCCCCAGACATGGACTCCTCCATTCACTAGGGGAGGCCATCCTGTTCACGTCGGGGATAGTGCTAGTTCGTCAGAAACAGCACTTGCCCTGGCTCAGGGGTTGCTGCTTCCAGTCGATATGCAGAAAGAATCCGGATCCCCACTTGATCGTCTTGTAGCCACTGGTCTCGTCAGTGGTATTAAGGTAACAACAAAGACTTTCCTTCAAACAAGCTACGACCTTTCTTGTATTATAATTGATCATTAACTCTTTTGGTATGCTTTAGTTTATTCAAAAGATGGTCGTACTAGGCCAAAAGCTCCAAGAGATCGAGCAAGAGCACAACAGGCTTTTGAGAGATAATACAAGGCAGCTTCAAACAATGACAAGGCTGGAGAGAGAGAGAGGGACAAGGCAAAATTGGAAACAGCAGGAACCAAGGAAAAGCTTGAAATTGCTGAGGAGAGTCTCAGCCAAGCACTGTCTGAAATTGATAGTATAAAAAAGACGGCCTATGAAGATGGATACCAAAAGGGCTTCGACGCCGCGACGGCCAGCTATGTGGAGCAGATGCCAGTCATTCAAGTCCAGATCTGCGCTGCTTGCTGGGAGGCTTGTCTAATGAAGGTGGGGGTTGCCGAGGATTCCCCCCTCTGGGTGGAGAATGATCTACCAAGCTGCCAAGCTGCAGCCCCTCAAGAGCATGATGGTTCTCCTACGGATGATGTCGATCAGCAGATTGACGACTTTGCAGATGCCGATGAAGAGATACAAGTAGAATCACAAGATGTTGTTGAGCATCCATCTGTTCGAGAAGTGACCACCGAGACTGTCGTCCTAGAGGAGAATGCTGCTGCTGGTGGTGGTTCGGCTGGAACTGATGTTCTCCCAGAGATTCAGAACCTAGACTGAATGGCAGGTATTTATATGTTTTATTTTTGACACAAACAATTTGGCTGGTCCTGCGTGACCATAGCATTTCATCCCTGCGTGGTACCAGTACTTTCTCTTCTTTGGTAATATTTTGGTAATACAGGTATTCGGCCCTTTGTGGCATAACTATTCCATTTGCTCGGCTCCTCCTATTTTTTGCATGTCTTCGGATGCAAACAGATTTACCTAAGTATTCGTACTTTGATCTGTTAATCATATGCTTTGCTCGTGCATAAGTGTTCAGTACTTAGCAAATCCTGTGAATCATCATTTCTTGTACTTTGTCACGTATTTAGAAACAAACTTTCTATGTTTCTTGTACTTTAATGCTTTCTAAGTCTCTCGTACTTACAAACCATACAAGTGTTTTCATACTTGTACTCGTTAATTGTTGCATAAGTTTCACATACTTAAAAACCATACAAGTGTTTCATACTTGTTTTTGCAAGTGTTTCATACTTGTTTTTGTTTAAGTTTCATGTACTTAAAAACCATACAAGTATTTCATACTTATATTCGTTAAGTTTCACGTACTTAAAAACCATACAAGTGTTTCATACTTGTATTCGTTAAGTTTCACGTACTTCAGTGTATAGGTGCCTATTCCCTGCTCCCTAATACGAATGAGGGAAACCAAGCCTGTAGTTCGTATTGTTAAAACAAATACCAAGAACGCAATATTTATGCTGCAAAAAGTAATTTTATTCATAATCTGTGAAACTCAAAAGGGCGTTATTCGTACCCCTTGCAACTAAAATAATAAAATCAAAAACTAGAACAAGGGAATTATATTCGTAATTCCCACACAATCACGTAGTGCAATCTAAAACAGAACTCAACGCTTCTAAACAAAGAATTTTCGCAGATTATGGACATTCCAAGGCCTCGGAATTGGATTACCATCCAGATCAACTAATCTATAGGCCCCTGTGCCTACAATCTCAGTTATTCAATACGGGCCTTCCCAGTTGGCCCCCAGCTTGCCTTCATTGGCCACCTTGGTGTTGCTGAGCACCTTCCGTAGTACGAGGTCCCCAATACCAAATTCACGAAGGTGAACGTGCTTGTTATAGCTCTTCATCAGCTGTTCCTGGTAAGAAGCCAGATGGACCAGGGCCCTTTCCCTCCTCTCCTCAGCGAGATCAAGCTCAATTTCAAGGGCCCTATCATTGTCCCCGCTTTCAACCAGTGCAGTCCTATTGGTTGGAAGACCAACTTCCAAAGGTATAACAGCCTCTGTTCCATATGCCAATGAATAGGGGGTCTCTCCCGTAGACCTCCTAGGCGTTGTTTGGTGAGCCCATAGTACTAATGGTAACTCGTCAGGCCACTTCCCTTTGGCTTTGTCCAGTCTATTCTTGATCCCGTCAAGGATAGTCTTATTAGATGCCTCTGCCTGTCCATTACTCTGAGGGTAAGCTAAGGTTGAATAATAATTTTGTATTCCGTACTGGACACAAAAAGCCTTGAATTTCTTCTGAAATTGGGATCCATTGTCTGTAATCAATGAATAAGGAACCCCAAAGCGAGTGATGATGCTCTTCCACACGAACCTCTCTATCATAGGTTCAGTGATTTTGGCCTGTGGTTCGGCCTCAATCCACTTAGTAAAATAGTCTGTTGCAACTAGGAGGAATTTTTGATTCCCAGTTGCTTTGTGTAGTGGACCCATGATGTCCATTCCCCATTGAGCAAACGGCCAAGGACTTGTCAAAGGCACCAGATCCTCGGCTGGTGTTCGAATCATTGGTGAGAATTTTTGACATTTCTCATAAATCTTTACATACACCTTTGCATCTTCCTGCATATGTGGCCACCAGTTGCCTTGGGTAATTGCTCGATGGGCAATGGATCTGCCTCCAGCATGGCTTCCACATGTTCCCTCGTGGATTTCATGAAGAAATCTCTACACCATCTCAGGGTGTACGCATAGCAAATACGGGCCTGTGAAGGATTTTCTATATAACTTACCCTCTGGGGACAGCCAAAACCTAGCAGATTTGGTCCTTATCTTATGAGCCTCCTTTTTGTCAGAAGGGAGTATCTCATCTCGTAAAAACTCCAAGATTGGGTCCATCCAACTTGGTCCTTGGTTCACGTCCAAGACCAAGTCCACACTTCTCCTAATGCTCGGCTCACTCAGATATTCTACGGCCACCTTCCTCTTGAACTCAGTTGGTACAGCTGCAGCCAACCAAACTAATGAATCTGCATGAGCATTCTGTCCAGAACTTATCTATTCAATGTATACCCTTTCGAAGGTATCAAGCAGGTCTTTTGCTGCCTGTACGTAGGCTACCATCTTTTCACTTCGGGTTTCATATTCCCCAGACAGTTGATTGACCACAAGCTATGAATCACAATACACCCTAACCCGTTCTGCTCTTAGGGTTTTTGCACTCCTTAATCCAGCCAAGAGTGCCTCATACTCAGCCACATTATTCGACGCACTAAAACCAAGCCGAACAGATAGTTCGATCAGTACTCCTTCAGGAGGAAAAAGAACAACCCCAACTCCTGAACCAGTATTACATGCTGATCCATCAACGAATAACTTCCATTCCATAGGGTCCTGTTCGGCTGAGGGTTGATTCTTCATGGGTGATGTCTTAGTCGCCTGTTCCTTTCTCGTAGGAGGTAGGGGAGCCACCGTAGGAGAAAACTCCACCACAAAATCAGCCAACACTTGGCCTTTGATTGCCGTGTGTGGTTGATAATCGATATCGTACTGGCTTAACTCGACGAACCATGTCGAGATCCTTCCCGAGAAGTTTGCTTTTCGTAGCAGTGATTTCAATGGAAACTCAGTATAAACCACAACCATGTGGCTTTGGAAGTAGTGTTGCAATTTCCTTGTGGCTATTCTAAGCGCCAGGACAAGTTTTTCTAAGGGCAGATATCTCGTCTCTGCATCCAGAAGTGTCTTGCTAACATAATAAATAAGGATTTGTTTGATTCCCAAATCCCTCAACAGGACTGCACTTACTGCATGCTCAGAAACAGCTAAGTACAAAACTAAAGACTCACCTGGCTGTGGAGTTGACAAAAGTGGGGGCTCAGCCAGATACTTCTTCAGGTCCTGGAAGGCCTGTTCGCACTCTGCTCCCCATTTGAATCCCTCCCGCTTTTTCAATAATTGAAAAAAGGGTCTGCAATTGTCACTTGACCTGCTAATGAATCTATTAAGTGTTGCAGCCATTCCAGTCAACCTCTGGACTTCCTTAGTGGTTTTGGGACTTTGTAGCCTTTGAAGGGCTGCAATTTGATCAGGGTTAGCCTCGATCCCTCTCATGGTCACCAAATGGCCCAGGAACTTTTCTGAACCGACTCCAAACGCACATTTCGAGGCGTTGAGTTTCAGTTTGTACTCCCTCAGGATTTCGAAAGCTTCTTTCAAATCAGCTATATGTCCCTGTTTATCTTGACTTTTCACCACCATATCATTGATATATACCTCCATAGTCTTGCCAAGCAGCTTTTTGAACATGATGGTTGCGAGTCTTTAGTATGTTGCCCCAGCGTTTCTTAGCCCAAATGGCATAACGCTATAGCAGTACAACCCTCGTGGTGTGATAAATGAAGTCTTCTCTTAATCAGGCCTAAACATAGCAATCTGATGATATCCTCGATATGCGTCGAGGAAACTCATCCGCTCGTAACCAGCGGTTGCGTCAACCAACTGGTCTATCCTTGGAAGAGGAAAACTGTCTTTTGGACACGCCTTGTTTAGGTCTGTGAAGTCTACGCAGACACGCCACTTCCCATTCTTTTTCTTCACCACCACGGTGTTGGATAACCACTCTGGGTAGTAAACCTCACGTATTGCTTTGGCCTCCAGTAAACGATCGAACTCTTCAATTACTGCATCCACATGCTGCACGGCTGCCCTCCGTTTTTTCTAAATGATCGGCTTATGCTGAGGATCAACGTTTAAATGGTGACAGATCACACCTACATCCACTCCAGGCATTTCCTCTGGCACCCATGCAAATACATCGACATATTCCTTCAGAAATCTTATTAGTTCAGCCTTTTCATTTGCTGGCAATGATTCTCCAACTAAGAAATATCTTTCAGAATCAGTCTCGTTGATCTGAATTTTCTCCAGGCCTTCGACCACCTTTTTTGCTGGACTTCTCCCAACATCCTCAATAGTTGGTTGATCTGGTATTTCTAATGTATGAACGTGGTGGGCCTTTGGAGCTCTTTTAATGATGGAGATTAGACACTGTTAGGCCACTTTCTGATTGCCTCTAATTATTTCAACCCCATTCAATCCTGGGAATTTCACCATCTGGTGGTAAGTCGAGGAGACAACTCTCATTTTGTCCAGCCATGTCCTTCCTATAATCGCGTTATAGGAAGAAGGAACATCAACAATTAAGAAATCTATCCTTAACACCACTGATCCAGCCCGAACAGGTAGTGTTACTTTTCTAAGAGGCCAGACTGCTCTCACACCGAACCCAATCAAGGGTGTTGAGGATTGCTCTAAGTCTGTTTGGGCCAGCCCCAGCTTCTTGAACGCATCGTAGTACATCACCTCTGTTCAACTCCCTGAGTCCACTAGAATCCTCTCAATGTCGTATTCCCCAACTCGTAGGGTAATGACCAAAGCATCGTTGTGGGGTAGTTGGACTTCTCCCAGATCATCATCTGTGAATGCTATGCTTTTATTGCACACATCGTTCCATCGCCCTCTCTTGTTTCCCAATCGCATTACATGCTGATCGTGCCTGACTTGCCTTTGTAATAGCCTAACTTCATTTCTCGTATAAGGTGTGGACAAATCATGTATCATGTGGATTACTCCTTTAGGATTTTGCTCATAACCCAGTTCCATGGCTTTCCCTTTCTCCCTTGGATCCTCCTAGATAAATTCCTTGAGATAGCCCCGAGAGACCAAATTGTCAAGGTGTCTTTTGTATATCTCACAATCCTCAGTCATATGGCTCCAATCTTTATGGTAACTGCAGTGCTGATTCATAGCACATTTTGCGTCCTTGTCTTCGCCTAGACTTGGGGGCCACTTGAAATATGGCTGATTCTTTATTTGATAAAGAATCCTATAAATTGGTTCTTTCCAAACCGTAGTGATAGAAAAGAAAGATTTGGGGTCAGGAGCTTGCTTATCCTTGTACGGCTCTTTTTTAGCCTGCCGTACTCCCTTCTCTCTCTATAAGTCTTGGGCTCTGGCTTATCCACTTTCTTAACAGGTGCCTTTGGCTGTTCGGCAACAACCCTGCCATCCTCCCGGAGTATGTCATCCTCCATTCTGGCGTGTTGCTCTATCTGTTCCATCAATTTAGCCAATGTGGCTACCGGATGCATATTCAAAGACCGGCGCAACTCTCCCCGAACAGGCAAGCCAGTCTTGAAGGTGGCAATTGCATATTCTTCACTGAAGCTCTCAATCTCGTTGAAAGTTTCCCAGTACTTCTTTGCATAGTCCCTGATCGGCTCGTTTTCCTCCTGTTTCATGGTGGAAAGGCTTTCGAACGTCTTCGGGGCTCTTCTGCTTGTCAAGAACCGAGCAGTGAACTCCTCGGCCAATTGCCTCCATCCTCGTATGGATCGTGGGGCCAATTTATGGAACCAAGATAGGGCCACCTTCCCAAGACTCGAAGGGAACATTTTGCACAAGATGGCATCATCCCCATCATGCATGAACATAGCCTGCTGGTAGTGTTGTATGTGAGCTACGGGGTCTGCGTTTGTCTCGTAAAGTATGAACGTACCATGCTTTACTCTGCTCGGCAACCTAGCCTCTTGTAGCCTCCTTGCAAATTGTGAGGCTGCTATATTACTTAGGGCCTTGCGTGCTGCTTCTCGTGCAGTTACTGTCCCATCATCAAGCTCCTTGGTTTTGTGAGTCATGGCTTTGGCCCAATCAGCATCAAGCCTCTCATACCTGTCCCGGTGATGCTTCCTTGTTTCCTCCTCCTCAGGGGTGGAACTTCGGTCTCTGTTCCTCCTGTTTCGTGAATGAGCCCTTTGTCTTTCTGGTGTTCGGCTTCTGCTCCTCCTTTTTCGTGGAGAAGCTTTGTATCGCCATATGATAGGACTCCTGCTCCTACTCTTTCTTCCTCATGAATGAGTATTTTTATGGACTGCCAGAGCCTATTTGTCTTTCTGGGAATTCCTTCGACAAAGTCCAAAATCTTCTGGGTGCTCTCGTACCCTTTGTAATTCTTGTATCTCGTACTCTCGTTTTCTAATTAAACGAGCGTACTCCTCGATTTCCCTTCTCTTTTTATCGAGGACATCGTTGTCATTGTGTATACTCCTTGAATGGGTGACTGATTCCTCTCTTCGGTGAGACTTACTCCTTCTCGTGGAGCCAGTGGCAGTTTTGTCTCCTTTTTCTTTGGAGTTATCTCTGTCATGTCTACCTGTGGGCTTTTTCAGAGCACCTGGTGGGGATTTATCTCTTCCCCCACCCAACTGGTCTTTTGGATTAAACAGCGTGACTGGATCTTCTTCCATCATGATTATTTTTCAGAAAAATTGGTTCATTTTCCCACAGACGACGCCAATTGTAAGGGGATGAAAACAATTAATGCTTCGGATCACCTTGGATTGCAACGGCTTATTCATGCCTTTTCACCGAAACCCTAATTCGTCGTCGGAACCCTAATCTGCAAAACAGACAAGGGGTGAGTGCACCTTTGCCTCTCATGGCAAAGGCCCTCCGATGCCAAAGTTAATATCACGTACTAGTCAATAAACCCTGATTATCAGTAGGAGAATATGAGAATGCGACGTATATCATCCCTTTATCTCTAGGTTTACCTCATATTTATAGATTCATGGATGCTTGCCGCCCAAGTATCCGTGTTGCACTAGGTTTCCTACCTCGTATAGGAAACCAGAATATCTTGGATTCTTATTCCCTTATCAGTTCATTACCTTAGTCCACTTAGGACTCTTTTCCATAGCTGGCCGAACATCCCACTTTCATTGGGTATCTATTCTAAATCCTATTTCCTCGGGATCTCATTCCTTAACGGAATAACACTGCTTCTGGACCCTTCCAGAGTGTTCTTCCTGCTTTAGCACCTGATTGGAGCTCCTTCCTTGTTCGGCTATCTTATAGCCGAATAGACTGTCTGGACTAGTTTACTTCATACTTTAACTGGTCTTTTATCAATCATTTTGGGCTTACGTCTTCTCATGAGCTCTCAATCTGTTCGGCCTTTCTCTAAGCCGAACAGACTATTTGGAACAGTGACTTCGAATGTTACTTCTCCTATTAGATCTATATTATGGCGCCTCATACCATGTATCTTGATTCTATCTGTTCGGGAATACCTCCCTACAACTTCCATGTCTAAGCCCAAATCTTCAGCCAAGTCTTTTATGTGCAGCGTGTCCCAAAAGTCCAAATCCTTGACTGTTGCGACCTCTGCAGCAGGTTCTGGGTCGGTAACGAAGGGAACATCCCAGAGTTCACCATCAGCCAAAGAACGATTGACGGTCCAAACTTCTGTCCCAACTTGGACATTGACTATATCATCAACATCCCAAAGATCGGCCGGCGGGATAAGGTTTGTGACCATGATACTGCAGTCTTCCCTACTCGGAAAAGGAACTATAGGGCGTGGAAGTCCCTCATCAACGATGTAGAAAGTAGGGTCATGGTCGACATCAGATACCGAGTTGACAAGCCTGTCGATGGTAGAGGGGAAAAAGCATTCCCTTAAGATGCGAGGTTCTTCCCGAACAAAATCATCCACTACAGAGTGAGTCATGTGATCTGGCAAGGCGTAACCTTGGAGAGGATTAGTGTCAAAATCCAATGGATATTGCCAAGCGGGATCGGGATCCCAATAGTATTCTTCTTCGGGAAGCAGAGGTTCTGGCTGTTGGAATAGCATATATAAGGAGATACCATCCAAAGGATCGAGCATCGATTGGTCATGTCCAAACTGCCATTCTTCGTTCCAAGCCTGGTCATGCTCAGGGAGTGGGAGATACTCGGGCTGTAATGGGAAGCCTTCTAGCTCAAGTTGGTTCCACTCTTGAATCAAAGGAGCGGCATAATCATCACCGTCGGCTATAGACCAACCCACGGCCTGCAAGCTGAGTTCAGGCTCTTGCTCAAAGAATGCTGGTAATGCAGCCCTGAATTGGCTTTCAAAGTTTCGAGAAGAACTAGGATCTGTTATGACCGGGATAGGATCACGACGAGTCGAGGTAAGACCAAGTCGTATAGGTTGAATAGGGTCATCATGGAGATCACCGATGATCTCGTTGAAGAGATCGAGGCCTATCTACAGGAGTTGAAGAGTTGGATTAGGATGAGAAGGTTCTCCAATGAACATGAGTTCTACTTCTGGCTCCAATGGTATAGTTACGGCCGGTTTGGGCTGATTCATTGGGATTATATGGTCGGTAGGGTTGAATATAGTGGAGCAGAGGTTGATTTGAGTGGAGCTGAAGGATATATGGTTGATATGTGGAGCAGCATTGTGCTTTGGCATGGATTGGAAAGGATGTTTGGTTTTTGAGATGGTGAAGGCGGAGCCTAAAGGGTCCCTTCATCTATAAGATCCTGAATCGCGTGACGGAGGCGAAAGCAAGAATCTGTAAGATGGCCAGCCCCTTGGTGATAGGCACAGTAGAGATTGGCTTTGAAATTGGGTGAAGGATTTTTGGAAAGAGGAGTTGGATCAAGGGGCTTCAGATGACCTGACTTGATCAACTTCTCCATAACAGAGGATAATAGAGCCTCAAATGCATAGAAGCTGTGGGGTTGATTGCGAGGTCAACCACTCTATGGAGTCTGCACTTGATTGACGTCGACAATGTGATTGGTAGCATTGGAGAAAGAGGCATTGGTGCCACTGGTTGCTATGTTGGAGAAAGTCTCACCTCCAAACAGGGCATTGGTGTTTCCTGAGTATGCCCGAGGTTTTTATTTCGGAGGGTTAGAGGACTCTCCCCTTGGTAAAATACCACTTTGCAGTTCGTCCTCGATGGCCAGGCCAGAGTCAAAGAAGGTCTTAAAGTTAGCAGATGCTTGAACTAGTACCAAATGTTTAGCATAGTCTGGTTGAAGATTGTGAGAGATGCTACGGAGTTGATTTCTTTCACTGGGACACTCAGTCATTAGAGCGGCTTTGGCCCTCCACCTCTTGACAAAGTCCGCGAAGGACTCTTTAGCTTCCATTTTGGTGGATTCAAGTTCCTGTGTCGTCATTTTCAGCAGGGAATTATAACTGTATTGCGAAATAAACGCAGTAGCAATATCTTCCCAAGTCCTCCTCTTGGCAATGTCGAGCGACAAGAACCAATGAAAAGCAGGACCGGAGAGAGTCTGAGGGTACAGTTGCGACATGGCTTCGGGCTCAACTAACAAGAGCTTCATAGCAGCGTGGTAACTATAGAGATGAGTCTTAGGGTCACCACTGCCATCAAACTTGGCCAGATCAGGCATTTTGAACTTGTCGGGAAGCTTGGCATTGGGATACAAACAGAGACGGTCCAAGTCAATTCCCCCGGCACTGATCTTTTCAGATTTAGAGACAGAGTCCTCCAGCTTGGTGATCTTGGCCATAAGAGTAGCCAAATCAGGATTTTGAGCAGGCCTAACGACAGCAACGTTCAGGTTCGTTGCTATTGGGCGAGCTTCTCTTGGATTGGGCTGAACTATGAGTCACCCTGCATGATTTGGGTCCTCGACAAAGATAGGTTCTGCATGAACATCCTCATCGACCTCGCCTCCCGCTTCTGCTACTGGCGGAAGACGAGTGTTAAAGAGGTCATTCAAATGAGTAACATTGGCATTTGTCTGAGCAGCCATCTGTTGCATGGTGGCGATGCTATTAAGAAGGCTTGTGAACATTGCTTCCACGGCGAGTGGTTGGGGTTGATCTGCCATGACCGATGTTTCAGAGAAACTGGATGAAGATGAAAGAGTTGGTGATGTCAGGGGTTTAAACTTCCTAAATAACCGATGACGAGCCTGACGAAAGAGTAGCCAACAGAGAACGCGAAGAGTCTGCCGTTGTGACTGACTGGGATTGTAACCTGACCAGCCCTTGAATCAAATTCTGATGTAGACGTTCCCAAGTGGGTTTGCCTTTTTGCTTCGATACTCTCCGTGGTGGTGCAATGATTCAGAACTTTGCTTGAGTAAAGTAAGAAAAGGCTCAATAGGGGTCCTGCAATAACTTTGATCTAAATAAAAGACTAAAGCGAAAGCGCGGTCACCGTCGTCAGTGTCATCTTAGACTCTAGAACTAGAAGACAAGTCTGTTTTAAGATGTTCGGACACTGCCAAAATTCTCGAAAATCTTTTCGAGGGTATATCCTCATTTGAATCGACTAACACTAAGAGATGTCAAAATAGTCTAAGCCTTTGACTATTCCGCTCTCAAGGTTTCAACTTTGAACTTGGAACAACTCGGTGTAAATGATGTGATACCGGACCCAGGGCGGCGTAGGCAATACAACGCCATAGCCCAGATGGTGTACGTGTTGCACACGATAACCAAGGTGGTATAAGCATCACGGCATTCTCTCCATTGTTCTTTATTTTCTGTTTGAAACCTCGATCGGGTATTTAGAAAAGGACTTAGAAAGTCTTGATTTCCCAAAGTCTTGTTGATCTAAGGACTTTGAAAATTGACAACATGCACCATCGAGATGCATGACTCTTCATCGGGCTCGAAGCAGTGTCCTAATATACTTACGACAGACTTGAAAGATCAAGAACCTAGAAGCCACCCTAATCATGCTCCTACGCAAACGGTATGTATGTAAAATGCATGCGATAGGGAAAGTAGTAACACATAGACAGTATATGGGGTTAGATGCAAATAGATCTTACCCTGTAGGTACCTGTCCTAGTTTGGAGAGTTCTAGTGCTTTGTATATGTAAAGGCCGGTTTTGGTTTGTAACGGGTTCTCGGACTAGAGCCAAGATATACCCGCGTAACCGTAAAGCAATAGTCAAACGGTAGAATGACTCATCATCGTCAAAGGTTGTTGGTCATTCAGGGTCCCCAGGCAACCATGCCGGATTGCCAAAAGGATCCAATGAGGCTTATCCCACATCGATGCAAATGAAGAATGCCGAAAATTGATTTGAAGAATAGAAGAATCACAAAATTGCAAAATGCCTTTTCAAATTTGGCTCACTTTATTGAGTCCATTCTAAAAGGAAACTACACAAATGATCAATCAAAAAAGTCTCAAATTGGATTGGCCAGACACAAGGTCCTATTAAATCACCATTCCGACCTTCGGCAGCGCGAAGCTCACCGTTTTGACAGACTTTTAAAGGATTGTTCATAAGTGTATTAAACTTTTAAGCATGGATTAATATTGGTTCAATTTATCCCCAGCAGAGTCGCCATTGTGGGCAGCATGCCCTTTGGAAATTTTTGAATTTCCAAACGCGAGGACCCGGAATCGAGGGAGCGCGGGCGTAGATGGCAAGCACTAAAAAATATAGAGTCGCCACTCGGGGTTTTGAAGGTCCGACACCCAAGGAACCATATTTCGAAACACCTGCCGCGCTGTTTGATTTGAAAGTAGTGAAGGCACCAGTCCGTCATAACCATATATGGGTTCAGGAGCCAGGTTACAAGAGGTGAAGGGTTTTAAGGCACCCCTCTCGCCCAATCCGGAGATCCATCTCTATTTAGACATTTTGTAAAAACATTTGCGATTCTTCTTTTATTAACCAATTTTTAGCCAATTAGGGTGGGAAAACAGTTAATCGGGGATTAAAATTGTAACACCTTACAGGATGTGATCGAAAGATGGCATGGATGAATGATACACTAGAAAATAAATGAGATAAAACCCCACATTGTGACTGGATATCAAAACAGTGTGTTGGTGTGAGTTTGACACGAACAGTAGCCAACTTGCATGCATGGAACTTTCAGCATGCAAATACACCATCGTGCGTCAAACCCACGCCATCGCGCAAGGGTCGATATCCTTCCAACAGGTTGAATTTTGTCTCCTTTTGGGCTCTGGAAGGATCAGTACACACCCAGGGGACAAACCAAGCAGTTTATACATACCAAAAATAAATAATTATTACAAACAGGGATAACAGGAATAAGATGCGACCCCTAAACAGTGGGGGTACCAAAACAGAGGCCACGGATCAAGTTGCCCATGCAAGGGCAATTACTGTAAAGAGACTGACCATCGCGCGATGGAGTCAGTTCACCGCGCGAGTGTCATGACTGGACTTCCAAGAATTGTTTTGCATGCCTAGGCTCTGAGACATATTCAGAAGCAACCAAAGGGCATTCCAAAGTGAACAAGCAAATAATCTAAGCTAACCTACAAATTTTATCATGCAAGGTAGTGGATTAAGATTAATCATGCTTCACGGTGATTTATAATACTATAGAAACAGGAAATGACTAGCATCTCATCCCCATGAGGACCATCGCGTGCAGACCCAAACAGTCGCGCGTGATAATGGGTCCATCATGCGCGGGAGTGCCAGAAACACAGTTCTTGTAGCCCTGCTGACTTTAGGACCAGGACTGGTATCGGTTACCAGCCTTGGCCTTGCCAGCCCCCCTCAGGGATCAAAACAGTACGAAGGCAGTAAAATTATACCTTTGCTTGAGTGATATGGAAATAGCTTGAAGAAGGTGGTAGAGCTTATGAAATAAGTGTATGAAGATGGGTTGAGTGAGGAAATATCAAGAGTATTAGGGGTTATGTGGCTTTTCTTGCTTGATTTCTTGTAACCTTGATCTTGGAAGACCAAAGGGGTGTATATAGGGCAAGAGGAGGTGTATGGTTGGTAGTGAACTTGGCCTAGCAACTAGCCAACAAGGCTGGCCAGCCTTCCTTGGTGGAGAAAGAGGCCAACAAGGTGATGGAAGTGGTTGTGAGGGTGGTGCAACCCATGCACCTGCAAAACGTTGTTCAATCGACGAAAATAGGGTTCCACAGGTTAGTAGCCCTCTGATCATTACAAAATCCAGTTAGAAAAAGGTGAAAGTGACACGTGTTGACCGTCGCGCGAGGGAGTGACTGTATCGTGCGATGGTTGAACCAACCCACGCGATGGTCAAAAGTCAAGCCTTGACTTTAACCAACACTTGGCAGCTGGAACATCGCGCGAGAGATCTAATAGGTCGCGTGATGGTCAAACCTGAGGTCAGGGTTTTGACTTAGGGTTTTGGGGTTTAGGATAGGTTTCACTAACTCCAAGCTCAAACCATTTCACTCCCAAGACTGTTTTTGATCTGATTCATCATCGTGGAAACAAGAAACCGAAAAACAAAGTAAAACAATTGGGAAACTAGATTGGGGTGCCTACACATGCCAAATGTCCCATCGTTTGGATTGGGCATGCTTTTCCTGCCTTTGCCTTTACACAAGGCGTACTCCGTACCGCCTGTATTAAATGCGAATGGACGTCTTCATGAAACGGGATGCACAAACGGCGTATGGGGTGACGTTTCGCTTACGCCACCCCACTTACTTAGGATATATATGGGATTTCATCCCATTTCAAACCTCCATGTTCTCTCTCTTTGTAGAGACCCATATTTTTTGAAAATGGTTTAAAAGGTTATATAAATGCTAGGATATCGAATAAAAGAGAAATTTGTGAGTTTGTGTGAATTGGGGTTTGAATGATAGATTTGTAAGTTGAAGGGGGGTGCTCGTGTAATTTGTATATGTACTAGTATATATATATGTGTGTGTGTGTGTGTAGGGGATAACAAAAAAAACCCATTCCACTCTCTCTTATATATTACGCCATATGTCTCTCTCAGCTCCCTCTCTCTCTTGCTCCATCTCACAAATCTTCACTCCAAAGCTCAAAACCCATGAAGATCAACCTCCAATCCACCTTCCTCTAGCGATTTTGAGTTCGTATCTTGGTGGGTTAAGCGTGAAGAGGCGTATTTCGGTTCGTTCAAGCTTTCAGAGCTAGGGCTTGCTTTTTTGGGATGGATCTTCCTGTTTACACTTCGAGGTAGGGATTTCTTACTCACTTGTGTGTTTACGAGTTAATTTCATGCTTTAATCAAGCCTTGATCGTCCTCCCTTGTTCCTTTAAAAGCTGAATCTGCAGAAAATTGTCCAAAATCGCATTGGGATCGATCCCCGTGCATGGGGGATCGATCCCCCATTTTCATCTCTGGACCAGCCATGTCTGGGATCGATCCCCAGTGAAGGGGGGATTGATCCCCCCCTCCTCTTTGGACAACAACTTTGTTGTTTTGTGATTCCTCGATTGTATTAAGCCCCGAACACTTCTAAACCCTTTTGGACACCTCCTAAACAATTTCAAGCATGTTTAATTGAATACATTTGGTTAATCTAAGTTACCCTTGTCTCGTTGGTCTTCCATTAGTAAAGAAAGATTAATAACTTAATTGGTTAACGCTTGATAGAAAAGTATCTAACGAGACTGATTGTACTTCGGAATGATAGTGGCATGAAGTGAGGTATGTTATGGGCACGTTAGGTGCTAAGACATGAAGTGGGGGTTGGAGAAATGAAAAAGGTATTGTAGAGAGGTTAACGAATATTGTAGGTTATAAGGTATACCGTGGGTTACTTTGTTGGTCAATGGGGTTTGGCTTAGTGGTCCGGATGAGAATAGGGTAACTCGTATCCTCGTGCTGCGCCTTGTTGATCTTTCTAGGTTCCTTTGACACTCGTTCTACAAGATTCGTGTTTAGAACCTAGTGGGTGGTGTGTTGTGGAGTCATTTGTGGGTTCAGTACGTGACAAGGGGCGTCGTGATAGACTTAGAGGATTAGCGTGAACTTAAAGTATTTATCAATGTATATTGTGACATATTTACAAAGTTTGTATTGTCTGTGTGAGGATAAATGAAAGAATTTGAACTAGGGAGAGTTGTCTGCTTGTATATCGATTGATGATGATGTGTGTGTGTGTATGCTTAATTTGAGAACTTGAGTAGAGGGTCCCGCAATGCAAGGTGTGGTAATGCAGAAACCCAAGTGGATGGGATTCACTATGACGCAAAGGGTGGTAACACAGTTGAATGTCTCGCATGATGAAAAGAATTATGATTGACTTTAGAAGTTTATATTGATATTTGGACTGTTTGTTGCTTGAGGTTGTGGCTATTGAAAAAGGGAATGAACGGTTGATTCTATCAAGGTTTATTTAAAGAAAGAAATTTAAGTTTTGAAAAGAGGATTTTTATAAAAAATCCTCCAATCTTCTTGAGCGAATCAATGGATCCGGTATTTGGGCATAAATCAAGCGTTGATTTCACCAGAAACGATGCGGCCGGCTTCAAATCCAAAATGAAATGGGAAATGAGAAGGAGAAGATAAGGGAAAAGGCAGAAAAAACAAATAATAGTATTTTAATAAAAGAATAGGTAAAATGGATAGTATTAATGCAATTTTGAAAATAATTATAGACACCATAATTCGGACCTCGAATAGTCTTTGAACATCCCGATGATGAAACAAAGAAAACAATAACTTTGAGAGCTTGGATAAAGGACTCCCTCAGCCCAAACCCCAAAGCCCAGGCCAAAAGCCCAAAAGCTCTAGACTGGACCTAAAATACCGCACGGAACACTTCTACACCGCATGGCATAATAGAATTCACTATGCCGCACAAGGTCATGAGGTTAACCGCACGGCATTTTGGATAAAGTTCTGACTAGCTCAGCTAGTTGTCGGCCACATCCACTTAAGCCATAGCTACAAGTAGGCTAAGCTGAAAAAGCACTTCTGGCCTGCTCAGAAAATACCTCCACCATTTGAATTCAAAATCTTTGACTCTTGCCTATAAATACATCCCTCCACTCAAGGGAAAGGGGCCTTGAACCTCTTTCTCTCTCATCATGCTTTCACACCCACTCCTCACTTCCAAGTCTTGAGAAAGTTTGCTCTAAAAATATTCTTTGGGCTTTTTCTTTCCAAAAGTCCTCTATTTTTCTTCTCACCATTAAAGTGAGTCCTTTTACTCACTTTAAGATCTCAACTACCCAATATACCCATCTACCACGCACATCCACACCTCTTTTTTCTCAACCGATCGTACCAACGCCCATTTACCGTCCTCCATCCTCATCCAAGCTCAAGATCAAAAGGTAAAAACAAAGTTTCCTTGGGTTAGGCTCAATCCTGACCCTGAGGGAACTTTTCTGTAGTTAAGCTCACCTCCTTTTGGTAAAATATTGGCTTAAAAACTATTTTCAAAAACAAAAACAATCACTGTGTTGAGTACACCATACTGTGCGGCGTTTTGATGTGTCGCACGGTGTAGTATATCCAAACGCACAATCTTTCATTAATCTCCGTTTATTTGATCAGACTACCTGGATCGTAGCCATTCTTCATCAGCCCTATTTGTGTTGTTAAGATGTTGTCATTAGTATATTCAGAACAGGATCATATCTACAAATCATGTCTTATTTCTTAAACAAAGCTATTTTGCTTATCTCAAACGGTTATACATCTCAAAAGCTTATTTTCTGTACGTGGCTTAAGGAAAAATGGTACTGTTCTGAAACTGGACATTGGCTGAATGTTCTCTGATGTCTCTAAAGGAGTCACGCACGGGATATCTAGAACACCGAGCGCTGCTTTGAGTATTGATAATAGTATGACAACAGAATAGGTAGACCGCATGGCATATCACAAGACCTTGCGCCGTTTTGTGATAAGCCGTGTGATAATGGTTCTGATCTGGACAATCTGCTATTTAGGTACCTTCATTTCATGATATCATACTCTTATTACCCCTGTACAGATGGCACCACGTGCACACCAACGTGACATATTTTCCTATGTCCCTTTCCCGCTTATTTGTTTATTAAAGAGTTTCATTTTTCAAAAGATGTATGAAATTTTTCCCTTTTGAAAAAGTTTAGAGAGATCGGTTTTACCAAGCGAGTGGGTAATGTGGCTCAACGTCTCAACGTATGAAATTTTTCCCTTTTGAAAAAGTCTCAACAAAACCTTCTCCATTCGTAATGTGGCTCCCGAACTCAAAGTCTCAACGTTTTTCGTTAGACCAATTTCTCGGATCATCCATTTCAAAAATCCGGATGGCGACTCTCGGGCGCACGCCCGTCAGAGAGCCCACAATAATGAATAGCAAAAT